>NW_016690327.1:1279234-1367841 GCF_001604755.1 Lepidothrix coronata
GCTGGGTCTGTCACTTATCATATCCAACTGAGAACTGCCATGCCATGACACAATCCTGCACACATCCATCCTTCTATTCCCAAGATTCTTCTTTCCAAGCTTACTCAAACATAAAATAAGCACCCAGAGCACTTTTAATGCCAATTCAAGTAGGGAAGGAGTCACACCAAAAACTCACCTCAGAAGAATCACTTCTGGGCAGACCACAGGTATCAGCCACATGATAATTATCCGAGGCTGTTCCATGAATGGGGGTTTCACAGGGAAGCAGCATCCAGAGCCTGCATGACCAGGGATTAGTCTCATGGAAACAAAGCCCTAACTGGTTCAGAATAATTCAAATATTTATGAAAAGTGCTGCAGTTCAATTTCTCATCAAACTGCTTTCATGTACTTCTAAATGCATAGATAAAACAATTTAGAAAAATCACTCAATTGATACATCAGTTTCTATTTAAAATACTATTTAAATTCTATTTAAAGTAGTTATGAACCCACTGTGCCAGCAGAAACCTCTTTCCCAGTAACCATGGCCAGGTGAGTTAAAAGTGCATTTTAAACTCCACTCTGTGGGAAAATCTTTGTTTCAATCTAATCCAAGTCAAAGAAAATTATATCCAAAGCAAATCATGCCTTTGAAAACCTAATTATTATTTTGTAGAGTAAACAGTGGTAACATCTTTGGAAAAATAAAGTAGATGTGGTGTATGATTGGCAGGGAACACTTGTGTGGGGTTTGCTGAGCTTTAAGGATGAGGAGAGATGACAGCACAGTGCCATGTAGAAAATACAGTTTTCCCACAAAGAAGATTTGGGGAGCAGTAAAATCAGAAGAGGAAAGATAAATAACCTGAATGTGCCCCCATGAACAGTAAATCAAGTTTCACCTTCACTGTGGAACAATTTACTTAAATCCTCTCAGGAAGGATGAGTGGAATAAAAAGATAAAACTGGCTATATAAATGTCAAACTTTATTTGATCTCCCACTGCTGCACACGACTCGTGTGCTCCAAATGAACAGAAAAAAACAAACCCAAAAGTGAACAAAACAAGAAGGCTGCTGAAGAAAGATCTGGGGGGTTAGGACTCCAGTTTTGTGAGGGGTACATTGTCCACGTCATGGATGCCCTCCTTGTCGATGAACCGGGCGTTGAAGGAGGTCAGGTTCAGGATGAAACGTTTCTTGAGCTGTTCAGCAAAGACAAAGAGACAGAAGAGATGAGATTCACTCAAAGTTTTAATAAAAGAGGAGAAAATAATTTAAGAGATGTGCTGTTGCACTACAAAATTCCCATCCTGGTTCTAGTGACCTGAAATGTTTGGAACCAGGGTGGGTTTTTTCACTGCTCAGGAATGAATTAGGGTGAGTTTGTCCTCTGTTGTAAGACAATCCACGTTAGACAAGCCCAGGCTAGAGATGCAAAATTCACAGGCCTTAAATGTTAACATTAAGCAGGAAGACTAGAGTGGGCTACAATTTTGGGCACAAAGTGCATTTATCACAAAGATACTTCGAGCAGGACCTCTTTAGAGAATTTCTTCCTGATGTTTCCCCAGAGTTACATTTGGTTCAATCTCTTAAAGACAAGGATAAAGACTCTCTTCCTACAATAAAAGCCTTAGTGTCTGAAATATCTGGAGTCTTAGTTTACACTAATATTAGTCATGAACTTTAAGGTCAAGGCTTTACTTCAGGTATCACTTCAGAGGCTGGAAAAGAACTAGTATATAATTCTAAGAGTGCTTAAGTGTAACACAAGTGACAGAAGGATGCTGCAGGATGTTCAGAGGAACCATCAGAGGAAAAGGTCTGTATCAATATTATGCTAAGCACGGAAGAAGCAGAAGTAAAGAAAAGCAATTAAGCTCCAAGTTTAGGTTGTGGAGGACGTGAACCGTGCAAAGGCAACACAAGTGCCCACAAATCCCTTCCCTCAGTAGCTCCTCCACATCTGGCCAATGTGCATTTATTACCCTTCTGGCAAAGGCAGAGAAAAACGTGACAAGGGGAACAGGAAAGTCTCAGCGAATGAATGCAAACAAACATCCCTTTCTCAGGATCACCAGGGCCCGAGTTTGGCAACTCACCTCCACGAGGCATTTTTTCAAGAGCTCCATGGCTTCCTCACGTGTGATACCTGAAAGGGAAAACATCCACAGATTGATTTCATTAGAGGCCATCTCCCTCTCTCCGCCGAAACTTTATTAAATTTAAACAACTTTTCAGCTGAGCACCAAAACCTCTCTCCTTCCCAGCTCCCAGCAAACACTTTCCAGATGTCCCGAGGACGCCCTGCACCGCCGCGCTCCCACCGCAACAAGCCATTGAGAATCGATTTGTTCCAGGGAATGGGAAGCATGACGGAATCCTGCCTCCCATGGCCAGGGCCCGGGCTCTGCCTCCCTCTCCTCGAGTTTGTTTCAGCCCCAAATCAGCTCCAGCTGCCCCCAGGCCGGCTGCGAGTCGGGGGCAGGAGGTGGAGATGGGTTTAGCACAACAACGTTCCTGCTGGGGACGAGCTCAATAATGGGGAAGGCACGTGTGGGATGCTCCTGCTATTCAAACACTTTGGGATAAAATCCAGCACTCTGTAGGGATGACAAGCCATGGCAACCTACTGCAGGTCATTATTTTTCTCCGTTCCACGAGGAGTGGTGGAAATGGAGCAACAGAATTTTTAAGGGACACGACTGGAAAACAACCAAGGTCTGTGGATCTCTCAAAATTTGTTTCTACACTTTGTTCCAGATCTGCATCCACTGTTCAGCCAGAAATTCCATTTGAATAAAACTATCAGTTTACAGCTACATGTCTTGCAGGAGGTGGATGAAAGGATTTCTAATCTGAGAGCAGAGATATTAACTTAAACAGCACACGGGAGTGAAGTTGTTTTGTAGGTAAAGCCAAAGATGTCAGATTAACAATATTCCAAGCTTTGCAAATTTCCTCATCTGTACAGCGGGGATGGGGCCATGTTCATTCCTTGGCAGTGGGTTATGATTCTAAAATTAAAACTTTAGACAGGTACAAACATGTACAAGAATTACAATGAGCAGCTGCCACGTGCACAAAACTGCAAATCAGTCCAAAACCTCTCTGTTGCCCAGAGAAGCTGCCCCATCCCTGGAAGTGTCCAAGGCCAGGTTGGACAAGGCTTGGAGCAACCTGGGATAGTGGAAGGTCTCCCTGTCCATGGCAGGGAGTGGAACAAGATGAGCTTTAAGTTCCCTTCCAACCCAAATCATTCCATATTCCATGATTAATCACCACCACTTCAGAGTGCTGGAGACAATCTCACTAGGATTATCTTTTCACTTAAATGTTTTTCATATATCACACACAAAGCCAATCCAAGATATGGAGCAATAGGATCTGGGACTGCCCTCTGCAGATTGATAACCTGGGAAAGTGGACATGTCAAAGCCACCAGACAAGCAGGAAGACAATGTTATCAAACTGTTATTTATTAAAAGCAGACTACCAGCAGCTAATGGTCCAGGAACTGAAACTTCCTTCACTTCAGTCTAAGTTGCAATCAGGAAAAAAAAAATTCAGGAGTTGCCTAGTTTCACATTACCATTCCAGCAAGGCAACACTTAAAGCTCCCTTTATCCAACAAAAACTCAAGTTCCAATCTCTAGCACCACAGCAATCACACCTGATTTGGCAAATGTCAGTCTCACCGATCGATAAATTAAAAGACCTAAATTGAAACAGGAGAATTTTCCTGTCCCTGACCCCACTTACCTGGCTTGTAATAGCGGTCGAGGATGCTGAGGGTGAGGAATGCTCCGTACCCATGTGCTGCAAAGGGAGCCTCGGCCAGGGCTGCCAGGTAGTCCATGAAGTACAGGGCAGGGCCCTCGTGGTCGTCGTAGCCAGCCAGGAGGAGGTTCACGTGGTAGGGGGTCTGCAAACACAGGGGATGTTTTACACCAAAGCACTGACACCTCAGCCTTGGGATCCCAGCTCCCCGTGGCACCTGGAGAACAGCAGCACTGCTCTGCCACAGTTCCTTACCATAACATGCTGCACCAGCCCTGCCTGCAGCACATCGTGGGTCTCAACCTACAAACCATCAGGTCTCCTGGCACATGGACTGCACAGCAAATAAAAACACACAACTCCGATTCTGTGTTTGGGGTTTTTTCACAGCTTTCACAGCACACTCGAACTCGAATGCAGTTCTCACACCACATTCTTTCATCTCAGCGTAAAACATGCAGCATTTTACTGTCGACACGTGAGCACAACATGGACATTTTGCAGTTTCTAAGAACTCTTTGTTCCTTTAACCTGCTCTCTGCTCTTTTCCCAGTCCCCTCCCAGTGACCACGGCCCGTTCCAGTGCACATAAAAGCTCCCACACAGTGCACACAGTTACACACAGGCTCCTGTTCACTGGCAATTTGATTTTTTTATTGCATGTACCAAGTTTAATCTTTGGCAGTTTCCTCCATGTTCTGGGTTTAGTGTTCCACCATCATGAATAAATCAAACATCCCCTCTTCTCCCACATCTCCTTCCAAGGTCTGTACTTTGTAAGACCATGAAACACACGTGCACTGTGTTATTTTTAAATGCAGGCTCAGAAAAAAATTTGGGAATTGTATGTATTTTTAAAAGCAGCTCTTACACAGTTCCAGTATTTTCATATCTACATAATGTTTCTCATTAAATTAATTGTACTAACAGGATATCTCTAAACTGCTGGAAAGCCTGGATCAACAAAGCAACAAAATAAGAAAAAAATGATGATGCAACCAACAGATTAAAAAAGCAAACAGAATTTTACCCTAAAGCCAAAACACTAACTGTATCACAGGAAAAAGTTCATTTTGATGCTAAGTACAGTGAATTTCCACGCAAGAAAAAAAATAAATCACAGGACACTGTATTTTTACTTTCAGACAGTAAGCAAGAATAAAGCAGGCTTCAGTTACATATCAAACATCACTGTAAACGCTGTGATTTAATCTTCAAAGCATCCAAGAATATTTGGAAAGAAGTTACCATGCAGCTGTATTCATTTAATTAGGCTGTATTTCATCATTTATTTATTCTGAAACATCACACAAGTTGATATTTAAGAGCCATGACACAAGATCACTCAAATTATTGTGTGACTTGGAATTACCAACATTGGCATATGCGAGATACTCAACCATAAATAAATGGTGTTATACACACTTAAACCCATCTGTAAACTGATTTTCAGTTGTAAGTTCTCCTGCTAATGGTCTCTGAGACTTCTTAAAACTCAAATGTAAATAATTATCCCCCATGCCTTATTACTGAAGAAAGGCAGGATTTAAACATTAGAAAATCTACATAATCTATTTACTACTCCCGTGATTATAAATGAAATTTGCAGCATAACACCTCGATGATGGGACTGGAATTCCTTGTACATCCCATTCCTTTAGTCCATCCTGAAGGCAAGCCTTCCTTGGCTTCTGTGACTCAATCCATGCCAACAGTTCTGAACTCTTTACAAGACTGGTGTGGTTAAAGGGCCACCAAACAAGTGATGACTGACACCCAGAGTTCTTTATCCCAAACTCCCCTTCCTACAGGGACACATTTCCCAGCCCCAGCAGCTTTGCACTTGACTGCTGTTTGATTTAAAATAACGACAGCAATTAGGAAATGTGTGAAATTCTTCAGAATTTGCAGCTGAAGAGCAGAGCTGTGCTGAACAGCCCGGCCCCAGCTCGGGAGGGTGGTGGTGACACAGCCCTGTGACATCTGGCGGAAGCCAAAGTCACAGCGAGGGGGGAAAGGTGGGAGAGAGGAAGTTTCCTGCCAAGTGTGGACACAGGGAGAGGGGCTGACAGGCTGCCTTTGGACTCCAGCCAGACCCTGTCACCTATAATTAAACAGCATCACAACTAGAGACTGAACTTCACCACCTTTGGAGGGACAGGGGGTTGTTTTTCCTACTCCCCACACACACAACCTCAGCAGTGAGTTAAATGCACTAAAACTGGCACCTGGTGAACCAAGAGAGGTGCTGGAGAAGGAAACAACAGAATCATGGAATGGTTTGGGTCGGAAGGGACTTCATCTAATCCTGCTCTCCTTCAGCTTCAGGCCATTCCCCCTTGTCCTGTCACCACACCCTGCAGCACCACTCACCTCCAACAAGAGTCTAACGCCTGAGAAAGTCCTGTTGCAATTTAACCTTTCCCCTTCACACACCTTCAGGCCTCTGTAACAGCTTCACACGGTGAGTGCCAATACAGCAAGAAACTACATTTTCACCACCAAACTTTTTACTTCTCAACTATTTTCCTACTCCTGACAGGAGGCACTGGCATGTTTTACCTTCTGATTTTTTAATTTCTAATTTTTTCCATCCACATGACTACACCAGTAGCCCCCAGGAATCCCATATGCAATTCAAATAGACACTGAGCACTAGTGTTAATCCCTCTGGTATCCCAGGTAGGATGACGGAAACGCAACAAAATTCACAGGGAAAGAAAAACCAAACACAAATTCTGATGGCAAGGCTTGTATTATCAAATTCTAAATCCCACAAACAAGTCATTAAGTGCTCTGGTTGGAGAGGAAGGGTTCTCCCTGCAGTGTGGGGAGCAGTGTAGTGTGACAGCAGTGTCAGGGAGCGCCGTGCCCCGGGGTGCTGCCATCTGCACCAGAGCAGCGTTTTGTCTCCGGTAAATAAACACATCTGCCTCTGCCAGTGTCCTCCCCACTGTGCTGCCCATCTGGAGCAGGTGAGCTGGAAGGCAGGCGTGGGCTCAGGCAGGAGGGGAGCCACGGGGAGGATCAGGCCTCGAGGGATGTGGCACAGAGGAAGACAATGGTGCCACATCGATCCTGATGGGCAAGTCCACCAAAAAGCCTGTTAAAGGTACTTTAAATCATAAGTAAGAAACAGCTGCCTCTAAGTGGGGCAGGACACTCAGTCTCATCTGTGCAGGTCAGATGTCCCTGAGATGAGCCACCAGCACCAGGCAGCCCCCAGGGCCAGGCCCCAAGCATTACTGCTTCCCATCAGCCTCAAAAACTGCACAGAGGTGCACAAAACACACACAGACCTTCCAAATCCCCCCTGAACACCAGCCAAAGCAAACAGCATCACTGCCAACCACCAGCTACCAGCCGTGGAGTTGGCTGAAGCCATTTAAACCAGAGGAGTCGTGTGGAATCACATCTGAGCTGGGACTCCCAAGGAAAAGTTGTGACCTGCAGCTGTGATCCACGCCAGAAAGGAGAACAACAATCTCTGGTTGCTCCTGGGGATGAGTTCTTGGAGAACTCTCACTCCACACACGTATAGTTCTCAACAATACAGCTCTGAGGTTAATCCTGGTCTTTATTTGCTACTGTAAAACCTCATTTCAGGCCTGAGCAGTGCATTGTTAGAATGCAACACAATTCATCCCACGCTCTATCCCTGACAGAGTTGATCAACTTCATTCTCAACATCCTCTTTCTTCCTGTTTTCTCTCATATAACACATTAACATTCTTCTCAATGAAATGCTTCCTGACCTTGGATTGTTAAAAGTCCATTTGCCCCTTCACAACATCTTTTCACACTTTGAAAAAAATCACCACAAGAAACATCAGTAATTGCAGTTCAGTAACTTGAAAACACAGCTCCAGCTCGGATCTGATATTTACTGAAAGCTTCATGTTGCTGTTTACAAAAGGCACTTGTTTTGCTAAGTACATCAAACAGCTTTGCTCTACGAAATCACTTCCCGAGAAGATTAAACGGATTTGGTGCATTTGCATGAAAACCCCCAATCTTATCGAGGGGTTTAATTCACTTCACGTCTGCAGCGAGTGACAAAGTGTTTATTGGGCCCAAGGCTGGAATTTTAAGTCTGCAGTTGTATCAGTTATTGATAAGTGATAAGTTTTTTAAGTAAGCACATAAAGTTATGTTTTACTAAGACATCCTTTCAGCAATGTGAATTCACAGAACCATGGAAAAGACCTCCAAGGTCGTCAAGTCCCCCCTGTGCCCGACGCCCACCTTGTCCCCCAGCCCAGAGCACTGAGTGCCACAGCCAGGCCTTCCTGGGACACCTGCAGGGGTGGGGACTCCAAACCTCCCTGGGCAGCCCCTTCCAAATTCACCAGCACAGACAGCAGCTCCCACCTTCCTCAGACTCCATCCCTGGAGGATGGACACGTCCCCTGTGGATGCCCAGGCCCTGAGCACTCACCCGACTGCGCAGATAGTCCGCCAGGTTCCGCCGGGTGAAGTTTGCAGCTGCCTTGGGAGACAGTTCATAACCTGGGGAGAAGGGTCAGCACTTAGAGGAGAACAGCACAAACCCATGCTCAGGCTTCACCTCCCGCCTTCCCACTCCTGTTCTGAAATAAAGAGATGTTCCTTAGTGAGACAGTGTCGCGTCCTTTCTCCAATTCCTGTTTTTTCTGAAAGCTACAAGCACAAAAAGGACCCTCAGAATCTGGGGAGCTCATATCTGTACAGACCATGGCAATATACGTGGCTACAAAAAACTGAAATATTAAGGACATGTAGCTTGAATTTTTTTGTCCAGTATATCAGAAGAAGTGGTAACAGTTGGCATGCAATGGACACAGAAACCCAGTCCTTTCCACCAACATTCACCTGGAAACCACCCCAGCTCTGCTCCCAACCTCCAGTACCTGTCCTGCTTCACTCACCATTTCTCATTTTGTAGAGCTGAACATTTTTCTGGATGTATTCTGCAAACTGCACCGTGTCTCCAGCCTCCCCCACACACAGCAGTAGGATCTTTTCACTCATCTTAAACATTTTGTCATGGTCTAGGCAGAGAGAAACAACACTGAGAGCTGTGGTCATGGAAATAAATTATTTTGCCAACATCCTGACACACCAGGACTCTTTAGAAGCAAGAAAGAGGCTTGGATAAGTGCACCATGACCTGGAACACCACCAAAAAAAGTCTTCCTGAGCAAACCCTGACATTCAGCTTCTCACAGCTGGTGGCACAAAACACAAGAGTTGTCAAACACATCACCAAGAGAACCAAAGCTCTTCAGAAACCTTCCAGAAATATACAGTATTTCCCACATCAGAAACAAGGTAGGAAAGACTAAAGCATCACACAGAATATTGTGTTCCAAGTGTAACATTTTGCTTCCCGGGATCAGGAATAAGAATTTTGCTCAGTGACTATTCAACTTTATCCAAATATCCTGCAACAGAAGCAAATCATTTAATATAAAGCTGCAATACCAACACATTGAGCAAGAGCAATCTTAGGAAATCCAGAAGCAAATTCCTTGTCAAATGACTCCCTTCCCCTGATATCCAGCAGTCTCAAAAATTAGAAGTTTACGTGACCGAGACTTTTCCAGACACTCTTTTTACTTGTCATTTTATGTGCCAGGGCCTCACCACCATCACAGGGAACAATTTCTTCCTAATCTCTAAACTGACTCTGCCCTCTGGCAGTGTGAAGCCATTCCCCCTTGTCCTGCCACTCCAGGCCCTTGTAAATAGTCTCTCTCCATCTTTCCCGTAGCCCCTTGAGGTACTGGAAGGGCCAAATAGGTCGCCCCAAAGCTCCTCTTCTCCAGGTTGAAATTAATTTACTAATTAAAGCGATTACCAGTAAACACCAATATTCTAAGTAATTATGTGAAATTTATGGGGTTATGCCCCTAACCCTCCCCTCCAAGGGCAAACTAAGTCCTACATTCTAAATATATTTTCCTTAGTGAAAAATAACTATTTGGCAAGTCAACAGGGAGGTTAAAGCTGAGAACCCAACACAGTGTTTATTATATATAATAATGTAGAACAATTTATATATAATAATATATATAACACAGTTATAGTGGCTGAGGATTGGGAGCTTTACAAGCGGCCCTTTGAGCCCCGGGCTCAGGTTTGGGATCTTTAGAGCGGCCCTTTGAGCCGCGGGCTGGCTCCGAGCGCCAGAGGCCGCCTGGCATCTCCTACAGCGACCAAACCCCATCTGGAGTCCCCGGCATTGCTTCCCCGCACCTTTACCTGTGCAAAAACCTCCCCCGGGGCCCAGCGAGGCCTCGGAGCGCCCCAACCCCGCCCGGCGCGGGCACGGCCGGGGACACCGCACCGGGACACCCCCGGGCGGGACTGGGCCGCCGGGGCAACCCCTTCCCGCCCCCCCATATCTCACCGTGTTTCATCTGCACGATGCTGGAGGCGGCCACGGTGTCGGCGGCCACCAGGACGTAGTCGGGGCCGCGGATGCCGATCAGGTACTCCATGGCGGTGACACAGCGGCTCCGCTGCCGGCGCGCATTGATGACGTCACGGCGCCGGGGCCGAGGGGCGGGGCGGGGGGAGCGGCCCCGCGGGGTCGCGGCGTGGGCGCGGAGGGAGCGCGGGGTCGGGGCCGTGTTTCTGCTGGAAAAGACCTCCGAGACCGTCCAGTCCGACCTGTGACACACCCACACCTTGTCCCCCAGCCCAGAGCACTGAGTGCCACCTCCAGCCCTTCCTTGGGCACCTCCAGGGCTGGGGACTCCAAACCTCCCTGGGCAGCCCCTGCCAATGTCCAATCACCCTTTCCAGGCAGAAATTCCTCCTGATGTCCAACCTGACCCTCCCCTGGCACAGCTGGAGGCCGTTCCCTCTCCTCCTGTCCCTTGTTCCCTGGGAGCAGAGCCCGACCCCCCCCCGGCTCCCCCCTCCTGTCAGGGGGTTGCAGAGCCAGAAGGTCCCCCCTGAGCCTCCTTTTCTCCAGGCTGAGCCCCCCCAGCTCCCTCAGCTGCTCCTGCTGCTCCAGCCCCTTCCCAGCTCCGTTCCCTCCTCTGGAACACACTCTTCTGCGTGTCTTTCTCTGGACATGTTCCAGCCCCTCAATGTCCTTCTTGTAATGAGGGCTCCAAAACCGGACCCAGGATTTCACATTCAGCCTCACCAGTGCCCAGCACAGGGGATGGTCAGTGTACTTCTATTTGTGTCCCAAACACCACCCCAAGCTGCATCCCCCGCAGCCAAAGGGACAAGCCCAAGCCTGGCTCACCTATTGAGACAATATAGGATTTTCTTCCCAGAACTGCAGGTGTCCCTGTGGATTCTCCTGTCAGCTGGTGGCTTCAGAGCTCATCCATGAGCTCAGGTAGAGACCATGGGTGGCATCTGTGGTTCATCACCTGGCTGGACGTGGGTTCTGGTTAAGCAGCCAGAACAACATTGCTAAGCAGCAAATGTTCTCTACTATTTCTTTTCCCTATTTCTCTATTTCCCTATTTCTCTACTATTTCTTTTCAAGTCTCAATCTACTTGAATTTCTCAGGGGAACAAGTGCCTTCTCTTAGGTGTCTCTGCAGCACAGAAATCCTGGAATGGTTTGGGTTGGAAGGGACTTTAAAGATCATCTAATTCCAACCTCCTGCCATGGGCACCTTCCACTAGACCAGATTTCTCCAAGCCCCATCCAACCTGGCCTTGAACACTTCCACCCAGAAACTTCCAAGTGTGGCTGTAATGTGGATAATTAATAACAAATACAACAAAACAACCCCTGGAATTGTCTGGACATTGTCTCACTGGAGGCCACTCCAACTGGCCCTTGGTTTATGGATTAGGCCCTGCCCCTGCCTGAGCCCCATCATGGTCCTGTGATTCTGTGATTCTGTGATTGACACGTTCTCTGAGGCAGCCCCAGGTGAGAAAACTCGGGGTGCTCCAGCACATGGCAAATGCCCAGCTGCACCTATACCCAAAAAACCCCTGTGTCATGGAGAGAACTGGGCATAACCTTTGCGTGGTTTAAAAAATACTAAACGTGCCAAAAAGCAACAGCAGATTGTCTCCAGGAAAGGGTATAAATGTGTGCAAGCAGCAAATTCACCATTTTGACTGTTTTCCAATTGCCTGTAGCAACACTTGTTCAGTCGAGTGCTGTGTGTGTAAATCAAACCAGGAGGTTTTCTTTTACTGAGGGATTTTCTGTGTCGATCCAACCTGAAGTTTTACACATATTTTCCCCCTATAGATTTCCATGCTTGTTCCACGTGTACAACCAGCCCTTCTCATTCAGTGGTTATTTTTTGAGGCCTTTTTAAGGGAAAGGTTAACGAAAAATCCACAACTACCATCCCTGTTGATTTTTGCTGGGCCCTGGGATACAATTGAATGCGAAGGTTGTTATTGAATTTTCTTGGCAGATTGGATTTCCCTGTTTAGGAACACACGTGCAAGCCAGTGCACACCCATCTACCTCTTCCTGGGGTGCAAGTGCTCCTGACACTAGTCCATGACAGTGGTAGGACAGCTCTGCCTAGCAGGAATCAGGGAATATTTTCCACCATTAAAGGGAAGTTGTCCAGGCTGCAGCATGTCTTAAAATTATATGCACCTTTGTCTGTTTTATTTTCAAGACCAACACTGCAGTTGGGTGTATTTATACATGTGTTTGCTCCACAGCCTCCATGGGGACATTCCAAAAACAAAAGCTGTGAGTAGCACAGGGGTGCACTGAGCTCCTCTCCACTGCTGTAGTGTGCCTTTGGGATCACCAACCCTGGAATGAACCCTGCAAGGCTTACATGGGGCTTTGCTCTTAATCTCCCTGTCTGGGCTCCACAGAGCTCCTGGAGCTGACTTTCTGTGGGCCTGAACATGGTATCTTTAAACAGATCCCCCTTAGGGATGGGCAGGGACAAGCCTTACTTTGTTCCTCCTGTGCCCAGGCTGTGGGCAACCCTGGTGCCAACCTGGCTCTGTCCTCCCCACCACGATGCCTCAGGGTCTCCAGAGAGCAGCTCTTGCTGAAGTTTCAGCAAGCAAAGTTACAGAGTCTTCCTTTCACACATTTGTTTTGACAGACGGGTGTTAGACACTACCTGGATGGGGTGTTTGTCCATGGGATTTAAACCCCGAGCCTGGCTCTCCCGGGATGCAGAGCAGGCTGTCAGCACCCCCCTGCACTGCTGGCTTTCAGGGGCACAGAGGGATTGCTCTGACCTCAGGAGGACCCTTTCACCTCCTGATGTTTCCCAAGCTGAGGTCAGTGTGGAGGGAATGTGTCCTCCTCTCCCACCACCAGCAAAACACCTTCCCAGAGTCCTCATTCCTGCTGAACTTGTCAGGGAATATCAATGCCTGGCAGCACCAATCCCACAGGCATCCCTCTGCCTCCCAGCACAGCTCTGCTCCCCACTCCCAGGCCCATTGCTGAGTGTTTACCCTCCACCTGTGGTGGTAAGAGTGGGGGCATCCACTGGAGTGTGCAGGTGAAAATGGATTGGAACCTGCCACTGCCACCAGCTGATTAACACTCGTGTCTCTGGCAGGATTGATCTTGCAGGTGAGAATGTTCCAGAGAGCAGCTGGGGTCCTGCTCCTCAGCTGGATGCTCCTTCCCAGTGGTTCTGCCGTGGTCATCACTGTTTTCTCAGAGTGGGGAGGAGGATATGCACCGTGAGCAGCTGGGATGGCCCGGGACAGGGTGTTATCTCTCCATTTTCCCATTTCTCCCAGCACTCCCCAGCACTGCAGAACATCTTCCCACTGTGGTAACTTTGGGTTCCCTGTCCCAGTTTGGTTTGTCACTCAGACCTCAGTGAGGTGAGGGATCAGCAGGAACTGCAGAGTCCATTACACAAACCCAGGCTGGTGACCCCAAAACCTAATCTTTGCAGGATGATCCATTTCATAAATGTTGTAAACCATAAAAGGAAAAGCTCCTTCAAATCATTGAATAGTTTTTTTCTCAGTGTGGAGACACAAATCAAGAAATCGAAATATTTGGCAAAATATAGATTTCTGCAGTGTTGTGGGGCATTTATGGGCAGCAACGTCTAGTCAGAGCTCCCCCCAGCTCCTCTAGCTCTGTCCTGTTTGAATTCCTGCTGGTCACTGAATTATTACTTTTCTTAGTATTTCCTGTGCTTTAAAAGTGGGGAAAGCACAATCAAATTATCGTCATGCTCATTTGGTTAATCACCCATTTAGTTACTTATTCAGTTCATTAACAAGACGCTGGCCAGTGTCAGAGTGGAGGAAATTCAGAGAGGCAGGCAGTTAGGAGACAGGATATAGGAGAAATAGGCCATTACTCCAGCCCAGGGAATGGCAATTTCTATCCCTCTTTTCTGCTACGTCACTTCAGTGCACAGTTTGTTCTGGATTTTAAAAAAAACAACCAACAAACAAACAGATGAGGAAAGCGTTCTGCTGCAGATCACCACCGCTTGTTAGAATCCATTTAGGCTCAATCCAGAGCTCTGCAGAAGGACAAACCACCTATTTTAGGATTCCTTTTCTTCGGCTGAGAGAAATGTGCTGCTCCACAGGTCATAAGATGCCTGTAATTATGACCCCGAATGGATGGAAATGCTGCTTCTTGAGACAAATCCCATCTGACAGTTTTTACAGTACGTTCGTTCAGAGCAAAATGCCCTGTCCCCTGTCACCCGGATTGAAATTATTAAGGAAGACAGACATTTCACTGACAACTCTAGCCTCAGGGGGGAAAATATTCCTTCTGTTCCCCTCTGAAGGTCAGAGCTCACATAATGCAGAGCACTTAGAGCACGCGCGTACACACGCTCACGCACACGCGGATGGAACTTTCTCCTCGGCGGAGCTCTGCACGGGTTTGATGGCAAACAGGAACCAGCTCCACGGGCATCTCAGGGAGCTTGGGCCAAAAAAGATGGGCTCTGCATTTCTGCAGTGTTAATTCTTATTGTCTGGTAAATAATCTCTTTTCTCCTCTGCGTGTAAATCCCGTCAGGAGATGGTCATGTGTGCTCACATGTTCGGGCTTCCCCTCACATGGCACACGTGGCACATCAGGCACTGGCAACTCCCCCGACAGTGTGGGATCTGTGGGATAGTCACACTTCCCTGCTGTCTGTTTATTCTCTCAAAACACTTCTTGCCTTCTTTCCCTTCCTGATAAAAGCCCATTTGCGGCCTGCGTGTCCCATTTCTCACTCAGGCTGCACTGCCAGCTGTCGTTCGGCCCAGTCTGTCACCCGGCAGTGTCCCCGTGCTGGGGATGTGCAGGTCCCCTCCATGGGAACACCGACTCCTGGCTGTTCCAGAGCTTTTTCATGCTGGAGGAAGGGCAGAACCTGGCCCATCAGTGCCTCCCCAGCCCCGGCTGGACGTGTGAACACGGCGGTGCAGCCGCAGATGAGCTGCCAGTCACCGTGTCCTGCCTGTGGATCTCACCGGCCTCGCTCAATCTAGGGCTGAAAATTGGACCTGAGCCAAGGTGACCGGAGGTGGGAAACCAGCCTGCAGCTCATTAACCTCTTCCCATCCATCCTCCCCATCTGCCTGGTGGTTTGGTGACACCAGGCTCACACCAGGTCCCTGCTGACCGCGCACGTGGCCTGGTGTCATTTGCACCGAGTTTCCCTGGCAGGACCCAGCTCCCCAGCACTGACCCTGCCTTTACAGCCTGTCCTAGAAACACTTTCCAAACCGGGGTGTTAATGGGCAGCTGGTTTGCAGCTCCTCTCCCAACACCCCAGGACAGCCCTTCCCAGATGCTGATCCACACCTCTCTTCCAGAAACCTCTGGATTAATGTCACCACCTGCCCAGGGACCTGAGGGGACCCCAACAGCCCATCCCAGATTGTTCCTTTGGCAAGGATGTGCCTCAAGTGCACAGTGGCAGCAGTGGTAGAGTGGGAAACAGAGATGGGAAGCTTTTTGCCACATTTACTCACAGCAAATGGGTGGAAATCCCAAATCCTTCTCCACACTCCCTGCTCTGAGCATCCCACCCCACTGTGCTCCTGTCAGGTGGGAGCACAGCCCTGCTCTGCCCCAGCTCCTGCCCCACTGAACCGACCCATGTCCCTGGCTGCTCTTCCCATGGGGACACCAGCTCCAGCAGAGCATCTTCCCTCAGATCCTCAAGAATCTTCAAACTTTTCTTTCTTCTTTCTCTCACTCCCTCTTTTTCAAAGTTTAATTCCGAACAGCCGGCTACGTTCAGCCTGACTGGTTTGTTATGGCTTATAATTTGTGTTAGGATTAATTAACTAATTACCGACAAATGTCCGTTGGCAAGATTCTGCTTCTGCTTGTCAACTTGAAGTATTTAATTATTTTAATCATTTACTTTCATCTTCAGAATTTATGCTCTTCCAAGAGCGTTTCTAGGCATCTTTTAATTATTATTCTGATTTTTTTTCAGAGGGGTGGCGAGCTGGGGGGAGAGAGCTGGGGGATGTGATCAGTCCTTATTAACTATTTCAGTGAGGCAACTTCCTTGGAAAGTCATCCCTGGTTTTCAGGTGCTGTTGCAGGGAAGGGACATCCTGGAATGCAGGTGTGTGGGGATGGGATGGGCTGTCCCTTCCCAGTCAGAGTCCTCCCTTTCCCCAAAGGATTTCAGGGATCCAGACTGGGTGGTGCCATGATTCCTGTTCCCTGGTCTAGGGGTCAGGCAGGTGTTGGTTTACACAGATACTTCATCCATCAGGAATAACCCCTAAATCCAGAGGAGCGCTCAGGACACCACATAAGGCACCGAAGAGTCTCTGCAGGATGAAAATCCAAGGGGACTCACAGCCACTGTGCCAGCAAGTAAATAAAACAGGGTTGTGGGAAAGCACCCATTTATACAAGTTTTTTATCTTTAAAAGATCATGAATTGCTTAAAATCCACAAACTGAATCCTGCTTTGAGCAT
Organism: Lepidothrix coronata; assembly: GCF_001604755.1. Lineage (NCBI taxonomy): Eukaryota > Metazoa > Chordata > Aves > Passeriformes > Pipridae > Lepidothrix > Lepidothrix coronata. Next base: position 1,295,882 of record NW_016690327.1, read on the forward strand.
CCCACAGGTTTGAATGCAGAAGGCGGGCGTGCATCAGGACAGATTTGGGAATCCCAAATCTGGGGAATTCCCTGGATGGGAATCCCAGCCCAGGGCTATAGGTATGCATGGGAATCCCAGCCCCTGGACGTGCTGCCAGTGGTTAGACAGGAGGGCAGCAGGTAACTGGGACAGTGGAAAACCCAGCCGAGGGCATCTTGTTTTTACAGGGAATTCCACGTGGTTGCTGCAGACAGGACCCCACCGGAGCACAGCCCGACTGAAAAGTCAACCTGCTCAGAAAAACAATGGACCACCTGAAAGTATTTTGTATGAATTCAATGTGTGCATTTGATTCCTCCCTTCCAAACACACTGGCCTTGCTGTTCCTTCCCAGTTTTGATCTCCAGGTAGGGCAGGGCGCCACAGGGATGCCATGGCAGGGATCTTTGGTTTGCACCTGCTCACACAGTATCATTTGGAGGGCACTGGGAGATGGAATGGCACCTCGGCACCTTCCCGTGCCTGGGCACATTGTGGGAACGCAGCCTCACACCCAGCTAAGCACCAAGGGATCTAATCCCTCTTTTTCCTTCACACATCGGAGCAGCAGCACTTCTGTGGGATTAAAACACAAGAGGAGGAAGTGTGAGAAGCTGATAAAAGACAGTGAAACTCAGTGTCTTTCACTGATACTTTCCAGAAGACTTCCAGGCTTTTTTTCCCCCCTGCCAAATGCTTTATGCTGCCAACAAACCAAATTCTGAGGGGCTTGTAAAAATCTTCCAGTGGTGGGCACAGCCCCACGTCCTCCAGTGGGACACACACACACCCCGCTGACTTCAGCAAGAGTCTCTCCAGCAAAGACTAATGAAGGATTCAGCCCCAAGAATATTTCTTTCCTGAGACAAATGAATCCCTTGGACCGGAGCGCTGAGGAGAGCGTGCTATTTAAAAGGTTTCTTGAGGGTACATAATTATATTGAAAATAATTAGGGCCAAGGCAGCAGTATTATTACTACTTATCATATCACTCTAAACTTAATCCAGAGTGATCTTTGAAAAGGCATCGGGAATGCAGAGGATGGATCTTTCTTAAAGAAGATGGATCCATGATGTTGCCAGTTTGGGGCTGCCAAGGGAGGCAGGAGGCCAGTTTCCCCGTAGGACTCCCCTGGTGAGGCAGTGGGTATGTCCAAGAAGGGAATGGAGGGCCCAGAAAAGCTGGAACACAGGCCCAGGGTCTCTGGAGTCTGGAATTCCATGCTGATCATTTGGTCCTTTGGACAAACACGTTCCAGGACCTGCCTGCCTGTCAGGTGACATCCCAGACCCTTGCCCAGAGACTTGACAGACCCTGGGATGAGATTTTCAGGGAGAGTGGAGGCTCCCGAGGAGCCCAGGGAAGCAGCATTGCCCTGGAGAGAGATCTAAATGAGATTGTCTTAATTAACTTCAGAATCCTGTTAATTAGAAGCCTCTATGCATTAAAAATTGCTCCAGAGACCAGACCAAGTCGTGGCTACACATGGAGGCAGAGGAAGAGGCAGGTCAGGCATGGATGGATCACACCCAGGACCTGTTTGGGGCAGAGGCTGTCAAATGGCAGGGTTAAAAATCCAGCTGGGCCCCCAAGGCTGCTCGGGAAGCACTGGAAGCTGCTCTGAGGACCCCACAGGGGCCATGGCATGGCAGGAATGGGGCAGGACCTTTTGGAGAGGCTGAGAGCTGCTGGGGGACCTCACACGAGAGGAGGTGTGAGCAGAGGCCCAGGAGAGCTGCACCAGGGAAACTGAGGCACGAGGGAGAACGGGGGCAGGCTCTGCAGGGCTGTGAACAGCTCCTGGGATGGGCTGTAGGTACCCCAAGAAATCATCCCTACGGAGACCACGGGGGCTTGGAGGGCTCCCCAGCAGAAGGGGAACAGCTCTGGGGTCACCGGGGAGCAGGAGCCGGGCTGGGGCTGGGGGTGCAGACGGGTCCTTGTGGGAAGGAGAGCCTTGTTCTATTGAAGGCTGACAGAATGAACTTCAGTTTATGCCCCTGGCAGTTTTTTACAGCTCAGCTATTCCATTTAGGGGTTGGGAGCCAGTGGAAGGAAGCTCGGATCGCTTCACTGACCAGCCATAACATCCAGCCAGTACATTAACTGCCCTGCTGCCCTGATCTGATGTGGTTTTACAGACAATAGCTACTGGCTATTTAGGCAATGTATAAATTAACATATTCTGCACAAACTAGAAGCATATTTAAATTAAAGGAAAGTGCCCTTTATTTGTCAATCATTCAACATTCACATTTTTACATTCCTTTGAAAAGACAATTTCAGCCTTCTGAATCCTACCTCAAACTGTTCATCTTCACAGGGGTAAAATGTTTGATTGCTCGAGTGTTGCTTTGCCCCCCTTCCCCTGTCTCCCTCCTTTAATTAAAACAATCCCAATCTGCTCTCTTGGAATTTCTTTCCCAGATTGGCTCAGTAACTTGTGACCTTCATTTCTGCCCAGGCTGGAATCTGCTGGCACGAAGGGTCAGAGATGTGGAGATAACAGAGTCACCTCACAGGCAGCCACCAGAACATGGGTGCACAGAAGTGTTTGGGGTGTTGCAGTAGCAAACTTTATCTGCTATTCCAGTACCAATGCCTGAAATGGCAATAAAGCAAGAAATGGGTGTTGGAGATGTGTTGCATTGGACAAAATGATGCTCAAAGGGAGAAAAAATGACCTGAGTGATATTTTCCAAATCTGACTCACTCATCTCTCAAGGGCCATTTCCATTAATTTCAAGACCTACACGATGCCGGTGCAAAACATTTCCAAGAGTCTCGGGGTTTCTTGAAGCTCTACAGCTCTTGCAGATGTGAATTGCCACAGCTCAGCAAATTATCAAAGGGCTTCTCTCTTGACAGCTGCTGTCGGCAGTGAATCACCTTTCCCTGCTCGATGGTCTGATCCATCACCAGCAAGATCTGATGGCTTTTAGCAGCACAGTTCTGTTTGAATATTTGAACTCTGTTTTTCTGTTCACAACTTAAAGGAAAAAAATGCAAAATAACCCCTGTCCTGAAACCTTCCCGTCCCAGCTTCTGCCCCGCTCACACAGCACAGCGCTGAGAGAAGGGAAATATATTGCAAGGAAATGCCTGTTTGGCAAAGTTTGCCTCTCTCTGCCTGTCAGCCAGACGCTGGCACCTCGCTCTTCCTGGCAAACCAGGGCCAATGTGTTTATTTAAGACCCAAATCAGCATCGATCAGGGTCTGTCAGTCACTCTCCTGGAATAAAGCGCCGGGGCTGCGGCGGGGTCTGAGCGGGACGGTAATGGACACACGCTCCAGTGAGCTCACAGCCATCCTACTGCATGCCCCGAGGCTGGAATTCTTTTTTTTTGTTATTTTTATTATTATTATTATTCGGAAAATAAACATTTTGTTTGTTAAGAAACTGTATTTAAGGTGCTGAAATGGAGCTTTCTTTAGCACTGAGCGGCCTTTCCTGTAACCCCTCAGTCACGGAGTTCAGAGGAGCTGCCTGGATGCTGAGCCTGGAGTGTGGGGCAGCCTCAGCTTATCCTGCAGCAATCCTGGGGGATGAGAAGGAGGAGGAGAGCTGCTCCAGCAGGGAGCATGCATCCTGCACAGTATTGTGGTGCTGGCTGGAACTGGGCTGTGAACAATGTCTGAGAGGTGTGACCGCTGCAGCACATGGGAGCCTCCAAATTATAACACCGAGGGAGAACCACCCTAACGGCCCTCAAAATGGAGCTGCCTCCTCCCTGCTCCCCTCCCCTCCTCCTCCCACCTGCCTTTCATTTTTCCTCATGCATGGAAGGTATTAATTACCCAGTGTGCTTTAATGGCTCGCAGGAAGTGCCCTGCAGCGATCCCGGAGCGGGCGAGCCTTGCCCGCTGCGTGGCTGAGGAAGAGGAGCACAGTGTGAGGCTGCTGGGGCATGAGGTGTTTCCCGTGGCCCTGTGGAAGGCACCTCATTTTTCTGAGCCCTCTGAGCAGCTCTTTTATCTCTGATGTCCAGCTCCTGTGCCCTCGGGGTGGCTGCGCAGGGTTTGTTAACCTCCTGGACGAGCAAACTGTGACCTCTCACCTCCCTGTAATGAGCACGGCTGCTCACTCCTGCTCACTGACATTATTTGCTGCTGCTGAGCTGTGCCTGACCTGGCTGAGCTGTGCCTGACCTGGCTGAGCTGTGCCTGGCCCTGTTAACCTGTGAAGGGGGCTTGGGGGAGCACGACCAGGTAACTCACCCCTCACTATGGGAGAGCAGAGGGGGGAATGCATCCCTCCTGCATCTCCCAGGCAGGTCCCCGTCCTGCAGCAGGATGCAGTGTTGGGATCAGTGAGTACTGGACTCCAGGACTCCCCCTTTCTGCTCCCAGCTCTATGCTCCAGCTGTCAGAGGAGGAGTTTGGGCACCAGGCTTGTCCCTGGCACAAGGAGCTCACCAGCACTCTCCTCCTGCTCACAAGGCCTGCAGAGGCCTCCCACAAAACTCCATCCCTGCTTTCAGCAGCAGGAAATTCGAGTGCCGTCCCTGCCAAGCCAATGCCTGGTGCCCGCCGGTGTGGGACCTGCCGAGGCAGCAGGGCCGAGCCAGGGCAGCACGGGAGCGGAGCAGCGGCTCACGGGAGCAGAAGGGCATTAATCACCTCGCTGTGATTAGGGGCTCAGTGAGCACAGGCTGCCTCGGGGCCTTTCTGCTCCCTCCGAGTGCCCCAGTTTGCCGTGCTCTCCGACAGATGCAGCCCGGCCACGTGCACGAGCCCTGGTGGCTCTGGCTCCTTCCCACCCACCCCCTGCCAGTGCTGCAGGAGGCTGTGTCACCACGGTGGAAATGGCCATTTCTTAATTGCTTTTGGTGCTTTCCTGCACTGGAGACCAGTAAAAGCTGAGTCTGCTTCCCACGATGCTCCAGTTCCCGACTGTGAGTCACCTTTGTGAGGCTGAAACTGGAGCCTTTAGACCATTACTCAGGAAGAAATGAGGTGGTGGCAAGGACAGGGAGGCCAAGGGTTGTCTGGGGTTTGAACCCCAGGAGGGGCCATCAGGGACAGGCCAGGGCAGCAGAGTTGGAGTAGAAGAGCAGAAGGTGGGAACGAAGGGGACCCAACACTCCACCAAGGGAGAGGGTGACCTGCACCATGTCATCCTGGGGAACAGCACCCACCTCACAAAGCCAAGTGCCAGGAGATGCAGAGGTTGGTTTTTTTCCCTCTGGAAATACACAACTTTATTCACACAGAGCCATCCTTTCATCGCACAGAGATGGATGTGGCCGCACACGTTATTTTAACTTCACGGCTCTCCCATCCGTACATAAAACAGCCCAGGGAGCCGGGGTTGATTCATCTGTTTGCCACAGAAGATGGATCAGTTGGCAAATTATTTTATTGACCCGCAGCGCTGCTCAAGGTCATTTGTTTCAGTGGACAAGCAGCATGCCTGGCATGCAAACAGGGCCGAGAGGGAACCTCCATATGCAGTCGGCAGATCCCAGCCCCTGGGAAACTGGCCTTGTTGTGGAACCTTCGGCATCAGGCTGGACCCCTCTCAGCCTGGCTGTGCTCACAGGATAAGCTCGGCGTTTGGGCTTTAATGCTGCAGCTTGCTCAGCTTGTCTCCAGGCTTTTATCCCTGGCTGCTGCTTGGGAAAGAAAATCCCTCCTTCTTCAGCAAAATGTGGTTTGGAATCTTTTTGTTTTGTTCTCAAAGGGCAACGAGAATGATTTGTGATGAGGAAGGTAGGAAATGGAATTAAGTAGCTCAGTCCTCATCCAAACATTGCCCAGGTCTGTAGCCTGTAGGGATGAGATGTGCACAAAGACTCCGCTGCAGAAAATCCAGACCCTTCTCCCAAAATCAGGCAGGGAGAAAAATGTGGACTTTTTTACAGCTTGAGTATACCTGAGAGGTTTGATGAGTATCCCTCCTGCCTCACGGCCTTGTGAGGTCCCACCAAGTGCAGAGACCCCCTGGCTGCCCTGGCACATCTCCCCCTCCGTGTCCTGCTGCCCTGACATCTACAGAGCCATCCACTGCTCCGGAGCATCCCCACTTCCTGCTGCCCTCCCCGAGCTTCCCGTTGAGCTGGGGCCTTGCTAACCTTCATTGACTTGCCTAAACATTTATTAATTGATCGCTGCAGGGTTACCACAGGCTTCTGCTCGCGTTCAGGGGAGATGGGATGTCCAGGGAGTATCCTCGCATGAACTCCCGCTGTACCTCCGGCTCCGCGCGCTCCCTTCTGCATCTGCTGCTCTTGCTGCTGGAGCAGCTTTTAACCAAAGACATATGGGGCCCATTAACACGGTCTTGCTTGTTTGAAGAGCCTGATCTTGGGAAGAACTGGCTGATTTCAGCTCACAGTTAAAAATCTCAAGCCTAGATACAACTGGGTGCAAGATCAGAAAGTAGAGAGCTGGTGCCAGCCCGGCAGCTGGCCTTTGGCACACAGGGATGCACCAAGCTCAGCATGAAGGTGGGTGAAGTCAGACAATGGACAGCAATGGACACAGACCAGATTAATTCTGTTAAAGCCACTGATGTTTCCTTTTGCCCAGCTTAATGCTGAGCCCTTCCTACAGTAGGTCTTGTCCCACCTGCCGCCTGCGTGGATGGAGGGAACAGGAGCTGGGAGGAAGGGCCAGGCTGCAGGGATGTTCAAGGAAGTGATCCTGATGCAAAATACTTGGGCAGAGCCTCTATTCTGCACCTCTGTCTCAAGAAATGGATCTAAAGTAAAAACTGGGCTTTCTCCATCTGTTGCCCCACCCCGGTCTCCACACTTTTTTTTAAACTTTACAAATGTGCCAGATTTAAAAAAAAAAAAAAAAAAAAAAGAAAACCAAAAAGGGAAAGTAGCACATCCCTTTGTGCAAGGCTTTCTTCCAGTCCCTGTTAAGTTCCTGTACATGCTGACAGTTTTACAATTTACATGACAGCTGGCTTGCTTGGAGGAGATCTCTGTTAATTAAAATAACACAAAGGGAAAGAAGCGAAATCGTGTCAGCGGATAATTAATTCGGAGCAGGGCACCAGGCTGAGCGCTGATCCCGCTAACAAAACTCTGCAGGAATTCACAGCTTTACAGCCCCGGTCCCGCCGAGCCTCCCAGAGCCACTCACTGCTCAGCCCCGTCCTCCACACCGGGCTGTCCCCTTCCCACAGGACACGCTGCCCTGCTGTGCCCTGGGCACAAGCACCACATCCCAGGGAGAGCTGGCATTTGGACACGTGCCTTCCCAGGTTCCATCCCCAGCCCTCCTGCCCTCCTCTTTGCCAGGGCTCTGCCTCTCCCAAAGGGATCCTTCCTGCTCCCGCCCCTTTGCCCTGAGCCCACGGCCACCCCTTGTCCCACGTGCAAAGGCCATGGAGAGCATCTCATCCCTCCCCACCTGCACTGCTCCATGCCGGGCCTTCCCGGGGCTGGGAGCAGCCAGCAGGGACCCCAGCCAGGGGCCAGCACAGCCGAGGCCAAATCCTTCCTGGTGGCGGCCGGGCGGGTTATCTCCCTGCTCCAGCCCCGCTCAGCATCAGAAGCTGATCCAGAGGCAGCCGCAGCTGTGCCACCGGAGATGGGCCCTGTCCCTTTTGGCCGAGTGGCAAATCCGCAGTGGGATGAGCCATTGGTGCCTCCATGACGGGATGGGACTTATGTGAGAGGCGAGGAATGGATCCATGAGGGTGGGCAGAGAGGATTCAGGGAGCCCAGGGGAGGCTGGGCAGCAGGGAAGGCGCTCCTGCATGGAGTAACAGGATTTAGTGGGACTGAGGACGGCGGAGCGAGCCAAGCCCTTGGCTGCTGGCCGCAGCCCCAGGGTGCTGGCTGGGTGCAGGCTGTGCTGCCACCGTGCTCATCTCCCCTCCGTGCCACCCTGGTGCCAGCAGTTGCTCCTCACGGTGCCCCGATGCTCCCCGTCCCCAGGCAGGGACGGTGGGTGCCCTCAGCACCCTCCCCAAAACCAGGCGCTCAGCACCTCACCCACGGAGCCGTGCTTCGTTAACGATTCTGCAGCTCGCTCCCACTGCCTTAGTGTGCTGATCAGGCGGGCTCGGAGATGGGGAACGGGAAAAAAACATGGAAAGAAAAGAGAAAGAGCAGCCCAGGGCTCCAAAGCAGCTGAGGTGTCAAAGACAGAGATTTAATGAATGTGCCTGAGGTTCACCTGAACAGATGAGCACGAGCTAGAAGGAGAGAAGGAAGAAAATGGAAAAAAGGAAGGATCATTTTTCAGATTGGCAGCTCCCCTCCCAGACATCTTTTAACAAGAGAGAAAAAAAAGGCTTTAAAGGGCCAGCCAGCTGCTTCCCTGTGCTGTGGTGGGGACCCGAGTGCTCTGCACCCAGCAAAGGGGTCAGACTGGCTTGGGGCTGTGACTCCCAGACCCTCATGTCCCCTTGGGGACAGGTGGCTGCCCATGTCCTGGAGGACCAGGGTGCTGTGGGGCTGTGGCAGAGAGAAGGATGGGGAGAAACTGTCAAAATGGGACGAGAGGAGGCAAATCAGCAGCTCATCCATCACAGCACCAGCCCCGTGTGAAGGCAGCAGTGTCTGCCTGCAGAGCTGATCTGTGCCCTCAGTGTGCTCAGAAACAGGGCAGGGGTGGCAAGAGCCAGGCCAGGCCAGTGGCTCTGCCCTGTCAGAGCACTCTGGCACAGTTGGGCATCCCTGGCCCCCAGCACTCCATGGCTGGAGCTCATGAAGTTGGTCAGGGAGCCTGGGAGATCCTCAGTTTTCCAAAAGAGAGACTTTTCTTTCCCCAGCTCAGCTCCTTTTCTGTTTTCCTTTGTAACCATTTTCCACGCATAAACCTACTTTCTAACCACATCCAAGCACTTGGCCATCAGTTTTTATCCAACATTTCTCCTTCAAACGTGTAGAGGGGATAATTTTAATACAATTATATTAAATGCAATGTGTGATGTGTCCCAAGCCAGCAGCTCCTTTACACGAGGACCAGCACCGCAGTTCTCATTTGCACATCACGCCCAAGCTCTGTGGGAACAGGGACAGGAGTACTCCAAAAACAAACCCAGCAAACCCAGTGTAGCCCTGGTGTTCCTGTCCCTCCCAGCTGGGTGCTGGGACCTCTGGGTTCCCCCCAGCCCGTCCCCGACTCCCGCGCTGTGCCGAGCGCAGCAATTAGGGCGATCTGGGTTTCTTTGTAGCTGCAGGACAACATTTTTGAAGGCAGGACTTTGATCTTATTTCCTAAGAGTTTCTCTTTTCCCTTCCTTTTCATGTGTGTTTTCCCTGGGTTTTGTCTCATTACTCAGGTGAAGGCTGATGTTCCCCACGGCGGCCGTGCCGGAGCCGCGGTCCCCGTTCACCCCCCTGCCATGGGACCCGCGGGCACAGGGACGGGGCAGCATCGTCCTGGAGCAAGTTTGTCCATGGCCTCTCCTGGGCAGAGGCTGCCAATTACGCTCAGCACGCAGAGCTCTGTCACATCGGCTTCTTGTCAGGGAAAACGCCACGCCGGGGTCCTCCTTCCCCCCCATCTTTTGTCTGTGGTTGCTTTTTGCTCTGTGTTTTTAATGATTTTGCAAAGGAGCCCTAACGATGGAGATGCTCACAGTCCCCACGTGCTGCTCTGGGCAGTCTGGGACTGTCACCCCTGGGCAGGCAATGAGGACAGGGACAGGGACAGCCCTTAGCCCAGGGAAGTACCACCAACATCCAGGCAGCCATAGGGGACCTGTCACTCTCTCAGGATGTGCTGTCGGCTCAGCCCTGAGCATCAAAGTCATCCTGGATAAATAAATAAGTAAATCTTGTCCCCTGAACATCAGCATTTCATCTTAAAGCAGGCCCAGCCTTCTTGCAGCCGTAATCCTGCCCAACACCAATCTCTGATTAAAACTCCAGTGCTGAGTGAGTCGTAATCCTCAGCACCTCGGGGCCATATTATTATTATTATTATTATTATTATTATTATTATTATTATTATTAACCCATTAAAACCTGTTTTCTCTAAACGAAATAAAATAGGGGCAGAGATAACAAAACTTGCTGCTTTTTCATATATATACATAAAAGAAAGAAACACTTGGTATTAAAGAAAAAAGTTAATAAATGGCCGAGCCCCAGCAGATGGGGGTGTGTGCGGAATTTGCATTTTTCAGATTAACATGCACGAGCGAAGATAGAAAACGCACTTGCCCCGGGGAAATAATTTGAGAAATCTTTGCATATTTTATTTAAAAGCATGCCGCGTTAGGCAGGGTAATAATGCAGAGCGATGGTGATTAGGTTAGGCCTGGAGGGATCGCAGCCTGGGACCCTCCTTCCTCCCGATCCGGCTCATCCTCTCCCTGAGCCCCCCTCAAACCTTTGGTGTTACACCCCAAAGACCCATCCAAAAAGCCAGCCCTGTCGGGGGGTTGGGGGGTTGGTGGGTTTAGCCCCACGGATTTGGGGCAGCTCCTGGCACGTGGTCCGTGAGCTGCTTCTCTCCACACTTCCATGTGCCGAAGGATTGGCAGTTTGGTTTTATCCCAAACTCCTGAGGCACAGGATGCTCCATCCCCACGTGTGTTGGTAACAGGAGGAAAGGGGAAATCCTCCCCCTGCACTCAGCCCTCTCACAGGTGAGGCGTCTCCCTGGGGCTCTGCAAATCCCCTGGGATTTACAACATTCTGCGGGAGCCATCAAGGGTCCCAACACCCAGATCCCACAGGATGCTTGGGAAATGCTGGAGGTGGAGTTCCTGGCGGGCTGGCAGCACCGAGGTCCCTCTTCTGTGAAGGTGTTTGTGCCACCGTGTCCTGTTTGAAGCCAGGAACTAAATCAAGGCTCATCCCTAAACGTGCCTCTTAGCTAGGAATTCTGCACATGGGATGTGCCCCATGGACATCAGCTCTCAGGGACCTCAGGGTCCTGGGGATTTCACACCATCCTGGGGGTTCCAGGCCATCCTTGAGCTTCCTCCTGCTAATTAATGCCAGGCTCTGGCAAAAGCGTGGGCAGATGGAGGTGCCCCTCCAGGAGCCCACCCCTCTGCAGAGCTGAGGGCACCGACTGCAGCCCCCATTAACACTGGCAGAGCCAGGTGGGGGCACAACCAGTGGTGCAGGAAGTCCCCCAGCTGTGCAGCTTGACGGGGTGATAATTGGACAGCGGGAGGGGAAGGAGGGAGAGCAGAAAGTGGGAGCACAGCAGGGACAGGGGCTCCTGCACTGAGAGGGAGCTTCTGCCTCGGTGGAGGGAGGGCTTGACAGCTGCCTTGCAGTCCAGGGTGTCTGTGAGGTGCCCTGCTCACCTGTGCCCTGCTCACCTGTGCCCTGCTCTTGCTGGACATGGAGACAGTTAATGGTGCAGATCCTACAGAGCATCTTTTCACAGGGGGCTCATCCCATTCCTGCTGATGGAAAGGTAAACGGAGGGGGAAGCCCCGAGGTCTGTCCTGCTCAGAGGTGAGCAAAGCTTTGCTTTCCTGGCTGGCTGGCACATGCCAAGCCTGCAGCCTCCTCTGGGGTCAGGGGTGCTGAGCTGGGGGCTGTGCACTGCCGGGTGCAGCCAGAAGCTGGGAAGACCCCAGCAGCAATGTGAGGAATTCTGCAATTCCACCCAAAAGAGGTAAAAGCAGCAACACCAGGGCCAGGATGCTGCTTTGGCCTTGAGAATCCTAATCTTACCTTTAATGTGGCCACTTCCTTGCGGTGTTTAAAGCTTAAGGTCTTGTTTGCCAGGTCTCTTTCAAGGTGATGAGATCTTGCCATCATTTAAGTAATTCTTCAGTTGAGGGTTGCAGGGGAGACAGCCCTGTGTAGTGAAGGGAAGGGTTTGGAGCAGCCCCTGAGCAGTCAAACCAGCCTGGCTGAGAGCTGGGCACTGCCCACCCCTGTCCAGCCACATCCAGGGGGTCCCAGGTGCTCCTCAGAGCCATCACCAGCACTTCCAGACCCAGCTCAAAATATGGCAAAAACCCTCCTCCCTGGCAGAACCAGGCCCTTGGAAAGCTCCTGCCACTTCCCAGGCTTTGAAATCTGACCCAGAGCCTGACTCTCTCCCTGTCTGCTCCCATTATTAATAAACTTTGAAGGGCTCCCTTCTGTCCTTAATGAGATTAGTGTTATTTTCATGCATTGCTGCAGGGCAAAGGATTGAAAAAGTGGCTGATCTGTAAACTAAAGGGTGCTAATCTATAGAGGGTGGGTCCCCCATTCTCATGGCCTCGGGGACTGGGTGAGAGTAATCAATTAAAAGAGGGGATTAGAGGTGCCGTGATCACCTACTTTATTGAGGTCACCCTGACACCCTCCCAGCACAGGCTGCTGTGGGCACACACAAGTCCAGCCCGGTCATTGAGGCTCTTGGAATTAAAAAAGCCTTAATCACCAGCCCCCGTTCAGGCTCTGGACCCAAAGGAGCAGTAGTAAAAATCTGTTGTTAATATATTAATGGGCACAATTTGCTTAGTGGGTCTGTCTGGGCTTTGTAAATTAATGCTAATTTAAAGCAAAACCTCACTGTCTTGGCTTTTTTTTTTTTCCAGCTTTATTCAAGTGCTTTCATTTTGCCAGGAACTCGAGGAGGAAAAAATACATGACTTGGCCAAATAGGGTATTGCTTTCGCTGTGGTTTCATGGAGTTGTTTTAAAGGCAGATTATTTAAGTAAACTTAACACAGAAGGAGAGGGCGGCCCTGCACAGACAGAGTGTGTCCAAACACAGTTCCAGTGGCCTTAATTGTGGAGAGAAGGGATTTGCACTCTGAGCTTTTTCTTCACCAGAAGTGCCTTGGGCAGCTCTGGGCAGGGGTTGAGTTGCTGCCCACACGCCTCGTTACCTGTTGGTAAAAACCAGCTACAGTGCACACAATGTGCTCCTGAGACCTCTGTCCTTCCTTTTGGATCAAAAACCTGTGTCCAAAAACGGCCCTGACCTGCCCCCAGCCTGTCCTTGGGGAGAGGAGGGAGCTGTTTGCTGCAGGACCCAGGCACTGACAGTAATTAAAAGCCTCTTTGCAGCGAGCAGGAGCCTTGGAGCATCCAACTCCAAGGCGTTGAGCACTCCAACTCCAGGAGCACGTTGAGCCCTGGGGAGTGGGATGCAGCACACCCCTCACCTTTCCTCCGCTGTCCCTCCCCTGGGGTGTCCCAGCCACCCCTGGGACCTCCCAGTCACCTTGGGGACACCCAGGGCACCTCCCTGCCCCGAGCCCAGCGGTGCTCACCACAGCCAAGCCGTGCCAGGGGCACAGGGAGCAGGGCTCAGGCAGCGGTGCCAATTAGGGGTGCCATGGTTGTCACCCGCAGACACGACTTGTTGTGCCCGAGCGCCGGCGAGGAGCCGGTGGGATGTGTCACCGCCACCGTCGCGCGTCCCCCGACACCCCGCGGGGCCCTCCCGGCAAGGACCCTCCCATGCATCTCTCCTCACTTCCACGTGCGAAAGGGATGTCAGTTCGGGTTTGTCCCCAGCCCCGTGGCTGTCTGGGTGATGGTTCTGGGGTGCTAACGGGATTAGCGGCCCTGCCGTCCGCCGAGCCGGGCGGGCACCGCGCCGGGCGCCGGCAGATAACGCGGAGAGCGCCAAAGTCATTACCTTGATTTCAAGACCAACTTTAGAGAGGCCTGATGCTATGGGAGAGGCTGGTGGGGTGCTGGGGGAATGTCAGGCCCAGGGGAAGGAGTTTCCCGTAAATCAAGGATGGGCAGCGTGTGCTGGGAGCTGAGACTGTGACGGACACTGAGAGTCCGTGGGTCTTGGTTTGTGTGGGGCAAAGGGGTGTGAGCATCCCCAGTCCCAGCAGTTGGCTCAGGGGTTCATGGCTCACCCCATCCCTGCCCCAGGGAGGAGATTCCCCCTCTCTGGAGCCTTGGGAATGGAGGTGCCAGCTCCCAGCATGGCACTGAGTTGGGAGCTTGGAGGCAGCAGCCATGAGGGAAAAGCAGCCAGTCCGGTGGCTCATGGCATGGCCTTGGAAAGCCTCAAGCTGGGCAATGTAGGAGCTGCCATTTGCTATCAACACTTTCTAGGCTTTTGTGTAAAAACAGGAGGAATAAAAGATTTCTTTGGGCTGGAGATGTCACTGGGGACACAGGCTCTTGCTGCACCCTCAGCATCTCTGCCGAGCCCAACAGCATCAGTGGCTTCACATCCTCAGTCATCTACCGACATCCCATCTCCAGCCTCCATGGGATCCACACCAGCCCAAGGACCGGTGCTGCTTCCCCGGGGATGACAGGAGGCCTCACTGCCTCCACCCCACCTACTGCACCAGCCCCTGGAGAGGACGGACCCCTCGGAGGGCTCTGGTGGCAGAAGCCCCTTCTGGCGGGCCGGGCAGGGGGGACGCCCCTCGGCACCCCCAGCCCTGCCGCTAAACCCCGGCGCTGGCAGCGGGTCTAATCCGCGCAGCCCCGCTCCGGGCTGCATCGCCACGGGCAATGCTGGATTAGGGACCGGCCGCCGCACGCCTTTGTCCTCCCTTTGTGCGGCGTTTTGCTCGCCTCTGCCTTAAACCTTGTAACCATTTTGCTGCCTTTTAAAACCGGGTTGAATAGGGGGAGGGATGGAGAGGGGGTGCCGGGGAGAGGGGCCGAGGCTTTGAGGTTGAAGAGAAGCATTCAGGCTGCAGCTGCCCCGTCTCAGCACATTCCCCGTGACCCCCACGGGCGCCGCCGCGGCCACCGAGCAGCATTGGCAACGCGGCCGCTCCGGGACAATCCACCTGCTTGCTCGGGACAAGCACTTTCATGCCTGTTGGGATTAGAGACTTTAAGTGTCGTTCCAAATTGTGCGGATAAACAGTCTTGTGAAAACTTGTTATCGTGGGGGAACGGCCCCGCCGCCACCCTCCGTCCCCGGCCTTTTGTTCGGGCAATTTTTATTGCCGGATTGGATTTGATGAGGTTTAGGGTTTATTCTTAGGACTCCATTGAAGAGCTGATCCTTTGTCTCCCGCCGTGGAGCGTGAAGAATATGAAACGTAGGCAAAAATAAATCTGCTTTTCTCACGTATTAGCCCCCGGTACACGCAGAGACCACCAAATGCAGCTGAGAGCAGCAGCACCCCCGGCCCTCTGCCCCGGCTGCACAGGGTCACTCTGACCTCCACACCCTCTCCCCAACTTCCCCAGTCCCCTGTGAGGGGGGACAGATCCTGGGTGGCCATAAGTGACCTCTCAATGCAGCCCTACTGCAGGAGCCACCCAGGGATGCTTCTGGCAATATGGACTTAAGAGGTGCCAGGTCTGTAAAGAGCCCAAATGGAGGTGGGGGGAACATCCCTCCCTGTCCACCCCCCAAAGACCCAGAGCCACAGGCAGGTCAGTCCCTTAATCGCTTCATTTATCACAGGTGACTTTGGGAGAGATTAATCAGCAGGATAATTCCTGAGGAAAGGTTGCTCCAGGGGCTGCTTTCATTTCAGAGGAGCTCCCTTTCACCTTTACTGCAGGAACCTGCTCCAACACGCTCCATGCAGCACCAGGACGAGCCCCAGGCTCCATCCCCACCTTGTCCCTGCAGCCACTGTCGAGCACCGGGTAAGGCTCGTGCCCAGGCTTTGAGCTGGTGACTCCCAAGCAGCCTCCAGGGCAGTTTTGGCAGCACCAGGAGCCAGAAGCAGCCGCCTGGCACGAGCCGAGAGGTTGAGTTTCTGGAGAGCCTGGAGCCAGAGGCAGAAAATCATGCAAAACTTTGTGGATTGGGTTGGTTCCAAGCAACAACAAACAAAACCAGGGCATGGAAAACTTGCTCAGAGCTGAACCAGAGCAGGGCTGGCCCGGAGGAGCTCGGATGGTTTCGAGTGACAGCTCTCCTGGTGGCTTCTGCTTCCTGGAGATCTCCAGACCCAACCTCTCCACCTGCCGGGTCCCACAGCCAGGAGCTGCCACGGCCTCCTCATCCTCTACACACGAGGAAGGTGCAGGCTCTGGCATGGCAGCTCCAGCAGGGCTTGGAAAGAGCTGGCAAACCAGCAGGATGGGACAGGAGTGTGCCATTCCAAGCATTTAGGATGCTTGGAGGTGGATACCCACTGTCTGGATGGTTGTCCCACCATGACAAACCACGGGAGGGACAGCAGAGGATGAGGGGGGATGAAGGCTCAGCCCTCAGGAGACACAGCAGCCGGAGGTGGCTTGGCTGGGACACCCAAGCTGGTGGCACATACTCAGGACAGTTGTTGTCCCCCTGTCCCACCGGGCAGCCCCGGGCAGGGCCGGCATCAGCCTGTCCCCCATCCACCACGTCACTTCCCTCTTTGCATCTAGCGAGATGATTCCCCAGATACCCAGGGATGTTCCAGCTCCTCCTGTTTGGATAAAATATCGGTAATTACACGCATGCCTAATTTGAATTATTTCCACAGTGCGATCCTGGCGCGTTGGACCCCACTGAGCAACGTGGCAGGAGACTCCCTCCTCAGCAGGGAGAAGTTGGGTGGTGGCACTTCTGCTCCTGGCCTGGGCGACCAGCGTGGCCATCAGGTGACCCACACAGGGTGCAAACAGCTCATTCCCAGCACCCAGAGAGTCCCTGGGGTCCAGCGGGTTCCCAAATGTCCAGAAAGAGGAATAGGGAGCAGGATTCTGCAACTGCTCTCAGATCTGCCGTGGGTGTGCCCTGAGCCTGGGAGGGTGTGAGGAGTTAATTGCTGTGCCCACGGCCTCATTTGTCACCGCAGAGCCACCGGATGCTTTCCCAGATGTGACGCTGCTGTCAGAAACTGTGGGGCTGGTGGAGAAGGTTCTGGGTGAGTTTCCTTGGCCTGTGCTGGGTGAGACGTCAAATCCCATTCGTGTCATGGTCCCTTCTGGCCCCGCAGTCGGTGGGCTCAGAACGGGGGTTGGCCACAGAACAAGAACTGGTTCATCAACTGTTCAAGGTTTCAAAACTTGGTTTTCTTCCAATGTGCAACCAAACCGAGTCCTTTGAAAAGTTTTCCATGACGAGCTGCCCACGTGTCCCAAGGAGCTGGGGGCTGTGGGCAGAGCAGAAACTCCCCCACAGCAGGCAGGAGTTTTTGGGGTACATGTCCCAGCCATGAGCATCTCCAGCCCTAAACCCCCCCAGCCCCTCCCCACTGCCTGCCCACCCTGATCCCTGCTCTGGCAGGTCCCTGCCCACACTGCTGGGCACATTCCCTCCGCATGGGGGGTTCCTGTCTGTGCAGGGGTCTCTGCAGCCCCTCGCAGCCCCTTCAGCCTCGTGCTGTCACATCACGTTATTTGCTCACGGAAAGTGACTGATGAACCTTCTCCTTCCGTTCCCCTGCCTGCAAAATTCCCAGTGCCCGAGGGGGATGCTGGGAAAGGGGACCCCAGAACTCAGCACCCACTGCTGCTCCCCCACCCACCGTCACCTGCAGTGAGCGGCTCCAGGATTGGAGAGGGGTATTTTTTGAGGGTATTGGGAAGTGATGTCTCAGCTGGGATTCATGTCCTGATCCCCTCCCAGGGACGGAGTGGGGCGGGCAACCCCCCACACAGGCTCCTGCCCACTGCTGGCTTTGGGGGCGAGGGTCTGGGCAGGGCTGAGCCCCTTGTCCGGGGCACAGCAGCCCCCCCATGTTCCCCCCAACTCTTAATTCGTCCTCCATCCTTTTTGCATCCGCCTCCTCCCCCTCTCCGTCTCAGCTGCCTGATGAATGAAGGATGGGTTTTTAAGCCTTTTTTCCCCCCAAGGCCTGCAGCTCTGGCTCGGCTGCTATCGCTGGGATAAATGCAGCTTTTGGGCCCGGAGCAGCATCCGTCGGAGCCGCGGCCCCCCGCGCCGGGTTATCAATCCCTGCTCAGCACCACCGGCGCCGGGCTGGGTCCTCTCCACTGGGAGCCCTTTTCCTACCCTCTGGCCACAAGAAAGACCAGTGTGGCTTAATTCTACACAGTATCAACACCAAACAGACTCAGCCCAACACTACTCGCTTCTCCTAATTCGGCTTTGTGTTCCTCGCTTTTCATGAATTTTTAAAAAGTTTCCATTTCTCCCGGGGTTCCGGCGACTTTCCCGGGGTGCGCCTGCCCTGGTGCTGGCTCTGGGTCCCCCTCCTCGCTCTCCCGGAGAAAACAAAGGAGGCAGAGAGTCAGCTTGGAACTCCCCACCCTGGGAAGTTTTTTGGATGGCTCGAGAAATGAAATCTGCCCCAGCTGGGGAGATGGAAGGGCCGGCGTGGTGATGGGATCCAGCGCTGGGTCCTGGCACAGCCGGTGCCGCGGTGCCGCTGCTCCTGCCAGCAGCACTCAAACTGGAAATACAGATGGTGCCACTCTCAGGGCAGGGCTGGAGCCGTGGGGGAAGGAGACTTTGGGAAGGCAAAACAAAACGAGATGAGCCCTCAGTGGACTTAAAAAAAACCCAAATGCATTTCTTTGTTGTTTTGCTCTAGTGCAAAATGCAGCCTCCATCCATGACTGGGAGCTGGAAGCTGCCTTGTCCCTCTGGCCCTGTCCAGAGCAGAGAAAATGAGGCAGGAGAGAGGAAAATGGAGATTCCAAGATGGCAAACACAGATAGAGCCTGTGAATGAAGCCAAGCCAGGCACTTCAGTTTGAAACTAAACACAGATAAGCTGAGATCATCCCTCCACCACCTCGACCCCAGCCTTCCTCCACTTCCAGTGGTCATGGGGATTATTATCCCCTTGGAGGAATAAAGTGCAGTGTTGAGGATTCTGGGATTCAACCCGATGATTCCAGGGCTCTAGGTATTCCAGTGCAGATGCTGAAAACTGGGAAGGCATTCCCTCCAGCCAGGCAGCCACTACATCACCCGGGAACGGCGAGGAAATAATGATGTACAGCTGGCCTTGGGGCACTCTTTGCAGCTCGATTGGCCTCCCTGGCAGAAGAATAACCGAGAGTTTATTGCTTCTCTTCCAGTGATCTTTACTCCCAGCTGTTTTCTCTGGGAGGCCTGGATCCCTGTACCTCACCTGAAGAGCCATGGGCTGCCTGTGAGGTGCTGAGTTGGATCCCAGGCACTGAGGTGCTGGTTCCTGGGACGGGGCTCTGCTGTCACAGGGAAAATCCCCCCTGAGCTCTGGCCAAGGGAGGAGATGGGGCCTGGGCACATCTGGGACCCCTTTCCCCTTCCTCCTGCAGGTGCAGTGAGCTCCTGGAGCAGCACCAGCACCCTTGGCCTCTGCATCCAACCATGCCCAAAGGAGAGCATCAACCTGCTGGCTCCTTCACACCACATCCCCTTCCCTAGCACCAAACACCCCCTGCACCCGTCCCTGGGCACTGTACCCAGGCAAAGCCCCTGCAAGGGGCCCAAGAGCCCTTTTCTGACATCAGTCCCACCTGGCTGAGCAGGAGAAGGGGGAAAAGAGCATTTCCACACCAAAAGCTGGCAATTCCCAGCTCCTGGTGCCGTTTGTGGAGGGCAAAGGTGAGGTGGTGGCAGGTGACTTTCCCCCATTTCCTTGGTGGGGCCGTGCTGCAAACAGCCCGATTGCCGCGATTTCTCTGTCATTAAAATGTAAATGAAAACAGACACAAAAAACAATCTGAATTTCCAGCCGAGTTGCTCTTGCTTAATATTCTGCCCCGAAGGGGGATGTGCGGAAGCAACAACATTTCAAAGGGAATCGTTAAAGAAGGGAGGCTCAAACCGCGTTTCCATCAGATACCGCGGCAGAGCCGGCACTCGGGGTCCTGCCCATCCCGACGCCGCTGGAAAGGGAGAGCAGGAAGCAGGTCTTGGAGAATGAACTTTCCAAGCCGGGATGAGGGGGATGCTCATGCTGAGTGGGGCTGTGCTGACGGTATCCCAGCGTGTGGATGGGCAGCACGTGCCTGGCTGCAGGGATCGAGCTGGGATGATGCTCAGATTTTAATGCATCCAGAGGTTTTAGAAGTGCCCTGGAAGGGCAGCGGGGTTTGCAATGTGTCCAGACCCCCCAGCAGTGCATGTGAGGGGAAGATCCTGGTATTCCCAATCCTGCCTCCTCCCTGTCCACCCTGAGCTCTCGGGACTGGCACTGCCCCACTCTGTTTCAAGCAGGAGATGGCTGTATTTATTCTGTGTTTATTCTGCCAGTGTGAGGCAGTTAAAATAAAATACAAAATGCCAGGGAGTGAGAACAGCCTGAAAAATCCTGTGAATGGTGGTTCTGTCCCAGTGGATGCCGCTGGAAAAGGAGGGATGCACCAAGGCTCAGGGTCACACATGAACTCCCAGGATCTGCCCCCACCCCTCCAATTCCCACTCCTCAGTGCCACTTACCCAGGGCTGCAGGGAAAGGGAGCCTGGCTGGGCAAGGAGCATCTCTCTGCAGAGTGACAGAGGCCTCTGCTCCCCACCACCCTCCCAGACCTCCGAGGCAGCAGCAGGTGCTCCCAGCACGGTGGCTCATATGGATCCTATAAGGGCTGAACTCATCTCTCCAGGCAGCCTCGCTCCTCCAGGCACTGGGGAGCAGGCAGAGATGGTGGTGCTGGGAACCCGGGGGTGCCCAGGAGTGTGGGACCCCTCACCACCCTGGGCACTGCCTGGATGTGATATTTGGGATGACCAGAGCAGCTCTGGCTGGGCTCACCCTCCCAGCCAGGAACAAGGAAAGCCCTTTTCCTGCTGTAAACCAAACATGTGGGATCTGGAAGTCTCCAAGACACAATAAACAAGGGATTCCGGAATGCTTTAAGTGTGTCCCAGTCTGGATCTCTGGATGTTCATGTCCTGAGATGATTAATTTTCTTTTGTACTTTCATGGCATCAGTTATCACATCATTCAGTTTTATTTTTAAAGACTTGGTTTTTAAGCCCACAAAATACTGGAAAGGGTTAGAGTGGATTCCAATTACAAGGTAAAATATTTCCCTCCAAAGCTTCATAAATACTTGATTTTGGTTTAATGCCATTATTTTAACTTTCAAAGCAAGGCAACATTTGCCAAAGCTCGCTTTCTGCAGTAAAACCAGCCCAGTGTCACAGGGATTTGATACAATAACAATAAACTTCCAGAGGAGACCTTGAAACCAGAGGGGCTGTTGGCCGGGCAGAGGAATTCAAGCTCAGATGCCACGGGGTCTGTAGGTCAGATCCCCCTGTGCCAGGGGGACCCCAACACGGCTCCCCACTTCTGCCTGCCACAGTGGCTGCATCCAGATCCTGCTGGTGCTGTTCCCACCGACCTGGGGGGTTTGGAGCTGGAGCATCTCCCCTGAGAGCCAAGTTCTCCACCTGTGAGCTGAGAACACATCCCTTCACTTATGAAGGATTGGCAACCCCTGGGGATGGGGACATCCCTGGCACGGGGTCCTGGGGCCCATCCCTGTGTCCAGCCCCGTGCTGGTTCCTGCCCCTGGCACCCATCCCATCTGGATTGCTCCCAGAGGGGGCTGAGCACAGGGTGCAGGGTCACAGTGTCCCGGGAGGGGGGTGCCAGGGGCAGAGGGGGGCCCTGCCCCCTCCAAGCTGGCCCAGGCTCAGCCCTGCAGTGTTTTAGGTCTTTATTACTTTCCCCCCCTGCAGTTGGTTGGTTTTTAATTGATTCCCAAATCTCATTTGGGCACGGGAGCTGGGGGTGGAAAAGCTCTGTCTGAAGTTGATTTTGCAAATCAGCTCTGGCCATCTCCAGCCGGGTCCCGGGGCAGGAGCATCGGGCTCCCAATAACCAGGGAGGAAGCCTCGCACTGCCAGAGCAGATCCACCTCTTTGATGTGCTCCCTCAGTTATTCTTTCATTTCTTGAGCAAATAATCTGGATTTTCACAATATTTACCTTGGAAATAATTATTTGTGTAAAGCATTCGACCAAGACAAACAGAGAATTGCTCAGTGTCGCTGCGGGGCTGGGAGGGCTCATGTTCCCCCAAACCCTCCGGAGCGTGGGCTCCATGGGAAGTGGACGAGGGGAGAAACGGGCTTGGAGCTTGCACCCCACATCCTATGGAACCCCCGAGGGCTGGGACAAACCTCCTGGCAGCCCCGGCTGCAGGGCATGGATAACAATGGAAAAATGCAGCCACTCTGCCCTTCATGCCTTGCTGTGTCCCTACATGGACTATTGCATCCCTGAATTCCCACAGACTCGGAGGCTGGAAAGGAGAAGCAGGAAGGGGGGGTAAAAAGGTGAGGGAAGGTTCAAAGGGCTGCAACAGCCTCGGTTTTTCATCTCTAGTTAATCTCTGCGAGGCCTGAGGCAAAGTCACCCTTGGGTCAACACTCAGGTGTTGTTATCTGCAATCCCCATCACCCAGAGCTGCCCCCAGCCCTCCCCATCAGCGGGGCTGCAGGGCAGGGTGCTGGGAATCCGGATCCCCCGGTTCCAGCCACTCTTTCCCGGGGTGGAGGGTAAATCCTGCACCTACACTGCACCCCAGCACCGGCCCCGCGCTGCCCCACGGCCACGGCAGTTTACGTGACTTCCATTTTCCAAAGCAAAAAGGCTTCTAAATTGAGCCTGGATGAACTGCTGGTGCTGGCACAGCGTGTTGCCAGCTGGGGCGTGCCCAGGGGTGCAGGGATGGGACGGAGGTGCCAAGACCTGTGCCCTCGACCCACCGCTCCCCCTCGCTCCCACCTGTGCCCGCTCCAGCCCTGCAGTGAGCACGGGGTGGCTGCTCCCAGTCTGGCAGGCTTGGGAAGGGAAATAAAGGCACAAATCCAGCCGGGACTTGGCTCCTTCAGCTGCGAGGCTTTTATTAAGGTGTGCAACATGCCCACGATCACAGGTGTGGGGTATGACAGAGGCAGCAGGCGCTGGACGCGAGCGAGCAGGAGGGCGGCGAGGGCAGCGTGAGCCTTGTGGGTGCTGCTGGAATCCTGCAGTGCTGGCACGGGTTGATTTGAGCCGAGTGTCCCCTTTGCCACCAAAATGTCATTTTTGGAGGTGGAGTTTTGTGGATCTCCTCACTTTACCCGCTGGCAGCAGTTTGGCCGGCGGGACACAGCAGCTCTGGAATCCCTCATCTCCTTCCTTTTGCACTGAGAAATGGAATCAGTGCTGTGGGGCAGGAAGGGGAGCACGATCCCCTCCAGCCGAGCCCTCGCAGTCCTGCTGCCACTCCTCCACATCAGCACTTGAAAGGAATATGTGTCCTATGGAAACACAGCAAAGCACAGCAAACACACACAGCAGCTCCTTTTCCACCTCTAGTGAAGACAACTGCTCTTTGGGTCCTGCGTGCAGGATAAAATGCAGATTAGAAAAAAATACTCTCTTTGCTCTCAAACGATAAATTAATATAAACACCAACAGCACAAATTCATGAGCAGCTTTGGGATCATGCAGTGTTAGAGCATCGCCCGTGACAGACAGACGTGCACACACACACACAGACCTAAATTAACTCTTCTCTAATACTGACACTAAAAACATACATTGGCATTGGATTATTTGACACTTAAATTTACTTTTCAGCACTCTGAGGTCGCTTTTCAGAACGACTTTTTTCTCTCTCACACAGCCCAGGACACCTCGCTCTCCCCAGCGAGTACGTTCCCAGTGGCTGGGCTGTGACACTCCGGTGCAGGTGGGATGTGGGGATGAAGCACGTGCCCAAGTGCTTTGCCCAGGGAGGTTTAGAAGCTTCACTGCCCTGAGGCCCCTCCCTGCCCTGCAGCTTCCACACAGGCCCATCCTGGTAGGGGCTCAGCCAAGCTCATACAAAGGACTAGATTAGATGTAAAGATGAGCCTGGTCACCCAGGGCTCAGAAAAACCCAAGGTCCTGAGGTCGACCCAGCCCAGCAGGATGGGGTACAGGACAAAATGAATTCCCATGCAGAGGGAAAATGGAGATGAGTGTTCGGGGACTCTTGGCTGCGTTAGAGAGAGATGGGAAGGGCAGGGTGGGCACCCAGGGGCCCGGTGAGCACTTTGCACAGGATGGAGATGCCACCAGCCAGCACCACACCGGCCAGAGGGTGAGGGCTGGGCCGGGCAGTGCCGGTGGCTCCGCAGGGGTGGCACCTCAGGGGTGGCACCTCAGGGGCCGGGGGCAGCCGTGGCAGCCAGGCAGGCCGGGCCCTGCTGCATGCAGCGGATGAGCTCCTTGCGGTTATCCAGGATGGTGTCGAAACTCTCCTGCAACCGGTTCTGCTGGTCCACGACCTTCTGCTGGAGGCCGTGGATCCAGCGCAGCAGGGCCAGGCGCCGGTACATCACCAGCTGGATGTGGTGCTTCTCCTTCTCCTGCTCCTTGAAGCGCTCCTTGTCCTGGAGGTGCTGCACAGCCTCTGCCAGCGCCGGCAAGAGGGGCCCCGGCTCGGGCTCGGCTGTGCCCGGCTCGGGGGGGCTCCCGGCTCGGGGGGCAGAGGCGGGAGGGTCCCAGGTGCCGCTGCAGGCGCTGTCGGGGCTGTCGATGCTCAGGGAGCTGCTGGCGTAGCCGTTGTCCTCCGCGGGGGAGCTCGGGGCTTTGACACATCCCCCGGCCGCCTCCTCGGCGGCGTTTTGCCCCCCGGCCCCTCCGACCTCCGCTCCCTCGGGGGGGCTGCGCACCCCCTGCTCGGGGACCCGCGCGGCGCCCGGGCCCGGGGCGGCGTCCGTAAGCCGGCCCTGGACCATCTGTCTCTGCATTAATAACAGCAGATTATCGGACGGATTTGTGGTGTTTTCGCTCTGGCTGGAGCCCTCCTCCTGCAGGGACCCCGGCGCTGGCCGGCTCCAGTTCTCGTTGCTGTCACACACCTCTCCCACGAAGTTGGAGTTGGAGTCCTGCCCGTGCCCGGCCCCCGGGATGGCCGTGCCCAGCGCCGGGGCCCCCCGGCCCTGCCGGAACGGGGCGTTGGCCGGGCAGACAGCAAACATCTCGCCGGTGTCCTGCCTGCAAGGGAAACGTGGAGCCGTGACGGGGCTGCGGGCACACGGGCTGGCACGGCCGGACCCCAGGGCAGCTACAGCGGGGGAAAACACCCTCTTACTCTATTTACCTCTTTAAAGCTACTGGAGCCATCATGAGCTCAGCACTCCTGGGTGTTTGGCCACTGCTCTCAGAGTGTCCCCAGGCCACATCATGGAAATACAGAATGGGTTGGGTTGGAAGGGGCCTTAAAGCTCAGCTATTTCCAATGCCCTGCCATGGGCAGGGATGCCACCCATCCAAGGGCAACTTCCCACCTGATGCAGAAGTTCAAGAAGGCACCTCCCAGCCCATCTCTCCTCCCTGTGAGCTCCAGCCCAACCCCACGCTCCCATGGCCTCCCCTGGGTGATGCCAGAGGGCATCCCAGGGTGCAGGGACACAGCCTAAACACTGCTCAGGCTCCTCTGCACAACCTCTGCCATCAGCCCTGCCTTGGGCTGAGGGAGATGGTCCCTTCCAGTGCCCAAACCAGTCACCCCTCTGGGTTTCCTCTGCAGGACCGGGAGCAGACTCGGCCAGAAAAGAAAAGGTTATCCCAGCGTTCCTTGCCGGGTCAGTGGCAGCGACAGCCGCTCTCCGAGCTCTCTCCCTCAAGGACACGCTCACAGGAATCCCATGAAGGAGCCCATCGAGTGTCCCGGTCTGACCCCGCACGGCAGCGGGGCAGCAGGAGGGGTGCAGGTGCCCCGTGCCCAGCTCAGGGTGCTCTGGGACCGCGGGACCCCCCCCAACACCCCCCAACGCCACCTGCCCGGTCCAGGGCTGGGTGCCACCCCCGTAAAAGCGCCGCACCCCCCAAAAGCTGCACTCCCCAAAAAAGCTGCCCCCCCAAAGCGCTGCCCCCCAAAGCGCTGCCCCCCAAAGCGCTGCCCCCCCAAAGCGCTGCCCCCCCAAAGCGCTGCCCCCCAAAGCGCTGCCCCCCCAAAGCGCTGCCCCCCCAAAGCGCTGCCCCCCCGCAGGCGCGGCCGGGCGGCTCCGCCGGGGGGGATGCGCGGACCGGCGCGGGGGGCGAGCCCAGGAGCATCCCTGCCCCGCAGAGTCCTCACAGAGCCCCCGGAGCCCCCAGCCCGGCGGGGGGGTCCTGCTCCCCCCCCAGCCAAGCTCCCACAGAGCCCCCCGAGCCCCCAGCCCGGCGGGGGGGACGCGACCCCCGGGACCCGCCGGTGCGCTCCCACCGCCCGCCCGGCCCCGCGCACTCACCGCCCGGTCCCAGCCCCGCTCCGGCCCCGGTCCCAGCCCCGCTCCGGCCCCGGGCTCCGTGAGCCGCCGCCGCGGGTGGGAGCGGGAGCGGAAGCGGCCCCGCGTGGGGAGGCGTCACGGCAGCACTTCCGACGGCGCCGGCGGGGCTGGGGGGGACCGGGATGATGGGGGGGACCGGGATGATGGAGGGGACCGGCATGATGGGGGAACGGGGATGATGGGGGGGGGAACGGGATGCTCGGCGGAGGGACAGGGCTGCGCGGCGGCTCTTGATGCCCCCCGGTCCTGCCCGGTGTCCCCCGGTCCTGCCCGGTGCCCCCCGGTCCTGCCCGGTGCCCCCCGGTCCCGCCTCCCCTCGGCCGCCGTGACCGTGTGTGTATCCCTATGGGTCCATGTGCACCCACTGCATCCCTCGGGAAACTCCCACTCGTGTCCACCCGGACTCTGGGGGGGAAAAAGGGGAAAATTCCTGCCCATGTCAGGGAGAAGGAGCTGGAGCCCCCTGTCACTCCCAGCCCGGTGCCGGATGGGTGCTGGTGGGTGCCCCCCGACACGGGCAGGGGGGATGGTTTGGGACATGCTGGCTCCTTCCTGCCGGCCCGTGGGTCCCGTGAGCCTCAGCAGGTCCCCGTGGGGATGGGGATGGGTGTAACAAGGGTGCCGGGTGCTCAGTGAGTTCTTTATTCCCTTTATGCCTGGAGCTGAGATGTCCACGCTGGGAAAGGAAAAGGCTCAGGAACATCAAACGAGTTCCCACGAGCTCCAGCCCAGCTCGGGGGTCACATGAAGCACCGGGAGCATTTTGGGAGATAAAGAGGCTTTGTGGGACTGGGGGTCACAGGGGGCAGCTGGTGCCACAGATCCCCTGTCACCCACAGAGCTGCCCCGGGCAGGGATGGTCCCATCTCCTGCCATGCCCACCCAGTGTGGCCTCCACCATCCCGTGGGAGCTCTGGGATAGACGTGGCACAAGCACAGCAGCACAAGTGGCACAAGCACAGCAGCACAAGCCCACGCTGTGCTCGGCACCTCCCACCCACCCCGAGGAGGGGGAAGGAGGGAATGGGGGTGATTCCAGGGTGGACAAAGATCCTCTCAGAAGCTCTGGACTGTTGGAGGTGGGATGTGGGAGAGAAACACCGAGAGCAGATGTCCCCTCATGACATTGTGAGGGTTTGGAGCACTGGAATATCGCTTATAAGTGATAAATAAGTTGTTTTAAGTTCTCGTCTGCCTGACAAGCCCCTCGGGAGCCTCTCCTGCTCTCGGCTGCTCCAAAGGCTTTGACACCTCCATGGAGGAGCAGTCAGAGGGGAGGACGAGAGCTCTAACTGGGACACTCGGGCTGCAGCTCCAGGGGAAGCCTGGGATTAAAGAAACAAACCCTTCCCGTTGCACAGGAAAGGCAGGAGCTGACTCAGGCGTCTGGGAATGGGCAGGACAGAAACAGGAGTTTGGGCACACAATGGACTCAGCTCAGCCTTTGCCTTGAGCTGAGCTTTTGCTTTGTGCTGCTCTGAGCTTTGCTCCCATCGTGTCCTGAACTCTAACAGTGAAATATTCATTACCGAGGGAGGTTTAATGCATTCGTGGGCCTTCTCCCCCTGTTTACCAAGAGACACATCCCAAACAGGCCTTTTCCATCCCAGTTTAGGCTTCAACAGCAAAAGAAAACTGCAAGTCCAGCTGGAGTTTGGCTGCAGGGCAGGACAGGGTTTGCTCCTCTCTCAGCTTTCCTTGTCCCCACCCCAGGAATTCCCCCAGGCTGGCCATGCTGGAGCCTGCTGCAAACCTGCTGCCCTGCCTCTGGCTCCACTGGTTTGGGGGTTCCTCCCGCAAGTTCTGGCAGTGGTGGGAGCCAGGGCAGTGCTGGAATCACGGAGGGATCCAGGAGCAGCCTTTGCAAGGGTCTGTCTTGCTGGGGATGGTTTTGCAGTGGTGCAGCTCAGGTTCAGCCCAGCTCCCCCAGCCCTGGGATTCTCTGTGTCTGGACACCAGCAGGATTTGGTGCTTCCTGTGACTACAGTTCTGTTCCCCTGTGACCCAGTGTCCCCTCAGCCCCAGCTGACCCTCATCCCAAGCACCCACCTATGGGGAACCCCAGAGCAGGGAACCCCAGCTCGGGGTGCAGGACAGAGGGAATGTGGGGACTTGGGGAAGGCTGGGCTGCTCCCTTTGGGGACGGTGGGAGAGGGAAGGTTTGGAGGTGGAGGGGGCTTAGTGATGGATTTCAGTCATCTTCCCCTCCCCTTCAACCACTTTGTTCCAGAAATAAATTAAAAGCTCTCCCTCCAGGAAATGAAAACTAATTTAAGAAGGCTGAGCACAGGACCTGATGTGCTGGGGGTTTGGACTGGAGATCCTGGGCTTGGAGGGGAGAGGGGTGCTGGGGTGACCTGCCAGAGCCTCTCCAGACAGAAGTGGCACCAGACTTTTCCACCAAGGCAGGTCCTTGTGGCCTGGATGCAGCTCCTGTTCCAGCTGCAGGAGCCCCCTTGCACTCTGGGGCCTTCCATGGCCACTGGGACCTCGCACCATCAGAGGCCTGGTGATGCCTTGGGACACACCCCAACACGGTGCTTCAGTCCCAGTTCCCTGCTCCCTGTGCTCACCCTGTGCAGGGAAGCTGCCTCCTGCTCCTCACGTGCCGTGTGTCCCACGAGCCCTGCCCCGTGCCGCGGGCTTTGGACAAAATTGGTCCCAGAAGCAGCCCTGGTGCTCGGCCCCCGTGGCCAGTGCCCGACCCCTCTGCCGGGAAGGAGGCACCAGAGTTCAAAACCACACACCTGCATCAGTCCACCCAGGACACAGGTGGCCCAGCAGCCACCATCCCACCAGCAGGCTCATCCCGGGACCCCGGTGCTGAGAAGGGGAGCTTGTCCCGAAAGAGTTAAGGGTGAAGCATTGCAAACAAAAAAAAAGAAAAAAAAATTACGAAAGAAAAAAGTGCCCTGAACCACATGCGACCTAACCTCCCCAGCGGCTCATCTGAGTTTAATAACGGAGGAGGGAAATCTCCCAAAAAGCTCTCTGAGAAATTAAAGTAAACAGCGTGCTGACCTCCAGCCCGCGCTGCCCCGCCGCTGACTCGCCGGCCACGGCGCTCTGCCTTCCCTGGCATTCCCTGTAATTGTAAACACATTCGGGTAAATATGAGGGGGGGCCCGTGGGGGGGTCCTGGGGGAGCAGCTCTCCCCACAACCGGCAGGAATCGGGGCTGAGCACCGGCTCAGAGCCGGGGGAGGCACCGTGGGCTGAGGGTCTGGGCTCCGTGGCCACGGACACCCCTGGCTGTGAGGGGCTTCACGTGGTCCAGGCTTCAGGTCTGACACTGCCAGTGGGAACAGGAGCCACTGGTACCTTCATGCTGCCCCGGGACTGCAGGGTTGGGGCTGGGAAACCTCATGTCGGGAGCGCTGACGGGTCCTGCCGATGGAGGGAGGAGGAGGAGGAAGAGGATGCTATAAAGGGTTTGTCCTCTTGGCCTCACAAAATTTAAAAACAATGCTCTTATTTTCATAGATCCTGGGCATTTTTGTAGGCTGAGGGAAAGAAAAGTAACCCCAGGCTGTACAAGTGCTGGCATTCCTCTCTGGAGAGGGGCTGGAAAAGCTGCTGGCCAGGATGGGGGAAAGCATCTCTGCCAGCCCAGCCCCATCCCCAGCCATGCTCCATCCTCATCCCTGTCCCCATCCCTGTCCCATCCCTGTCCTGCCCTCTCACGCAGCACCCCATTGTCT
This sequence comes from Lepidothrix coronata, assembly GCF_001604755.1. Lineage (NCBI taxonomy): Eukaryota > Metazoa > Chordata > Aves > Passeriformes > Pipridae > Lepidothrix > Lepidothrix coronata. The sequence continues at coordinate 1,325,575 of NW_016690327.1, forward strand.
GCATTTCCCACAGGATTTTCTGGGGAAAACGCCACTGGAAGGATGGGGAAAGGGCAGAGGGGGCCGGATCCAGGCAATCCCTCTCCCCTGCCCTCAGCCCCAGCCCCTGGCCAGTCCCGCTGCCTGATCTACCTGTAACCCAAACTCTATTTCAATCAGAATCAAGAGCAGTAGTAGGAACACCGAGTTTGGTGGAAAATGCCAGGAATCTGCAGCCAGATTGGATTTCAGAGGATCCCAGAATCCTGCAGAGGCCAGACCACTTGCACAGGACTGGAGGTCAGAGCCTGCTCCCTGCAACAGCTCCCAGCCCTGGGATTAGCCTTTGGGGCGGCACCAGGGACAGGAGGAAGAGGAGGTGGAGGAAGGGGCTGCAGGGCTGGGGAGCCCAGAGGAGGTGTGACCCTCCCTCCAGAGGGATGAGCCGTTGGTGATGGGGACTCTGGTCACCTGGAGGGGGGAGACACCCCTCACCAAACCACTCCTGTTGGGGGGGAAGCCTCCTTCCTCTTTGCTTTCCTAAAACCTCCAAAAAAAACCAGTTTCTCTTCATTTGGGGTTTCTCTTGGCCAAGGGAGCGGGGCTGATGTTCCACAGACGTTCCCTCTGCGGCTCCTCCGCTGCCGAGCCACAAAAAGGGAATATTGCTGCCGACTCCACCCCTTTCATCAGACCAGGACCCAAAATCATCATTTCCTCTCGGCCTGTGAATCACTAATAAACTCCAGACAGAAAGGTCTGATTAGGAAATTGTTTGGGAAACGGAGAGGAAGGGGGAGGGCTGGGCTCTCACTGCAGCCGGTGCCTCTGGGTGGCTTTGCCCCTCAGTGTCAGCTCCCAGTGCCACGGGCAGGTCCCTGCCTTGGGATCCCCAAACCTGCTGCAGGCAGAGCTCTGCAGTGGATGGATCTGTCTGTCTGCAAGGGCTGGGGGGTGAAAATCTCTGTTTACATTGAAGTGTATATTTTTTATTTGGCTGCTGTGCCGGGGCTGTGGCGTGCAGGGAAACATTCCCATCGTTTGGTACCTGTAGCTCGGTGCCTCATCAGCCTCTGGGCACAGGATCCTCAGCTCAAATGCCCCTGGAAGGGCTGATGTCTTTAGAGGGGAAGGGGGCTTGTGACGTGTCCTGCAGCCCAGACCCCTCCCTCCCTGCCGATGGAACAGTGATGGCCCTGTAGCTCCCACCACCCCCCAACTGCTGCACACTTGTCCTGACACAGAAAGGCTCCACATTTGGACCTCATAAAGCAGAAAAATTTCAGGATTTTGAAATTTCGGTCTTGGACCCAAATCTGATACATTCCACAAATGCTTTAATTTATCCCTTTGTCACAACATTCAATAAAAGGTTTCGTTTCAGCCGCACTGCTTTGATTAATAACTGTAACAGATTCTAACCTGAAGGAATCCTCTGATATTGCGTCCATGGAAATTAAATGTTTGATTGCACATAGTCAGGATTTTCTGATGTGGAAGCGGCTCCACTGGAGAACTTTGAACGAGCTCTAATCAAGAAACACTCTGAGTTATTTTTCCTTCACCTATAACAAGTCAAAACATCTGTTCAAAATTCAATCAGAGCAAAACGGGCAGAAAAAAAATAATTAAAATTTGGGGTGTGCAATGAAATGACTGCGCAGGTTGCAGCCAGGTGGGATGGCAACACGTAGGGTTGGCACACAGGGTGCCCACCTGGCCAGCACAGGCTGTGAGAAGTGGGGTCCCATGGGGGGGTCCCACCACCACGTCCCCTCTTGCCCCAGCACCAAGTGGGACACCAAGGCAGCAGGTGCCAGCCCCAGGGAGGCACTGGGAGCCACTCAGTGCTGGCCAGGACCACTCCAGCAGAAAAATGGGGCAAAAGGGGCCTTTTGGGCTGAAAAGGACATTTTCTATATGCTTGAAATCCTCTGCGCTTTAATACAAACAAAAACCACCAGGATTCCAGGCTTGGGCTCGTTCTCCTTCCTCTCGTCCTCTCCCGTGGCAGGGTGAGGGGTTTACATCTCTCCAATCTGCAGCAGAAGGCAGAGGGATGGGAAGGAAGAGGGAAAACCAAAATCCCACGGGAATTTGGGAACAGGAGCGCTTTTCCACGGGCGTGGCATGAGCAGGGAGCCGCCGCCTTTTGGTGCCGATCCCGGCTGTGCCCAGGCTGTGCCACAGGGAGCACTGGCACGGTTTTGAGGTCAGAAAGCGGAGTTTTCAGCAATTAGAGCGGCATGCCAAGATAAATCCCTGCTTCCTGGCGGATCCGTTCCCATCGGCCGCAGCCCCAGCGAGACGGACCCCGGCGAGGGGCTCTGCTGGCGGGAACAGCCCGGCACATTCTCTCTGCATGGGTGAAATTCCCTCCGCTACCGAGGTTATTATCTCCCAACAGGAACCAACAATATCCTTTCATTTAGGCACTAATTCGAACAATGTGCGCCGGCCGGGGGAGGAAGGGCCCTCGCTGCTCCAGAGCCTTTGAAAAATCCAGGCGGGAGCCAAACCAGAGGGAAAACAAAACCCTGGGATGCTGCGAATGGCTCAGCGTGGCAGGGCCAGGACCAGAGCCGGTGCTGGAGGCTCCAGCCATGATGCTGGAAAGATCCGTGGTGCTGCCAGTGCAGGCCACGGCACAGGGACAGGAGGGACATGAGGCATCCGTGTCCCAGCTCCTATCCAGGGAATATCAGCCTCGAGGCCATGCTGGAGTGGACAGCCCCATCCATGGGGAGGTTTTGCCCAATGGAAAAATCACCTCCTCTGCTTAACCAGCCTGTTCAGCCTCACAATTCCAGTTCCCATCGAGCAGGAGGGTGAAGTAAAACATTTCTGAACTTGTTGTATTGCAGAGCTCGCAGGAGGCACCAGGAAAAGCTCATCCCATCCCCACCACCATCTCCATCCCCATCCCTCTCTCATCCTCATCTCCATCTCCAGCCTCATTCTCAACCTCATCCCCATCCCTATCCCCATCCTTGTGCCCATCTCTATCCCCATTTCCATCCTCATGCCATCCCCGTCTCCATCTCCAGCCTCATTCCTGACCCCATTCCCACCTCCATCCCCATCCCAGTGCCTGCTGGAATGCAGCATCCCATTCCCACCGGTCACCCCAGAGGTAATCCCTCCTGGGCACACCCCACGGGGGTTTCCAGGGGGATATGGGGGGATTCTCCCACATTTACTCCACCGTTGTGGACATTCACCCCTAGCGGGGAGAGCAGGCGCATTCCCCCTTCCCCGACGGGGATATCAGTTGGAACATCATCTAATTGATCACATGGAAATTGCTGCTGGTGGAAAGGGAAGCCCTTCCCTTGCTCTCGGTGAATTAATTTCGCTTTTGCCATTCTTGGCTGTGCTCAATTAATCTTGTTAAAGTGATACAATTTTAGCTCACACTTCACTCACGGGTACCGGGGAGGCCCTGGTGGGTGACTGGGGGGCTGGTTAATCATGGAATAGAATCGTGGAATATCCTGAGCTGGAAGGGACCCCCAAGGGATCCTCCAGTCCAAGTCCTGGCCCTGCACAGGACATGCCAACAATCCCCCCCTGTCCCCCAGAGCGTTGTCCAAACCCTCCTGGAGCTCTGGCAGCCTTGGGGCTGTGCCCACTGCCCTGGGGAGCCTGGTCAGTGCCCAACCACCCTCTGGGGGAAGAACCTTTTCCTGAGATCCAACCTAAACCTCCCAGTGATGCTGGGATGGACTCCACCAGGCACCTGTGTGGCCACGAGCACCCAAAGCATCAGGCTCATCCCAGGCCCCCAGTGCTGAGTGGGACCCCAGGATGCCACCCCTGCCCAGGGTACCGGGGCCACAGGGATGCAGGATGCTGGGTGGGGAGCCTGGGCTGTCCCCAGCTCCACATCCAGACAAAGAGCATTGGCAGCCCCCGGCAGCTGGTGTGGGGGGACATAATCCCACAAAAGTCCTGCTCGGGGGGCTCAGCGGGAGAGGGGAAGGACACATCGCTGAGCCCCCGCCTGTCCTGCCCCACTATTGACTGCCTAAACAGTTCTTTGGTGATTACAATGTAAATATAGCTTTTCATGGAGTAAAGGCCTTTTATGGGATCCACACACACTTAACCACTTAACCCCGGCGACAAAAAGAGCAGTGAATGAGCTGTTTAGAGGCTGCTCGTGCAGAAAAGCTGGGCCTGAATAGGATTTGGGGATGTCTGTGTATCAATTGCTGTGCTCCGGGGGCCCTCAATGGGGCTCCTGCGTTCGAGCATGTGCCAAAGGGCTCTCGTGGGTACGGACGGGGTGTCAAAAAAAAAAAAAAAAGGAGAAGAAAAAAAGCAGCTGCTTCTCTTTAATAAAACAATGATTTATTCATAGCGACTTGGGGAAGGGGCGGGAGGACACCGGGATACAGTGAAGTGATGCTTGCCCTGCTCTGTGCCTGGGAGAGGCTCAGGGGATGAGCCTGCCCGGGGAGTGGGAGGCGTGGGGACCCCCAGAACAGCCCGTGGGGACCCTGGAGCAGCACACAGGGACCCCAGAGCAGCACACAGGGACCCCGGAGCAGCACACAGGGACCCCAGAGCAGCACACAGGGACCCCAGAGCAGCACACAGGGACCCCAGAGCAGCACACAGGGACCCCGGAGGAGCACACAGGGACCCCAGAGCAGCACACAGGGACCCCGGAGCAGCACACAGGGACCCCGGAGCAGCACACAGGGACCCCGGAGCAGCACACAGGGACCCCGGAGCAGCACACAGGGATCCTGGAGCAGCCCGGGTGGCAGAGCCAGGTCCTGCTGCAGCCCCAGCCAGGTGGTGAGGGTGTCCCTGTGGCTCCACTTCTTCAGGCCAGGCACTTTTTGGGGGTGCACAATCCAGGGGCTTGGGGACGCCCCTCTGCTCTTCCTCTGCCACATGGGCACCTTTGCAGTTGGCATCACTGCCCCAGGAGCAGCAGCAGGGCCATGTAGGGGCTGACGTGAGGCTCAGCCTGACACCCCCCATGCATTTTGGGCTGGGAGCAGGGAACAGTGCCTGGGACAAAAGTTAGGGGAGGCAACTGTTGGGGACCCCAACATGGCCACTTGGCATCAACACTCTGGCAGGGAAGTGGCACCAGAGGGACACCAGCAGGTCCCGTCCCCTCCACAGACGGGATCACACCGAGGTCCCGATGGGCTGATGAGACACAGACCGAGCCTGGCCACAGCCCTATTTTTAGGCCTGTGCAGATGGAGGGATGAAAGCAGAGGGGGAGGTAGGGCAGGAATAGGAATGAAAGACAAACAAACGCCAAGCAGATGTTGGGAGCAGGGCTCTTCCCCTTGCAGGATGTGCACGTGGCTCCCGGCAACGCCGGCTCGGTTGCCTCGACCCCCAGAGCCCAGGGGACTGTGGGGGGACCAGGGCAGAGCAGGGAGTGATGTCCCCTTTCCCCCCACTGCTGAGGATCACACTGGCCCTCTGCCAAAGTGGGGCCACATCAGCCCTGTGCCCTCGTTTGTGGCCCTGGCGAATTTTGGGTGAGGATCTTGCTGTCAAGTCCCTGAATTTTGAATTAAAAGCACCCTGTGGTCACCATGGCACAGCTCTAGGGACAGCTGTGGCTTCAGGCAGCAGCCCCAGCCCACTGGCACCAGGCTCACCAAGCCAGGGTCAGCACCAGCACCACGATGGGAGGCTGTGCTGGGGGTGGGTGCTGGGGCACCTCAGGAGCTGTTTTCATACTTTGGGGCTCGTGTCATCCCGGCTCCGGAGATCACACACGCTCAGCAGATCCGTAGGTGGAGCGAAGGCCACCAAGACCGGCCCAGCTCTGCCTGTGAGCTCATCCCGGATGCCTCACTCGGAGCTTTGTACCCCGAGCGTCGTGAAATCGGGACCACATGGAGGCTTTAATTGCCTGTTGCTTTAATTATCGTCTCCCAGCAGTGGCTGGAGGGGTTGGCGTTGCCTTTGGTTGGGACAGCTGGGATGTGCATCCTGCAGGAGATGCTGGCTGTGGTCACTGCCCTGCCATGGAGTTGGGATGGGATGGGAAATGTCCTGGGTGCCAAAACCTCTGTGTGGGTCCTCGACTGGGAGGCTGCTGTGGGGTGGCTCATTCAGGCACCACAACCTGCCAGCCTGCGGGCTCAGGGTGCCCTGGGGACCCGCAGCAATGCCCATCCCATCACGGTGCCAGCCTGGAGCTGGGACTGGGAACAAGCCAGCCCAAGTGGCAGCTCCCAGACCTCACATTCCCAGGCAGGATCAGGCCCCTGTGCCCCAGCCAGGCTCACTAAGGAGCAGGAAGGAGGAAGGAAAAAACATTTTTTTCTCTAATCTAGTGTTTAATTGGGAAAGATCGGGGGTTTCAAAGCCCTCCTCCAGGTTTCCTGTAAAACAGGAACGTGGAAACACCACCTCTGGATCCCAGGCAGGTGGGAAGGCAGCGTCAGTGCCTTGTGGTTAATTATTCTTCCTGCACAGCAACGAGAGTCAGTGAAGTGGCAGCTGGAAACTGGGCAGTGCAGGAAGGTGCTGCAGGACTGGGCCACATCCACCTCCAGCCATCGGGGCTGAGCCCAGCCTGGCACAGTGACCTCAACCAGCCATGCTGGGATGCAGGACAATCCTGGGCTCTGTGCAGCATCCCCGTGGCAGAGGTGAGGGCTTGGACACCACAGGGGCTTCTGCGGTGCCAGGTGGGTGCCAGGACACACGTGAACGTGCCCCTTGGATACTGCACTGCAGGCACAAACACCATCAAATATTGAAAATCAATGGGCCACTGCAAGGGAAGCAGCACAGACTGTGTTGCATGAAAACAGCCCTGAGGAGCGGAGAAAAAATATTAGCTAAAAATAAAATTAATCTCTTGCAAAGCTGTAAGATTTCTGCTTTCCCTCCCCCCTCCACTGCAATCTTTTGTCATTTTCTTTAATTACAGCTGGTTTAGATCTCTGCTGCCCGGAGAAGCAGAGCTGGAGTCAGCCCTGAATTGGGCTTCTGGATGATACAGGAGAAAATAACAACCCCCCAGGACGGAACATCTGCCCACCCAGAGCACGGGCAGCGCTGGGATTAACAGTGATGGCTGAGAGTTAATAGGGGATGGAACTGCTGCTTTACAGGTCACCCACTAAACCCAACCCTGCAGGTCTCACAGACCTGTTATCCATGCCACGAGCTTGTCTGGACTCTGCACACCCAGGAGCCACCCCAGCTGCTGGGATCCTGTCTTGGGGCATGAGGAATTCCAGTGGGGGGGGGCTGTTTCAGGCTCAGCTTTTGGGAATACAACAGCAATTGGAGTGTCCAACCTGTCAGCAACAGAGGGCTCTTGTTTTTACTATATTCCTGTTGTATTTCTCTGTTTCTGGATTTATCTCCTCCGTGTCAGTTCGACTCCAGCCATCCCTGCTGCTCTCTGCCTCCTCCGTTTCCTTTTCCAACAAGAGAACCCAAAGCAAAAGAAACAGGCACCAAAACCATCGCCTGCTCTGTTCCCAGAACCAACACACGTTAAAAATGGTTCTATGGACCCAAAAACCTGCCCCATCCATCACTGGGCAAGGGATGCACCAGCCCACGAGCAGGGGAAAACCAGAGAGAGTAAATAATTGTGACATGGCTGCTCTGGCAGACACCCCCCCTGTGTGCCTGGGGGGCTTTTTGTCCTTTAACCCCCTTAATGGGTCTGGGACAACTGATTAGAGGCCCAGGACAGATGAGGTGCAGGGCTCACGTGGTGAGTGCTCACCAAACCTGCCCCACGCTGCTTTTCATGTGTCCACTCCGACATAATTTTTCACATGTTGGAAATACAGATGATTTTAGCCTGGGTCCATCTGGTTTCCCAAATAACCTGTCTACTTGATAAATAACATAAATTAAATTAGACAAGACAAACAAATAGTTTTTTTTCTCTCCCCCTTTCAGTCTCTTGGCAAAAAAGGGAAAGAAAACATAATTCAGTGAGTGCCTTGAGCCCCGAGGAGCGGCGGCGGCAGGAGCTGGGATTATAAACGTGTCTGCAATGTCAACCTGCACCACACACCCAAGGCCGCTCCTCCCTCTGCTTTTAAGCCCTTTTTTTTAAAATTTCTTCATTATCATTTGGGTTCCTAAAGGCTCATTCTCTCTGCCAACTCAGCAGGTAACAGTACATGTTAGCAGCACTGCGGTGCTGTCAAGGATCAGCAGCTCGGATCCCAAAGGCTTTATTCCTCCTGTGCCCTGCAGGGGAAAGGGAAACTGAGGCACGGAGGTGTTGTTATCAGAGCTGCCCAACTCGGGTGAAAATCCACATCCTGCCAGGCTGCAGCCACTTCTGCAGCAAACAAAATCAAAACCAAACATCACGGATCCCGACTTGCAGTTGTAACTGCTCGGAGTTATCCCAAGGTACAATTAGAGGGGAAAAGCAGGGAGGGAAGCAGAAGCAGCTCTTCCTTCAGCCCAGGCCAGCCCTGCAGACACCACTTCACATTTAGGATGGAAAAGACCTCCAGGATCATCGAGTCCAACCTTTGACCAGCTCCAGCTCAGGCTGAGCCGCAGCACTGCCCAGGGCTGGGCACAGGACCCTCATCCTGCTCTGCCCAGTCATTCCCTCCTTCCCAGCTCACTCCTGGCACTTCCAGCAGCAAGAGGGAGGATTTTTCTCCCTGTTAACACAGCGGCCTCGTGTCAGTGCCAGGAGGGGGGAGCTGAATCGATACCTGAAAATGAGAAGGCAAAGCTGAGTCAAGGTGCCAGACAGGAGCAGGGGGAGCCCTGGAAAAGCCAGAGGGAGGAGATGGATTGGGAGCAGGGCAGGACAGGGGTGGGAGCACAGGTAAGGGCCAGGGCCAGACCCACAGCTCTGGGGATGGAGTCTGGCACAAGGAGCAGCAGCAGCATCTCAGCACCTCCTGCTGTCAGATTCCAGCTCCCACAGAACGTGTCCCTGGCCTCCTACCACTGCTCCCCTTCCATGGAATGTGCTCTCAGGCAAGGAATCTATCTTAAAGGGAAAATTCTGAAGGGAAAACAAAATAAAAGCCAGAATTATGGCCAGCATGTGCTGAGGAGAGGCCAGGAAGCCACTAGGACTCAGCCAACCCTCTAAAGGTGCTCTTCAAGCTTCCACTTTCTAATGCAAAAATGGAGCAGTTTCAGGTCTCTATAAAATGTAATCCTTTCCAGTGCCAGAGCATGGACAACTGCAAGAATTTCCCCCTGGAGCTTTAGTGATTCTGCCTTCCCCTTTTGCCAGAGGAAGCACATTCTCTTGCTGCTCTCTAGTGGCAAAATTCAGAGAAAATGCCCAATTTTGCAGCCTGGAATAATTTTATCCAATAAATCTGTGCTGAATTAGTACAACTTACTGATCAGAGAAACATCATGACAGGGAATTAAGAGGATGTTCAGAAATCATCTTTCAGTTACACTGTTCTTTAGGAAACTTCTGATAATGAAGGAGGAAAGCCTATTTCTCTTCCTTTAAACCTCCAATCCCAAACCCAGGTAACATTAATTACTAGAATCACTGGAATGAGCTGAAACAGGCACTCCTCAACCCCAGGATAAAGGAAGTTTTGTCTAGCAACTAAAAAACCCAAAACTATTGAAGCAAGAAAAAAGCAACATATTCTTCAGGCCAAGAATTTTATGCAAACCCAAGTGGAGGACTTGGGGAGCTGAGAATTCACACTCCAATAAACACAGGGGGTTGTTTTTGTTGTGTTCCAATATTATTGCAGCTGTTCCTAGTGAAGGGCTTATAGTGTGGCTACAAAAAGCAATGAAAATAAAGAGACAGACAAAAATATTGGGGAAAAAAACCCCAACACACATACATACAACTGAGTGAAATCCTGTAAATTAATTCCAACTGCCTCCAAAATTAAAACCACATTTTATTGTAAACTTGCACTTCAATTAGTACCATAATTCTTTATAAACATAATATACAATAAAACATTTTACACACAGCACACCAGGTGTGTGCTCACGATGGTACAAAATTTACAGCCCAGACACTTCTCTGACATGTTGGCACCTCAAGAATGTGACATCCAGTCCCAGAGGTGTTCAGTCTCACAGAGCAGGATCCTGTGGCACCATTATCTGCTCTCCAACACCTTCAACATGTGACCAGAACCATCAGGAATGCTGGATACTCTGGCTCATTTCTCTCACACTATTTAGAATAGTTGTGAATGATGGTTCCTTCTTAATTCCCTCATCCTAGACCAGCCCTTTCCTTACTGGCTGCTCAGGAATGGATGGTTTCTCCTGGATGAGTGCAGCTTCCATGAAAACAACGGAATGGATAATTTAAGACAGTCTGAAGTTGGGCAAACCAAACCAAACCAAACCAAACCAGCCAACTCCCCCCACCAAAGCAAATAAAAATCCCACATACCTCCTCTCCCACCTTACTCACATCCTTCCCTCTCCACACACACATTCATCTGCATGTTTAAGGATATCAACAGTAATAAAAACTTAGAAAGAAACCCTTCTCATACTGGGACTTTTTTTTTTACAAAAGTAAACATTTCAGAGATAAATTAGAGCTTCTTAAAAGGTGAAGCTTAATAAATGCTCAGTGTTAGAGAAAACAAGACACTGGAGGAAGGCACAGCTAAAACTTTGTGCTGCAGGTGTAAAGGACAGTGTCCTGCCACAGCCAGCACAGCTGCCTTCTCTCCCAGGGCTGCAGAAATCCCTCCTTTCTTGTGCTTTCAGCTAAATGAGGCATTTCTGTGTCATCCCTGTCACACAAATGGCATTTCCAGGTGGAACTGATACCACTGCAACACCTGTGAGGGCAGCCCTAACAGCAGGGTCAGGTTCCTTAATGCTTGGGAAAGACCAGGTTAGCATTTCATTCCAAGCCAGGAATGGATTCTGTGCTCCCACCTGCCACGGAGAACTGACAAGAAACAAAGGGGAATGCACAGAACCACTGCCTGGAAATCTCTGGAACCTGTGAAGGAGGTGGCAGCAGTTTGTTTCCCTGCCTGGTGACTGTTGGCAGACTGGCTGAGCAAACTGCAGCTGGCAAAGAGGAGACATGGCTTCTGGCCCTGACCAGGAATATTCAGCTCTCCAAGAACTGGAAGATGCTTCGGCTCTGACTGGTTTCCTCGGGGCTCTCCACCCTGGGCCGCTTGGCCAGCGATGTTACCACTGCAGAGGGGCCTCTCTTCTTCACCTAAGGGGAGTAAAATACATTAAGATACACAAAGTCTTCCCAAAAGATTAAATTCTCAGTTATGAGATAATTATTTGGTGTGACAGCAATGCTCTTAACTGCTTGGCAGAGTTCAGTGCCTGTGTGTTCAAATGATCTACACAACTGGCAGCACCTGCCACCCACATCTTTACCTGAGGTTTTGATTTCTCTTTTGCTTCTTCACTCTTCTCTGGGGAAAGTGTAAGAAAGACAAAATTCCTTGAATTCCGAGGGGCATTTGGATTCAGATCTGACATTGCTGCCAGTTTCTGAAGGACAGCTTTAGGTCTCTTCAAGAGAGACCCATTTTTTATCTGAAGGACAAAGAAAAGCCGTGTTAAACCACTCACAGGAACAAGACAGGTAGTTTAGTAAGTTACTCTTTATAGTAAAACTACTCCCTACTCAAATGTTACTACAATACAAAGCAGGAGTGCCCAGCATGCAGGGGCACTGACTTGGCTGTGTTGGGAAATGCCCTTTTTCAGGATCATCACTCACCTGGCTGTCACTGGAGGGTCTGAATGCTTCAAAGGGGTTCCTGGGTAACAGGGCTGTGTCCCGTGCCACCACTGCTGGGCTGGCTGGCAGAGACACACAAAGAGTTCAGACACTGACCTTTCCTTCTCTTTATTTGCTTGTCACTTCAATAAAATTCAAGCTCACCTTTCTTCTGCAGGGACTTGGCAGTCACTTTTTTTGCTAGTTTCATGAACTCGCTGTCTTCACCAATTTCTTCCTCTTCCTCCTCCTGCTCTTTGTTTTTTTCCTTCTGTAACAGAGAAAATAGAAAAAAAATTCCTATTAAGAACAAATATTTTATTCAGTATTTTAAGTAGTCCAAGTATTTTCTTTATGTAAATTAATATATTATTTATTTACTTTCTACTGTAAGAGTTCATTACGATTTCTTAGGTACTTTATCATCCTTGTTCTATTAATGAACAGCATCACATTCAGCTGAGAAATCTGACCAAATCCCGAAGTTTAACTTGAGGAACAAACAGCTTCCCATCCAGCAATGACAGAGACTGAGCAAGCCTCTCTGGCAGCTCAGCAATACCTGCTCACGAAGCCACTGCTCTCGCTCGAATCGCTCCTTCCTCCACTTCACTTCTGTCTCATCAAACTGCTCATTGTCCTCCTCATTATCCGAGTCTCCCTGGAACAAGTCCATCTGTGAGGCAAAATCTAGGCAAAGAAACAAGATAGTTATCTATCCATTTTAAAAATGCAGACTAGTAAACAACAACAACAAAGACCATCCACAACAAAACCAAAAATCAATCAAACAAACAGAACAAAAAACTCCAATCAAACAAAAACCCAGAAACACCCCCCTGATTTATCCCTGAAGTGCTTTGTTTAGGACCACTGAGGATTCCTGAGTGCTGTTCCGTGTCCAGACACCCCGTGTTTCCCACGCCTGCCCCTCTGTCAGCTCTGGATCCCAGCTCACCGATGTTTTTCCAGCGGAACCTCCTGGTCCTGCCCGGGCCGTCGCTGTGCAGGTCCCCATCGGGCAGGTACCTCTCCTGGTACAGGCGGAGCTGGCGCTTGTCGTCATCCAGCATGGCCTTCCTGCAGCACAGGGCACAGGGAGAGCTTAGGCCAGGGCACATCCCAGAGCCAAGACCTCACACACACTGCTGGCACTGGCACTGACATGTGTAGTTTGTGTATTTGGTTTCCTAATTCCACTTCACTGGGCAGCTCCTCGTCGATCAGCTCCTCTTCATACTCGTTCAGGTCTTCACCATCGTACTCGTCCTCACTTCCCACGTCACTCCCCGACAGCTCTGCCTCGTCTTCCATGAAATCCCGCAGTTTCCTGGAGAAGGATGTTAAAGGAGTTCGGTTTGGGTGCACAGTAATCATCACACAAATCTTCAGGAAGCAAGACTGATCTTCTGACATAAAATTAACACATTTCCTAAGGATGTATCAGTTTCTCCTGCAATTTTTGGAAAGACCAAGCCTTGAGTTCTTGCCCATTCACACACACACAGCCTGTCAACATGCAGCACCCCAAAGTAGTGTCATCCACCAGATTCCTTACCAGAGGTGATGGCAGGAACCACCAACCAGAGCTTTTACTTACTAGAACAAATAAGATCTAAGACACGAGGAGTGAGAACAATTCTCTTGCATCCTATTTCTTGGTAAAAAAAAAAATGTTGCATTGCTTTCATTGTGGCCTTTTGATTTTCATTAATAATGAGAATTGTAATCAAAATTATCTACAACCCACCAGCAACACAGTTGGACTCACACAGTGTGACAGCACCAGAGCAAAAAACCAGAGACATATGAAAAACCAGACCACATAAACATCAGCTACTAATGCTGGAGAGGGAAAAATTACAAATCACATTTCTAGTGCTATTAGTATTCTATTCTCTGGCAATTAATTTACAAAAAAATTTGTTCTTACAGTTTCTTCTTCAAGCCCTGTCCATGTCTCAGCACTGCTTCCTCTTCGTCGCTCGTTTCTGCTTCTTCAGTAGCACTGTCTCCATCTTTTTCGTCCTGTCAAAGAGAAAATTTTCAGAAATAAAGGAATTTTTGGCAGTGGATTGCTTTGTAATGACAGATTCTTCTGTTCTCAATCAACAAACAGACTAAAACACCAGAGGTTTTTCAGAGGATTTGCTATGCTGACACATTATCCACTGTATCATAATATTGAGGAGACGTTTTGAATGATCCAGACTTCGCTCTTAGAAGTGTCTCAGTAGCTTGGTATGGAAGTTGTGATAATTTGCATTGATGGATATATTAAAAAAACAGGAAAATAAATGGAATTATCTTAGTCAGGAGCTGTAGCAGCCGCCTGGCTCCATCAGTCCCCACCTCTTCACTTGCAAAGGCATCTTCATCTGTTAAGAGCTGAAAACCATCAAGTTCTTCTTGTTCCTCCTCCTCTTCCTCTTCCCTAGGGGAAAAGTAAACGGGAAAAATGCACATTTTCAGGCTTTGCATTAAATCAAAGCAAAATTTCATCCACCATCCAGCTGGTGTCAGGCAATTCCCTGTGAGTGCTCAGTTACAGTCTCCCACCAGCATTTACCTTTAAGTGCCCCAAATCCCCATTAGTGTCCATGTTTTAACACCTCAGGCCTTCACTTGGAGAAACCATGGGACAAGTATTAATTTCCAAGTGTGTTCCCCTCTAAAACTCCTCTTGCATCCCCCTAACATTCCCACTTGTATGGTTGCCTGACAAAAGGCTTAACACCTTTCAATTTAGTCAATAAAAAACTCCAAGTGTCCAACTTACACTTGGTTACAGCAGTTTGGTGACAGCCCAGAACAGACCTCAAAAGTCACACTTTTAACCACTTTTTCTCAGTTTAATGCAAGTTCTTCAATTTTTCTCCCACTACCACTGAAAGTCAAAGAACTTGCCTTCACGGTAGCTGTGGGAAACAGTTTATGCTGCCAATTTAGAGAGTGACTGCTGAGCTATTTGCAATATTCCTCCCCTTCAGCTCCAAAACAAACCACACTTTTGCTGACAGCAAACACGTTAACAGTGAAACAAGACAGGTGCCAGAAAAAGCTTCTGTAGATTTAGGAGAGCCATGCTAACCTGTCTGTGGGAAAGGAGCCTGAACAGAGCTCCAGAGCCTCTGCCATTGGATCTTCTATGTCACTGTCTTTTTCTGCCTTGGAAGACACCGAAGAAGCCCATGTGGGAGACCCTGCTACAGAAAACAGTAAGATGGCAACTTATTTCTACTCTTAAAGTGTCAGAGAACTTTCTAGAAACAACAGTGTGCAAGCTCCCAACAAAGATGAAATTCCACACGTGGCACCAGTGCCCAGACCTGAAGGTGACCCAGCAAACAGCTTCTAAATGAAGCAACCAGCAAAGCTGAAAAGAGAATTCAGGACATACTCTGAGACACGAATTTTCCTGAACAAAGATTGAGCAGCTCTTCCATGTTCTGCTTTTTGCTGCTGATGGGGTTTGGCACATGCTCAGCTTGGCTGCTGAACTGTCCAGAGCACAGGTCCAGCAACTCATCCATGTTGGCATCCATGGCATTCTCATCCATGCTTGCCAGAGGCAGCTGATGCTTGGAGGACTGGTATTTATTCCTGTGTTGTCCAACATTCAAGAACCTGAAAGAAAGGCTGTAGTTAGAAAAATCTTGCTGAATGGTACATCCTGTTTATACTAACAGGCACAAAACACCATCCTTTACACCCATCACTTACCCATCTGCATCAAGCAGCTGGCTCTGAGTGTCATCTTCCAGGGAAAACTGAAACCGAGACTCCCCAGCCCCTGGAAACAAACTCTTGGGCTCAGGAGAGGCATTGTACAGGTCCTGGGAATCCTCTATGGGGAGGGAGGGCTCAGATGTCTTTCCTGAGCTCTATTCAAAGGAACATGAAAATATCTAAGTTGTTTTGCAAACCTAAATTCAAAAGCAAGAACGGAATAAAACAATAAAGTTATTTTAAAGGATTAAGACTATACAGGAGTCAAGTCTGTCCACACTGCTCCAATAAATTACAGGAGTTCTCTGACATCAGATCTTGTGCAGTCCATGTAAATACACTTAGAAACCATATTTATGATGTACATATTTTAGATATAAAAACCAGATTATAGCATCTTTGATGCTTTAGAATATAAGTTTTTATAAAGTCATTTTTATCCATTCCAGTGTGGACACGTTGTAAGCTCCAGGGACAGTTTGCTCCTCTGAAATCTTACTCTTCCCAAAGCATTTGCCCGGTTTGATTTCTTTGATAGCCCTGACCAGCAGAACAAAATACATTCATTCCCCACCCACTGTGTCAATATAAGACAGTGAGGCTGAGAACCTCACCTTGGAAGCAGAGCTGATGAAGCTTGTTTTGAAGAAGCCTGGGGAGGGTGACCTGAACCCTCCTGCTGCAGGGAAGAAGGTCCCTCCCCGGGAGGCCTGTTTGTTACAGGGCTGGTAGGACGGGATCATGGAGCCAATGAACTCAAAGCTGCTGTTGTGGCTGTTGTCCTTTGCCAGTGTTGGCAGAGAAAATGAATCATCATCCTCTGGAAATAAAAAAATACAGTGCTTAACTTCTTTTTTTTGTGTGTGTGACCCAGCAGAACCTCAATACAACATTTTGCAACTCTGACACTTTGCTAAAGATTCATTATTTTGTGGTCAGGTTGGATTTTGTTCTTCTCAGAGGATGCATGTTACACTTTTTGTATGGAATTTCATATTATTGATTCCTGATATTTCATATTTCTTCCAGTATTATTTTGAACTTTATTTTCCTCTAGTTTTTTTAAGCACCCACATTTTTTTCATCAATCTAAAGTTTTATAATCATGCTGTAAAACCGCACAGGTGATGAGATAACAGAAATACTGAGTACCAATCTCAAATTTAAACTTCTACTTGTGCCAAGTGAAAAAAACGCTAGTTAGGATAATAATTCTACTTTACCTAACTTGGCAGAGCCTTTGTCTGCAGCTTCTTCCATTTCCAGTTTCTCATCAGGAAGAGAATACCTGCAATTCATTAAATAAAACGTATTTGCTAATAAATTCAGGATGAGTTGCAAAACAAGGTGACAAACAAAAACTCCTATAAAACTCTTCCAATAAAAACATCTACGTGTAATCAAATTTAAAACTGCTCAGTCACTGTTTTTAAGGCTATTTACCCCATTTTTGAGGAGCTGTCCTTAAAAAGCATCAACGTAGACTCTGTTGAAGGATGTTTTAGAACAGAATCACAGTGCTCAGATTTCTCCAGCTTTTCTCCATCAACTGATTCTTTGTCCGTTTCTTTATCACCATCTTCAACGTGTTTCTCTTCTGTATCTTCATTATCTTCCTCTGCTTCATCAAGCAGAAGCTCTGACTCCTAAAAGACATGCCCAAATATGGCACAGAGATGGTGATTATTGCCATGGCAAACCCTGCCCCAGGTCAGGCAGGTGACCTGTCTGGCCCTGCCAGGAACAAGCCAAGGGTATGTAAAAAGAGAAAGGAGCATCAGAATCTTTTATACGCTTGTATTTGATTTTAATAGTGTTTAGACAAACAAAGAAAATACTAATAAAGAAAGTTTCAGCCAATCCAAACCCTGAAAGTGACAACTACAGCCATTTTTTAGCTTCCAGGAATCTCCCTAATTAACAGTGTACAGAAGTCACATTGCACTGGGGAGAGGAAGCGGAACAGAGAAGCTGATGAGGTTATGGAAAAGTGCTGCATACAGACCTCGTGGTCACCTTCTTCCTCCTCCTCAGACTCATCTGTCATCTCTTCCTCCTCCTCCTCCTCCTCTTCCTCCTCCAGCATCTCCTCGTTATCCAGTTTGAACAGCGCCTGTCGCTTCTGGCGCTCCTCAGTCCTGCGGAGCTTCATGGCCTCCTGCAGCTTGGCCTTCAGGGCCTGGAGCTTCTCCCCTGGGCAGGAACGGAACAAGGGAATGGTTGGAGTTGGAAGGGACCCTAAAGACCATCCAGTTCCACCCCCCTGCCATGGGCAGGGACACCTCCTACTAGCCCAGGTTGCTCCAAGCCCCATCCAACCCGGCCCTGGGCACTTCCAGGGATGGGGCAGCCACAGCTTCTCATGGAAGCATGAAAAATGCAAGGAACCAGTTGCAGAGATCTGACTGAGGCTGTTCTACACTGGCCACTGCTATTTAAGAGGTCTACCAAGATTTATTTTTTTAAAGACAGAGAGGGACCATAATCATCTCAGAGATGAAGATCCCTTCACCTGTATTTCCAAGGGCAGAGCTGGGAAACAGAGACTGAGAGAGGAGAATAAAGACCAAGTGTTTTCCAATTCAATCCTCATCACTTCTCCCCCACCAACCTGGCTTTGTGTGGGCCGTTTCCTCCAGGCTCTCTGCAGCCAACACTGCTGGCACCACATCTGCTCTCAGTTCCTCCTTCCCATCAGATGTTGTCTCCTTACGGATGATGTTCATGTTTACAGCCCGTTCTGGTTTGGATTTTGATGTTCTGAGGGTGTGCTTCAAGAAACGTGCCTTCAGGGCTTCTAGTTCTTTAAAGGCATATTAAATTAAATTAGTTTGATAGCATTTAAAAGCATTGAGCACTGAAAGTTGTAGCAAGAGTAGGCCTTGAGAGTAGGCCTTTTTTTTCCTAAAGGTAGTTTAAAAATTAAATCTTTAATACTAAAATATTTGCAAAGCCATTCTATTTTCTAATAATAAAGCATTACAGGATATTTTTGCTGTAATTTGTATTTTATTGATATTAGCTGATATTGGATTACCTTACCAGAGACTACCATTTATCCACAAGACCTCACTTCCAGCCCAGCCTCCCAGACACCAGGCAATTCCAAATTTCTATTAACACATCTCAAAGAATCCACAGTAGTAAGTGAATGTGCCTGACTGTTCTATCACCTAAATACTTCTCAGAGATTTTCCAGCTAGTCAGGTCAGTGCTGCTCAGGATTACAACACAAGTGATACCTTTGTTTGAATCAGCTTCCTCGAGGTTTATGAAGGATTCGTTGTCAGAGCAGATTCTTGGCTTGATGGACAGGTCTACTCCCAGCTCACGAAGTTTATCCAGCTTGGATTTCCTCACTTTTTCAGGCTGTGCCACCAATCCAGGCCCTGCCTGGTGACTGTTTGTTTCACCTGCTACGTCTGGTGCTGTTTGGCCTCTTTGCTCAAGGGCATCTCCAGCTGCTGGAGGACTTTCACTCTCCTTTTGCTCACCACCATCAGTGCTCAGGAGGTTGGAGAGCTGCTGCTCCTCTGTGTTATCACCAGTTGTTACAGTCCCAACTGCACAGGAACCCTCATTATCCTGCCTAGGCTGCTCAGCACAGTCCTCTGGCAAGTTCTTCCCCACAGCAGCAAGAGGCTCATTCACAGCAGCATCAACATCTCTGCCAAGGCTCCTTTCTGGTTCAGCAGCTGCTGATTGATCATCTTCCACTGGCCCCTCTTTGCAATCCCTGCTCAAGTTCCCAGTGGCTGCAGACTCCTCATTTAGGGGCAGCTGGTATTTTGAGGACCTAACAAAGGCAGAAAGAAATGTATCATCCATGGCTGGTGTGAAAGGGAGCAGAGGGTGAGAACAAACCCAGAGAGAAAGAAACCATTTTCCAATTATTGCCATCAATGTGTAGGAAGAGGTGAAGGACAGAAATCTGGAAAACCATTTGGAGAACAGAAGGAAGTGCAAAGACTTTGTACTAGTTCCATTATCACAGTACCAAATTCCTGAGGGATCCTGTGATTACTGTAGCTTCAGTATTTTACTACTCATTACTCAAAAAAACCCCACCAAAACATTGGGGTCCAGCCTAAACCCCATTAAAGCAACTTTGCAAGAGGAAGTTCATTCATCTTAGTTACTCCTGGGCTCTGATTACTCCAACAGTAGCACTGTGCCATGACTGCAGCAGTGCTTTATGCCAACAGTGATATTCTCCAAATGGCCAGGTGTTCAAGGAATTCAAGGAGCCTAACAAAGCCTGAAAAAAGAACCATGAGGAAGGTTTAAGTCCCTACTTGAGCAAGGCCATGGCATTTCCTTGGCAGGCTGGTCGAGGTCTGCGCTTGTAGAAGTCGTGGATGGTTCTCGTCTCAGGCACGTGGTATGGGAGAGACACGGATGATTCTGCCAAAGAAAGGAGGTGAGAGAAAACTCAAAACATCCAAGACATTTATTTGATAACAAGTGTCTTTGTTTTCATTAGTTACAAAAATACCTTTAACAGGTCCTTCAATAAAAGCACCCTTCAACCCTCAGTAACTCCTGTCAGGTCAAAGAAGGCTCGAACCTTTTGGGTAAATCCTTTCAATTTCTCCCCGGAATTTCTGAACAGTTTATACCTCTCTACACACCAAGAATTAAAGTTTTACCTCTAATAAGTCGTTGGGTCTCACTGTGTAGTTGTTTAATGGCCTCTTTACTTAACCTTGCTGCTTTCCGCTCCTTAGGGGAAGAAAAGAAAGGCTTCTGGAGTCAGGAAACAAAACATGGGGCTCTCTTTCTACTTCTTAAATAGCTTACTTTTCCCTTCAAACAGAAAGGAGTCAGAATAAAGCAGCTAGTTTAAAAAAAAAAAAATTAAAAATAGCAAACCAACAAAACCATTGGACACTCTGCATACACTTGTGTCACAAAAAAACAATACAGAGCTTCAAGAAGAATACCAGCTCACCTTCCTCTTTGGTTCCTTTAGCACAGGCTCCTCATCCTCCTCATCAAATGCATGTTTGTAGCCCTCACCCTCCAAAAAACGTTCCTTGTTCTACAGGGCATAAAAAGAGACTCAATTATTTATCTTGATACAAAGGCACTACAAAGGGTAAACCAGTGAAAACTAACAGTACAGAACCACCACTGGTCAGCAAAACCACCACAAATCCCACATAATGGCAGATTTCCAAAGGTCCTGCCCCAGTGTGATCTTTATAACTTTCCAGGACAACACTCCTCCATCTTTAGGAACAAAAACCAAAAGAGTGTTCTCCCCTCTGCCACAGTGATACAACTCCACCATGGTCAAAGAGAGTTTTAGTACCTGCTCATGTGCAAATTCCTCACTAAAAAACAATAATCATGGAATGGTTTGGGCTGTAAGGGACCTTAATGCCCATCCAGTCCCACCCCACCAGCCCAGGTTGCTCCAAGCCCCGTCCAACCTGGCCTTGGACACTCCCAGGGATGGGGCAGCCACAACTTCTCTGGGCAACCTGTGCCAGGGCCTCCCCACCCTCACAGGGAAGGATTTCTTCCCAATATCCCATCTAACCCTGCCCTCTGGCAGTTTGAAAGAGAGTATATTTACAATATTCTTGTATCACAATCAACTGTTACCTTGTGTTTTTTCACTTTGTTTTTCACTGCTGCTCGTATGGATTCCAGGGACTCCTCATCCTCGGGGGGGTGATCATCCTCATCTTCTAAGCCATTATCAAAGAGCTCTTTGTCATCCAGAAGACATCCACTGTCATTGAAGGGAAACCTCTCACCACCATCCACCTGCTTCCAGAAGAGTGAAGTATTTGTGTGATTCATTTCAGAAGGTCCCTTTGGTTCTTTGGCACTAATTTAAGATGACATTAAATCCTCGAGCGTTAGATGCAGATTGAACTGCAAACTTAATCTAATTTAATTTAATCTAATCTGCAAAATTTGCAGATTAGACTTGTCTGGTGCTCTGTGGATCCCTGTGGATCCCACACCTGCTGCAGGAATGTGGACAGCACAACACTGAAGCACTGGAACAGAACAACCACAAGCAACAATAAATTGAACTTAGTTGAGAAAATATCTGAGATTTTCTGCCAAAAAACCCACCTCTACCCCAGGCTTCTTTTCTTTTTTCAGCTGTTTAAGGACCTCCATTCTTTTTTCCTTCTCCTTCCTTCTTCTTGATTTCCCTACAGCTTTTCTTTCTGTCTCCTCTTCAACATCGTGTTTGTGTTTCCTGTAATTTCTCCCAGATTTTAGGGGTCTCTCCTCTCCCAGCTCACCCTGAGCCAAGCCAGGCATCCTGCCTGTTTCCAGGTTTTCAGTCTGTAGCTGGTCACCAGTGTCACTGCCCTCACTGTCCAGCAGAGCCTGGCGAATCCGACTGGATTTCTTGTTCCTCTGGGCAGCAACGTTCTCCTTTCCCTCCCCGTTTCCCTTGTCTCCACCCAGAGTCTCCTCCTGCAGGGACGAGCCTCTCTCCTCTCCATCTTCACTCTCACTGTCCTGGAGCACCTTCTTGCTTTTTCCTTTTTTACGTACAAAAATCTCTTCTTCTGAATCTGACGAAATACATGGGAACAAAACAGGAAAGCCCACAAGTTAATTAACAAGCAGTCAGAGTTCCACCTCTTAAATTTCACGGGGGTCGCCATCTACACCAAATCAGCTTGAACTCAACTTTTCAAAATCCACTTCTCCCCGTAGTGCAGCATTTAATTAAACCCAAACTGATGTTAAAGGTTTTTAACCTATTAAAAAAAAAAAGGCAAAGCTGAAAATCCTTCACTGATGGTGACTTGCCTGGAAAGAGTAATAAAACCCCAGAGACAAAGTAAAAGTACAGGGGTAAAAAAAATCATAAAAGAAAGGGAATAAGCAATTAAGGCACTCACATCCCATTCATTATTTTCCTTTCTGTACCTCAAAAAACGCTTTTCAGAGATTTACAGATGCCTGAGCAACAAAAAGGAGTTTGGATTCCTGCAGGCCAAGCAACGGCAGGTTCCTAGAAAGGCATTTATGAAACAAAATAATGCAGCGTTGTAGGGAAAAGCAGATTCTGGGAAGGTTACAGACCTCTGTCCTCGCAGGAGGCTGAGCCCTGGCCCGTCTCACAGCTGCCCTGGCCACTGTCACAGTCGCTGTCCAGGGCCTTCTGCAAGTCGGGGTTCAAATCTGCCAACGGCAACTACAAAGCAAAACACAATTGATCTCGTCATGGCAAATACTGGTTATGTGGTTTGACTCCGAACGCATTTCAAAACCTGGCCAACCTCACACACAACGGAATACACACCCATTACCGTGTTATATTTTAACTATTGGTATCTACACGTTTACTGATATTTATTAATGGTATTTACCATATTTACCAACGCACATGGCTATTTACAAAAGGGGAGGTGACACTATGTCAGCTCTCACTACAATTTAAAGGCGAGTTTGCGCAGAAGAATAACAGACTCCACACCGGGCGATGGGATTTTATTCACACACGATATTTCATTATTCGCTGATTTTCCCCCAAAGCCCTCGACCCGGGCCCCTCCCGTCATGCACCGCGCCCTCAGGGACAGGCCGCGCGCGGCGCTCCCGGCGTGCCCCGCGGCCGGAAAGGCGAGCGCGGGGCACGCCGGGAGCTGTAGTCCGCGAGGAGCACCAAGCCCGGTGGCGGCGCGGGACCGAGGCCGGCGGGCAGGAATGGCTATAGCCACCAGTCCCCATACCTGTACCGCCACTGGCACGGGCACCGCTACCGCCACCTCCTCGCTGCCCTTCTGCCAGAGGAGCCGCGAGGCCGCAGGCAGCCGCCAGCAGCCGCCCGTCCGTGCAGAGCGGAGGGGAGCGGCAGCACTCACCTCAGCGAGACCTGCCGCTGTCGCCGCTCCCGGTGCCGCCGCCATGTCCCGCCCGCGCTCCCGCCGCCCGGGAACCGCTTCGAGCCTTCGCGCGCTGCCTTGGCCCCGCCCCGCGCCCCGGGACAGCCAATGGCCGCGCGGAACGGCCTCGGAAGCCCCGCCCCTCACAGCGCTCTTGGGCGGGTTTCCTGCGTAGCCCCGCCCCCTCGACCGGGACCAATCGCTGCTCGCGCTGTGAGTGCGCCCGCGCTCTGTGGCGCCTCCTGGCGGCGGGGGCGCTGCCCGCGCGCGGGAGCCGTGAGGGGCCGTGAGGGCGGTTACTGACGTTGTGGGACGGGAGGGCAGCATTTCAAATTTCACATCGTATCTATGGGTTAAACGGAGCCTATGTCCCTTTTTTTTACCTCTGTTGCCTAAAAGCGGCACTTAAAAGAAACTTCTGAGGCTCAATTCATGAGTTTCAGAAGCCAGGCATTCCTTTACCTCGACGCCCTGCACGGCCGCAGCACGACAGGTGCCCTGGGAATCATTTCACCAAAGTGCACACCGAGGTGTGTTCACTACAGTGTGACATGATTATTCACTGTCCATTCTCCACATTCCTCTTACATATTCATGACATTTCCCAACGCAGATATGCATGTCCTTATAAGGCTTCTGAGGGTCTTCATCAGGGGCCTTGGTGGTCTTCTCTATCTGAAGCCTCCCTCAGGTTCTAAGTGACCGCTTTGTAAACTTCTTTAAGACAATGCACATGGTTAAAAAGTAACTGGGTGTTGCTTTGCTGGCTGCCATGTGCTCATGGATATTAGACACACACAGCTGTAAGTGCCGGCACTGTTCCATTTATGGAATAAAAGATATCCATCTTCCATTGGTGTCTGTACAGCCACGCTCTGGGCCAACCCCATCAAGGATTTTGTGAAGGCTCGAACCTTTTAGGTAAATCCTTTCAGTTTCTCCCTTGAATTTCTCAATAGTTTATACCCCTCTGCATACAGAGAATTTAAGTTTTGCCTCTAATAAGTGATTGGTCTCACTGTGTAGTTGTATGATGGCTTCTTTTCTTAACCTTGCAGCTTTCTGCTCATTAAGGGGAAGAGCCACAGTTTTGTGAGGGACAAGGAGCAGATGAACTGATCTACCACGACAGTTCCCATGGAGCCAACGAGCCTGAGAATGAAGGAAGTGAGAAAATCAAATGTCCATGAAACCCACCACAACCACTACAATTCTGCTTTCCTGTAGCTGCTGCAGGAGCTACAGTAATTAATTTAATAATTAGTGTTTAGTAGCAAGGGACAGATGCTGGCTCTGCACAAAAACACCTCCTCAAAGCTGTGCTCTCATTGCTGCGTCAGGAATAGTTCAGAGTCAGCTGACAAGAATAAGGTGGCAAAAAGATTGGCCACAAGCCTTATTAGGTAATTTCTGCTCCCAACTTCTTACTCATACCTGGCACACAGAGGCAACGGAACAGGTAAATGTTTGCCATTAAGGAGGTTCTGAACTAACCACAGACTTTCAGCACTTAAGACATTCATGCTTTAAAAACTGGCTTATGAATCTATTTTTTATTAAACAACATACTCCTTCCCCAGCTTGTAGCAGGTGAGGTGTTTAGAAGCAAATATTCAGAACAAATCCTGTCATAACTATGGCCTGTCATTCCCAAATCCAGTCTTGCTCCTGGAAATGTGGCTGTTTTCAATATAAGGGTGGGTTAACATGTAGAAATGAGGTTCTGACCACTCTGGCAGTCAGGATGTCTCAATACGTATGGAATATTTATCAAGTTAATTGAATTTATAATACTTTAAATATAGGCTTTGCTTGTCATACTCAGCATCTTACAGGACTGAGCCTTTGTATTGCCAGTTTTCTTGAGGTAGAGATTATATCTTTGGTGGGTTTTTTAAAGTACTACTTGTGTAGCCCTACATACATGTGTTTTATACATAGATATGCTGAACAATAGCACGGAAATGTTGCCAGACACTGCAGGGTTTGTTACTGGTCTTGTAAAACCGGTGTTTCCCTCAAGTGTTCATCAGCTGCTGTCAGGGGGATTATATGAGAATCCCAGATCTATATGAGAGTCTCCGATTTCATTTCATTTTAAAATAGGTTTTTGATGTTTCAACTTGGAAAACATCAACCCTGCAGGTTATAAAAGGCAAATAAAGTGGACTCGGCATTTATTATTTATAAAATGTTTTGACTTCTGACCTCCTGGTGAGTCAGCAGAGGGTTGTTGGCTGAACAGAACCCGGGGGAGGTGCGCGAGGGAGCAGCTCCCTGAAACAGCACGAGCTGCTTAGAAAGGCCAGGAGTCCCCAGCCCCTTTATTTAAGGGCACTTGGCTGCAGATGTTGGCTTTCAGAAAAGTACAAATGTATTGTCTTTGAGCCCAATGCCTCGACGGGGCTGGGGATCCTCTGTGCTCAGGGGGAGTGACTGGCATGGGGGCCACGGGGAGGTGACTCCCAGGAGCTGTGGGGCACAGCCAGGTCCCAGGCAGGTCACCTGCAGCAGG
Organism: Lepidothrix coronata; assembly: GCF_001604755.1. Taxonomy (NCBI): domain Eukaryota; kingdom Metazoa; phylum Chordata; class Aves; order Passeriformes; family Pipridae; genus Lepidothrix; species Lepidothrix coronata. The sequence continues at coordinate 1,351,367 of NW_016690327.1, forward strand.
TGGCACAGGAACACATTCAGGTGGGTTTGGGATGTCTCCAGAGAGGGAGACTCCCTGGACAGATGTTCTACCCTCCATGGAAAGAAGTTCTGCCTCGTGCTGAGGTGGAACTTGTGTTTTAGTTTATGGCCATTGCTCCTCGTCCTGTTACTGCACAAAGGAAAAGAGCTTTTCAGAGGTGCCCAGCAACAGGACGAGGAGCAGTGGCCATAAACTCAAAACACGTCCTCAACATGAGGAAGAACTGTTCAGGAGAGCCCTGAACAGCTGCCCAGGGAGGGTGCAGAGTCTCCCTCCTGGAGACATCCCAACCCCAGCTGGTTCCTGTGCCACCTGCTCCAGGTGACCCTGCCTTGGCAGGGGGGTCAGACTGGGTGACGCCCCCAGAGGTCCCTTCCGACCCCCCCAAAAATCCCGGGATTCTGTGATTCCGACCTGTCACCTGTTGCGGCCGCGGGGCCGCGCGGGCGGCGTGCGCGCTCCCGCGGGCGGCGCGTGCGCGAGCCGGCGGCGCCGGGCAGCGCGGAGAGGCCTCTTCCTCCTCCTCCTTCTCTCCCTCCTCCTCCTCCTCCTCCTCCTCCTCCTCACCCCCCGTTCCCGGGAGCGCGCCCCGGGCGCGTGCTGGCGGCGGCGGGGGCGCGCGCGGGCTCGGCGGGGGCGCCGCGCGGGGATTGTTCGCGCCGCCGCTCGGGGAAGCGGAACGCGGGGAGCGCTCCCCGCCGCGCCCCCGCTGCCTCCTCCTCACCCACCTCCTCCTCCTCGTCCGCCGCCCCCCGCCCCGCCGCCCCCGTGTCCGCGCCGGGCGCCCACCCCGCCGCCAATATTCCCGAGATCAAGCGCTACGCGGCGGCGGCGGGGCCGGCGGCGGGGCCCGGGGCGGGCGGCGGGGCCGGCGGCGAGAGCAGCGAGGCCGCCGCCACCGCCGCCATGGAGGCGCTGGGACCCGGTGAGAGCCGCGGGGGGGGCGCGGGGCCGCGGCCTGCCGGGCCGTGGCAGCGGGGGAAGGGAGGGAGAGAGGCCGCGGGCCCGCCGGGGCTCCCCGGTGACACCGGGCCCCGCTCGCAGCCGCCGCCGCGGAGGAGCCGCGGCGGGTCCGAAACTTTGCGCGGGGGGTTCGCGGTGCCCTCGCGGCCCCGGGGCTGCCGGGGGGACTCGGTTCGTCCTCGGCGGGGTGAGCGGGACAGCGAGGGGACGGGGACAGGCGGGGCTGTCACAGCGGTGCGAGCCCCGCAACCTGTGTGATGATAACTTTTACATTTGACATTGAGCCCTTGCTGAGAGTTTAAGGCGATGCTGTCTGAAAATAGGGTTGTTTATTTCTTTAAAAAACTTGGTGGGTTTTTGCATGTGGCATTTTCCTGCTCGTGCCTTATTCCAAGATTATTCTTCCATCAAATGCCTGCAGGATGTATTTCTTTCCCTCAGTGGCCTGCACACCTGACCCATCGAGTTCCCATTCAAACGATTGGTATAATCGAAGTGGTGTTAATTTTGGTGTGATAGGAAATGGTTTTTGACACAGAGGTGCAATTCCAGAAGAATCCAGAGTTTGAGGTAGCGAGGGCTGACTCAGAGCCTGCTGTATGTGTGTGATGTATCGTGGCCTCCCTGACTTACAGCTGGAGAAGCAGATCCTCTTTCAGTTTTGAAAACTGCTTCCTGTCTGAAGCAACTCGGTTGAGGTGCTTAGAATGTAATTGTCATGGGGTAGAAGAAACTGAAATACAGCAGCATATGCAACCCTAGTCAGGCTGATCAGGTAAAAATCCTGTGACGCCAGGGCAGCCTGGCTTCAAACGGGAGAACAGTTTTTAGCTGCTTCTCTGGAATCCTTTGGGAAATAACTTTAGGAAGGAGGAGAAGTAAGATTTATCTCCTTTGGTCAGAACCGAGGGCAGCGCTGCTGTGCCTGTTTGCAGAACTTGTCAATGCTGAGGGAGGAAAATAGGTAAATATAGTTGTCATTTAATCTCTCGCAGGAGGTCAGTGCCTGCACTTCCTTCAGACTAATTAGCATGGGATTAATGGATCATCTCTCGTATCCAAATAAGCACAGCAAACTTTGATTGCCCTCGATGATTCACACTTGTCAAGACAGCTGTAGTTTTTTTAAGCACCAGCTGTACCCCACAACTGGTGTGACTGTGGTGCTGTGAGCTGCTCCGGGACGGAGGGTGCAGAGCCCGGAATGTGTCCTGAGGGGTGTCTGTGCCCCTGACAGCCCCTGCCACTGTGGCTTTGGGGAGCTGACATGGCAGTGGGCTCCAGCTGCTTACATGCTCCGTGTTCCTTCTGCTTAAAAACATTCCAGGGCTGGTGTCCTCAGATTGATACTTTTTTTTGGTAATGCAGTAACCAGTGGATGGCTTGTAAATCCGGTGTGGAATCTCCTTAAATTTGGTCCTGGGTTCAATTTATGGTTGTGTTGAAGTTTATCCAAGTAGGAGTTACCTACCTCTCTACCCTCCTGGTCTCACCTCTGAGCCTTTGACTTACATGGATGCTGTCAGGTCATGATACTACACATGCCCTAATTTTTATGATTGGTTTATTACTGAGTTCTTGTAATACTTTTCCCCCTCTCCTTTGCTACTCTACAACAGAGGGAAGACACTTTGATCACACTGAGCACTGGCAGATATAGCCAAACCCATGAAAATATACCAGTGCCATTTGCTTTATGTGCAGTGTCAACTGAGGCTGTGATCGATTTAAAAAAACAGTCAGTTTAATCTTGTTAACATGGTATCTCAGATCTTAACACTTTGAGGAAGGTAACTAAAGGTTTCCCTAGTGACCAGCTTGCGTATGAGTAACATTTCCAGGCCTCTAAGAATTTCCTCCGTAGAGCTGTTCCTGAAGCTCTTTTATCCAAATAAATTATCTCCACATCTTTGAGGAGTCCGTGCCTGTTTTCTCCCTTACTTCTCCCTTTCTTCTATTTAGAAGAAAGTGTAAACCTTTCCTCACTCCTGTGTTTGTGTTGGAATTTTAAATTGGATCATTAAGATCTGAAGTTTATAACAAAAACAATGAGAAAATGTGGCTTGTGTGGCTGTTGGTTTGGTTTACAAACGGAGGTAGGGATGTATTTATCTTTACATTACATGAAAATACATAATATCTGCATGGTGCATTCTGTCTTGGGACTCTGGTGAAGTTCATAACCACAGTCATGGATAAATGCCACTAAAATTTTAAGAATGAATTATGGTACCAGCCTGCACATGGTTTAGGGAACACGTTTTTTCCCAGGAAGTTCCGAGCAGCTGGAAGGCTGAGCCTCTTGGAACACCTCTGTTTGCAACCTCAGAAAGCTGCTGGAGATTTCTTGCAGTCAGAAAGTCACCCAAAGCCCTGAGAGGTGCACGGAGCGAGCCATCCCATCTCACATGTGTTTATTGACTTCCCAGGGCCCCCAGCCAGCCTCTTCCAGCCGCCCCGCCGCCCAGGCCTGGGCACTGTTGGGAAACCCATCCGCCTCCTGGCCAACCACTTCCAGGTGCAGATCCCCAAGATTGATGTTTATCACTATGATGTTGATATCAAACCAGAGAAACGCCCCCGAAGAGTCAACAGGTAGGAGTTGCTTAATAAAGATTTATTAGTTGACATTAGGAGTATGTTCCTGAACGTAAGGAAACTGTACATCCTTGGAATTCTCCATCTGCTAAAGGCCTGTTTCTTTCTCTTCTGTGGTCAGCTTTTTGGTGAACTGTACTGTTCTCCTTATTTTTATGAAGATGTGTTGCAATTGGCCTGTAATCTGGAAGGCTTTGGGAAATGTACTGTGTTGAACTCAAGCTGGTTTTATTTTACAGTCTACAAGCGAATGTCCCTGATAATTGTTCCACAGTCTGTTACTCAAACCTGTGTAGCAGCTGTGGGGAGGGAATTCAGCTTGTAGGTTTTGGAGTCCACACATGGATGCTTTGTTGGTGGAACCAATCCATGGAGCACTCCCACCCACCCCGAGGCAGGTGCTTGGTTCTGCTCCTGTGTGTGAACAGCTCTCCAGATTCCTCTGCCTGTTTCAGCTGTAGCTCTGCTGACAATACAGATACCTGTGCAGTGTGTGACACTTGGGTGTCTCAACCTGGGGGTGACATTTAGAGCCCTGGTGTGACCTGGGGGTGCTCTAGTGCATTGTTCTTTATCAGACCGTTAAGACAATGTGAAAAAGGAATTTTAAACTGTGTAAGGCCGTGGCTGAATTTTCTGTTCCTCACCCGAACTGGATGAATCCCTTGGCAGGGAGGTGGTGGACACGATGGTGAGGCACTTCAAGATGCAGATCTTTGGGGATCGGCAGCCTGGCTACGATGGGAAGCGGAACATGTACACGGCACACCCGTTACCCATTGGCAGGGACAGGGTAAGTGTTGCTCTGAGTTTCTGTGGGAAAACTGTTACAGTGTCATTTGGAAAGTGTTCTTTTACTGACATAAACCCAAACCACACCTATTGGTGTAGCCTTGGAAATGACAGGCAGGGCCACTCAGGATCTTTAGGAATTTACTGGTCTTTTACAGATATTTGTCTTCCTCAGGTTTCTAATTCCCAGATCTTTAGCTGGAGAATGTCAGTGAGTGAGAACTAATGTTCTGCTCTTTCAGCTACAAGTATATTATACTTTTTTCACCCTAATGGAAACTTCCCTTTTCCCTGTTCTAACCCTTGCTCTGTTGCTGACTGATAAAGTCCTTGTAGATGACAATGACTCTGGTTGGGTTTGGCTGTGCTGAGGAGATGCATCCTCCTGTTCCATGGGAACAACCAGATCAGCTGCTCCAGCCCTGTGTGTTCTGGGCTGTGCTCACCAGCACCCCCCAAAACTTCACCCTATCTACTCTTCCCCCCCGGAATCTGGTTATTGCTGTGCCAAGGAGAGTGCCCAGGATGAATTCACAGTTACCCTCTAGGCTGAGGGGTTGTGAGAATCATCCCAAGGGCTGTGCCAGAACTCTGAGATTTGTGCTTCCCAGTGAATCTCCTTTTTGACCGAAAGGTTTTCTTGCCTTCCCATTTGGTTCACAAAACATCTTGCTATTAACTGGCTGACTTAAAGAAATGACTCACTGTTCTCCAGAGCTTTGATGTCACCATACTAATTACTGCTTAAAATTTACATTTAAAGATGCCCCACTGCAGTTTCTCAGATGAATAAATGATAAACTTTCAAAGTCCCGAGGAAACCAATTGTCATATTTTAAGGTCATTACACAAACTAATCATCAAAAATAGAGATCCAAAGGACAGCTAGGAGAAAACCATACCATTGCTGAGTGCTGTGTCTGTCTGCAGTCCATTACCAAAGCCTGTGCTTGATTCTGTTGTGCCCATGGCAGGTGGATATGGAGGTGACACTTCCAGGAGAAGGGAAGGACCAGACATTTAAGGTTTCCATTCAGTGGGTGTCAGTCGTCAGCCTTCAGATGCTGCTGGAAGCTCTGGCAGGGCACCTGAATGAAGTTCCTGAAGACTCTGTTCAGGCACTGGATGTAATCACACGGCACCTTCCCTCCATGAGGTGGGTACCTGTGGGGCCTTCCTGACTGGATTCATCCTCTGTCCATCCTAACATTTGTGTTAGTTATTCCTTGCTGCTGCTCTGCTGCCATCACACTTCCCTGTGGCAGAAGAGATGAGGATGCAGCTGTGTAATTCAATGCCTGCCTTGCAAATTTGCACTAGAATGGGGAAATGTGATCTGAACTCAGGCCTTGTGCCTGCTGGTCATGTTTCTAACAGGAATTTGCTGTAGCCTTTCCAGCTGCACTGTCGGAAAAGGCTTTGTAGTCTTGCCATAAGTGAGCTCTGACTGTTCTAACGCGCTGTAGAAATGTGTGTCAAACGCTACAGGTGTCAGTGTAAAAAAAGTGTATCAGAAAGAAATTATCTAAGTGTTAATTTTCTTTTTTTCTCCAGGTACACCCCTGTGGGTCGCTCCTTCTTCTCCCCCCCCGAAGGTTATTACCACCCCCTGGGAGGGGGCAGGGAGGTCTGGTTTGGTTTCCACCAGTCGGTCCGTCCTGCCATGTGGAACATGATGCTCAACATCGACGGTGTGTAGGAGATTCTGTCTCACCCACACAACAGGGTTCTTTCTGCTTCTCCGTTAATTGTCCTCTCTTTTTCTCTTAGTGTCAGCGACTGCTTTCTATCGTGCCCAGCCTATCATTGAGTTCATGTGCGAGGTCTTGGACATCCAGAACATCAGTGAACAAAGCAAACCCCTGACAGACTCCCAGCGTGTCAAGTTTACCAAAGAAATCAGAGGTAAGGCTTATCCTAAAGGTGCTGCAACAAAATTACTGAAACCTGCTCGTTATGTTGTAATGAAAATCTGCGAGGCACTTGGGAAGCTGGGCTGTTCTTTGTGCCTTCATCCTCCTCCAAGTTGGTTCCTGTGCCTGAATTTATTTTCTGTTGGCTTTTCAGGTCTAAAAGTAGAGGTTACCCACTGTGGCCAGATGAAGAGAAAATACCGAGTTTGCAACGTTACCCGGCGACCAGCCAGTCACCAGACGTATGTGTCAACCAATTCCTGGCAATTTTTAAAATCTTGAACCTATTAAATATGTTTGGTATATTGTTTATGCAGGAATAAACATGATTCTATGATGAAGCAGCCGTGTGGCTTTACAGGAATGTTTAGTCTTAGTGGAGTACAGGAATATTGTGGGGTTTGACCACTGCTTTATTTCCTTCAACCCAAGGAAAATTGAGCTGTATCCTGGCTTTTGAATGGAGTTATCAAAGGTTCTAATTTTTAAAACAGCTAAAATATGAGAAATTCAGTACATAGTCTATAAAATCTTTTCATGAAGAAGAGATCCAGTAGCTAAGGAAAATAAAGGTTTGCAACATTCCTTGTCTGGAATAGGTTTTCCGTACCATTTTTTCCTTTAAAAAATTCTTGCAAAGTCTAACCAGAACAAATGTCCTTTCTAGGTTCCCTCTGCAGCTGGAGAACGGGCAGGCCATGGAGTGCACAGTAGCTCAGTATTTTAAGCAGAAGTACAGTCTGCAGCTGAAATACCCCCACCTGCCCTGTCTCCAAGTGGGACAGGAACAGAAACACACGTACCTGCCGCTGGAGGTGAGGGTCTGACTCTGGTACTGTGGTGTATCCTCTGTTAAACGTGGTGTCACAGCACCTCTGGCTCTCCCCTGCAGGTGTGTAACATCGTGGCTGGGCAGAGGTGCATCAAGAAGCTCACGGACAATCAGACCTCGACCATGATAAAAGCAACCGCGCGGTCGGCGCCGGACCGGCAGGAGGAGATCAGCAGGCTGGTGAGTGCTCTTCCAGCTGCACAGTCCATGTTTGTCACTTCTCATGGCTCTTCCAGAGCACTGGAGCAGGTGATGATGAGCACAGTGACCAAGAGAGAAGTTAAAAAAATCTGTCTCGTTTAAAACAAATCCTTTTAAAGAGAAAGCAAAGAGGGCAGAGTCACCTGAAGCTTTAATGTAGTGACATCAAGACCTCTCCTGTCCCCAGGTGAAGAGTAACAGTATGGTTGGTGGGCCTGATCCGTACCTGAAGGAGTTTGGAATCGTTGTCCATAACGAAATGACGGAGCTGACAGGCAGAGTTCTGCCAGCCCCAATGCTGCAGTATGGAGGCAGGGTGAGTCTCCATGTCTTGTCCTGAGGTTACTGGCATTCATGAGGTGTTTGATGTATCTTCTCATGAAATTTCCTCTGTGTGAGCACTGTTGGGCTACAGTCAAAACAGAGCAGCACTTTATTTTTAATTTGCCTTTGGTTTTTACCTAGAACAAGACCGTGGCCACACCAAACCAAGGCGTATGGGACATGAGAGGGAAACAGTTCTATGCTGGCATTGAGATTAAAGTTTGGGCTGTTGCCTGTTTTGCTCCTCAAAAACAGTGCAGGGAAGACTTGCTAAAGTAAGTATTTTTCTATTCATTCAGGATTCTATTTCAAGGTTTATTTTTCTCATGTTTCTGAATTTCTGATTTTAATGCATCTAATAGTAAAAACAACATACACCACAGTTTTTCTCCTGTCCTTCAAATTACTCTAGAGAATCCTAAAGACAGAGGTTGTGTGAACCACTGACTGGCAAAAATTGTGGTTGCAATATTGCTCAGATAAGTTTGGTGGATGAATAAAAATCTACCAGAGCATCAGTACTAGTTTGGAAATCTGCCTCAGGGTGTTCAGCTGAAATGTCTGTTTGTTTCTGTAAGACTTGTAAAATTACAGAAGCTGATGAACTTCCTCAGAGAGGATTAGAGCCGTATTAGTGAGTTCCTGATGGGGATAGAATTTCTAAAAAATAATTACTGTACTGCTGTGAAATAGCAGGAGCAGCTTAGACCTGGTTGATCAAACTGATGCCAAAGTGACCCGTGGTGGAAAGGCCAGGACAAATCCATTTCTATTTCAGGAGTTTCACAGACCAGCTGCGCAAGATCTCCAAGGACGCCGGGATGCCCATCCAGGGCCAGCCCTGCTTCTGCAAGTACGCCCAGGGTGCAGACAGTGTGGAGCCCATGTTCAAACACCTGAAGCTGACTTACGTTGGCCTGCAGCTCATCGTGGTGATTCTGCCCGGGAAGACGCCCGTGTACGGTACGGGGAAGGGGCTGTAGAGTGATAATGGGTTGTACTGCAAGTGGGTGGCAGGAAGGAGGAAATGTGTTCCCTTTAAAAGAGTGTTTTGGAGCTGGTTTATCTGATTGGAGAACTTGTGTGTTACCAAAGAGCAAACTGAACCTTTCTCAGTGAAGTTTCAAGGGTCCGAATTACAGTAACATTTCAAAAAAATAAAATAAGAGCAAGCAGATGAAGCTCCTGCCTCTTGGCATAATTGGAACCACTGACTTCTTTTTCTGTCACAGCTGAAGTCAAGCGGGTTGGAGACACTCTTCTAGGCATGGCCACACAGTGTGTTCAGGTAAAGAATGTGGTCAAAACCTCACCACAAACACTGTCCAACCTGTGTCTGAAGATCAACGCGAAGCTCGGAGGGATCAACAATGTGCTGGTACCTCATCAAAGGTGAGATGCAATTAAAAGCTCTGCTTGATGTCTGGATTGTCAAACAAAACGGTGTCCTTTTGTTGTGTTTGCTGAAATGATACCTTCCAAAACAAAGCATGCTTTAGAAATGCCCACAGTCTGGAGTGGACAGAGGAGGATGCATCTCCATCCACCGTCTGCCCAGTCAGCCCTGTGCCAAGGGGAGTCAGAGCCATCCAGCAATGCATGGGAAAACAAGCTCACCAAGGCTTTTTCCCATGTCTTTTTCCTGCCCTTGAGTTCACTGTCTACCTTTTCTCTTGTCACCTCCTAAATCATCCTGTGTTTTCTTTCAAATTGAAAGAGAAGGAATGGAGAGGAGTGACTTGTGATCAGTGCTTGTAACTTGGTCTGCCTTTGATCCTGTCCTTTTCATTTTGTGTTCTCTCTCGACTGTAAGAGCTTGAGGCAGAAATCATTGTCCTTAAAGACTCTCTTTTTGATTCTGTTCACTGGTTTGGATGGTTTGGACCTTCCTTGGCTGTAATTTTTTTTTGTTTCTTGCCCTCCTTTTTCTTATTTATTATTATTAATTTTTAAGGGGACTGTGGAGACAGGTTCAGAGAGTTGGGGCTGTTCAGCCCAGAGAAGAGAAGGTTGTGTGGAGACCTCACAACCCCTTCCAGTATCTGAAGGGGCAGGCAAGGAAACTGGAGAGGTATTCTTCATCAGGAACTAGAGTGCTAGGACAAGGGGGAATGAGTTCAAACTGAAAGAGGAGAAATTTAGATTAGGTATATAGGAGAAATTCTTCCCTGTGAGGGTGGGGAGGCCCTGGCACAGGTTGCCCAGAGAAGCTGTGACTGCCCCATCCCTGGAAGTGTCCAAGGCCAGGTTGGATGGGGCTCTGAGCAACCTGGGCTAGTGGAAGGTGTCCCTGCCCATGGCAGGGGGTGGAATGGGACGATGTTTAAGGTCCCTTCCAACCCAAACCATTCTGGGATTCCATGACTCTAACTAATAAACCCTAACCTTACCCACCAGGCCCTCGGTGTTCCAGCAGCCAGTGATCTTCCTGGGAGCAGACGTGACGCACCCCCCGGCCGGGGACGGGAAGAAGCCGTCGATCGCGGCCGTGGTGGGCAGCATGGACGGGCACCCCAGCCGGTACTGCGCCACCGTGCGCGTGCAGACCTCGCGCCAGGAGACCTCCCAGGAGCTGCTCTACAGCCAGGAGGTCATCCAGGACCTCACCAACATGGTGCGGGAGCTGCTGATCCAGTTCTACAAATCCACTCGTTTCAAGCCCACAAGGATCATTTACTACAGAGGGGGAGTGTCGGAAGGACAGATGAAACAGGTATTGTCTGATTGCTTCTTCTTGCTCGTGAAAAGGGATTTGCCCTTGATTATATGTTTATGTGGATGACAAGAGATTGGCCCTCAGAAAAATATATATATATGTTGGAAAATTATTATTGAAGATAATTATTGGAAAAATTATCGTTGAGTTTTCCTGGGTAAGCACAATGTGCAGTTTTCCTGTCTGATCATGTTTCTTGCGACGTGGCATTTGTACACAGGAAAAAAATAAAATAATATTATGTATACTCAGTTCATCATTTAACGTCTACACTTGCAGGTAGCTTGGCCAGAGCTGATCGCGATCCGGAAGGCCTGCATTAGTTTGGAGGAAGATTACAGACCAGGAATAACCTACATTGTCGTGCAGAAAAGGCATCACACCAGGCTCTTCTGTGCCGACAAAACTGAAAGGGCAAGTACTGACTCCATGAGGGGGAGGTGATGGCACAGGAAAGTGGGATTATTTCGTTCAGTGGGGTGGGATCTGTCCTGCCCACTAAAGCTGGGTGGTAACAGGCTTTCTCTACCAAAATAACCCGTTCCTCCCTTTTTTATTGCTCTACATCAGATGGAACAGCTTGTTCCCAGCCCCTTTTGGAATAGGTATGCTCTGTATCCCGATATTTGTGTACCTGGAGGTGTAGCCTGGGTTTTTATAGTCCAGGATTCCTGACCATGAACTGACCTGGCCGTTCCCTGTTCTGTCTCTGGGCACATCTAAGACGTGCCTGTGGCACAAATCCACAGGCCAGCTGAGGAACCTTCTGTAGGGCAGCTCTTGATCTCAGATTTGCTTAAAAACCCAGATCTCTGGGGTGTGAGGGCAAACAAGGGTATGAAATAAATTTATCTCAGAACCCTGCGTTTTCAGATCCTGAATTACTCGTGCCAGCTCTAATGGTGCTGGCAAGGATTTTGTTTTCCTCTCATGACACACCAGCTGGATTTGGTGAAGTTTCTAAAAATGAACTTGCAGAGAACATTTTCATTCCTCCTATGTAAACAGCCTTAATATTTTTCCACCTTTTTGAGCAGTAAATTCTCCAGCAGCTTTCAGTAGAACCTACCTTAGGAGGTAGCTTTGGGTCACTTCCAAAAAACGCATGGGCTAATAATAAACTTTCCTCACTAGGTGGGTAAGAGCGGCAACGTACCAGCAGGCACTACTGTGGACAGCACCATCACACATCCTTCTGAATTTGACTTTTACCTCTGTAGCCATGCAGGAATTCAGGTAATGTCAGCTCTGCCGTGCTCAGGCTGTGGGACTAAATCCTCGTAGTTGTTCCCATGAGGAATGTCACTTCTGTTGGTAGCTTGGCAGACTCAGAGTGCAGCAGTACCCGCTTGGCACTGACTCCTCGGTGCCGGCTGGAAGGTGCAGCCCACAGGTACCACCTCTGCTGCTGCTCGTGCTGTGCAGCTGAGTGCTCACCTGTTCTCCACAGGGAACCAGCCGGCCCTCCCACTACCAGGTGCTGTGGGATGACAACTGTTTCACAGCGGATGAGCTGCAGCTCCTCACGTACCAGCTGTGCCACACCTACGTGCGCTGCACCCGCTCCGTGTCCATCCCCGCTCCCGCCTACTACGCCAGGCTGGTGGCATTCCGGGCCAGGTACCACCTCGTGGACAAGGATCATGACAGGTAAGGAATGGCCTCGTCATCCTGGCAGGCAGGCAGTGAAGCTGAGCTGTGCTGCTTGCCCCAGCTGATCACGGTGTGTGTCTGCTCGCAGCGCCGAGGGCAGCCACGTGTCGGGGCAGAGCAACGGCCGCGATCCGCAGGCGCTGGCCAAGGCCGTGCAGATCCACCACGACACCCAGCACACCATGTATTTCGCTTGAGAGCACCTGGGAGGATGAGGCAAGACAACAACCCACGCAGTCCCCAAGTGTTTGGAAGCCTCCCCCTCTCGCCAGGGCCGGGGGGGTTCGGACTGCCCACTACCAGCAGCTCCGGACAGTCGCACTGAATCTGTTCTTCACTGCAACGTCTGATGCACCAACACAATTGAGCCATTTGTTTCATTGTTTTCTGTACTAGAAATCCATAGACTTGTCTTTTCTGATGCATTGGACTGAATTTTTACCTCAAAGCGCAAAGGCCGATCATCCTGAAGTTTTTCAAGGACTTGGCACGAAAGGTTTCTATCGAATCTTTTGCTAGCTGTGGTTTTTAAGTTCTCCTCATCCCATGAGCTGACGGTGACTGCTGCCCTGTCTCCGTGCCCTGCTTCGTGAGTATGATGTGATGGCAAAATGTTTTATCCAGCTCGCTGTGATCCTTCTGTCGTGTGGGGCCATAGATTTTTTAATGGAGATTTTAGACTTCACTACTGTAAATGCCTTTTAACAAACATAACTTTCACAGGTATTGCAGTTTTTTGTCAGTTTTACTAATTATCTTTTTAATCTCTGCAGACTTGGGCTGCAAAGCAATTGCACTATACTGCGAGTTAATAGGTGGTTCTTGTTCTGTGAATGTGTAATATAACCAATAGTGATGCCTGTCAGTAGATTTTAATGATAATGGTTATAAATAATACTGCCATGGTATCGTAACAAGTACTGAACCATCATTTCCCCCCTCTAAAAATGATAAAACAAAAAAAAAAATTTAGCTTTTAGGTATTTTGCAAACTTTTACAAAAGTGCCCACTTTATGCTGCTGTGTGGTTTGATAAATCTAAGTGATTTTAAAACTTTTTTCTCATAGAAGGTTTAACTTTGGCAATAAATCTTTGTTTTTTAAGCCCCCCCAACAGTGTAATTTTCTAGCTGAGGATTGTGCATGAGTTTGACCAACATTCTCGTGTCGTTTTCTGAACACACAATTTGGCAGTTTCTGAAACTAATTAGAAAAGACGCATTTCCATGCTTTTTTTAAGAATTATTTTTAACTGTTTTATATTCACTGTTGGTGTCCTGTCTACAACATTTTTTATAAGCTTGGAAACTGGGTGTTCCATGTAGGAAAGGCCAATGTGTACAGTCGAAATGTATTGTGTGACAGGCAACCTGAGGACTTGTACCAGCATTTTGAACTGTTTTTTTCCTGGGAATTTGGGTTGCCCACACAACTGCATTCATAGCATGTTGAACCCATGTAAGTCTCAAATACTGATTCTATCCCAGCCTAGAAATTAGGGGTTTTAATCTGCTTGGCTTTTTTCAGCTGCAACCTGTAATCCAGACCAGGGGCCTGGTTTCCCTGGGTATTCCTGGAATCCATGAACATGGTAATTTAAGACTAGACTCCTCTTAGTGTAAACCTGAGTTAGTATTAGTGTAAACCCAACTTAGTGCAGATTAAAGCTTATTCCTAACCTGAGGAGGAGTTTGAGAAGCCCAAGGATTGCACTGTGGTCTCTGATACTCTTGCGGGGTTTGCTGCTAAGTTGTCTGCTGTCCCAAAGCTTAGGAACCAGCCCCCCCAAATTTCAGCAATAGGAAATGCTGTTTCCTTCAGTCTTTAAGCTTGTAAATAAATGAAAGTTTACATTTCTAAATGCTGTTGTTTTCAGTTGTACCAGAGTACACTGAACTTATTCAAGCAGTTTTGTAACCTCCTTGCCAGTAGTACGTCTCATAAATTAAGTTTAACCTCTTTTCATTTCTGTTGAAAATGGGACTGATGTGACCCCTGTCCCTGGCAGGGACAGGTTTAGACTGAAAAAAATCAGAAAGATTCATTTTAGTTATTTAATTTTTTTTTAAAGAATACCTCACTTGTGTAATAAAATCAGGACATGTGGGTGGGAGACTGACCGCTGCTTTTCTCAGTACTCATTCAGGGAGAAGACAAAAAAACCCCTTTTTAGAGTGAACTCTGACTGACCCAACACACACAGAGAACTTTGGCACCTTGAAAAGCACCTGAGCACCTGTTGGAGGTGGTAGGATCCAAGATCCCTGTTTTGAGCTTGTGCACTAGGAATGGAGCTGGTTTAATAAGGGTGCATAAAAAATGAGTTAATTTTATCACCAATTAGTTGTCCAGTGCCAAGCACTCCTGGTTGAGACTGAGGGAAGGGAGAGCCTCTCCTTGGTTTGCCTGTGACTGGATATTTGACCTCAGACCAGGTGGAGCCCTGGGCCAGCACCTGAGCAGGGCTGGTGTGAGCCCACCCCGGGCACAGGGCTGGAGTTTGAGGGCGAAAGCACTGAAGTTCAGGATCCAAGTCGCAGCAGTGCTGCCCTAGGCAGGTCTGAGCCCAAGTCTGGAGGACTTGAGGACCTGGGTGAGCCCCGTGGGCCTGAGTGACTCGTTCTGCATGTGTCAATCAATGGGAAGATGTGCATTCTGTAGCTGTAGTTTTAGGGTGTTTTGTTTTTTGGTTTTGTTTGGTTTTGGTTTTTGTTTTTTTTTTTTTTTTATAAATAAAGCCTGTTGGCCACTGTTTAGCTCTGTGGTGTGAAAGATTTTAAATGTAGCAAAGTTCAAAGAGTTGGGGGAGGGAGTGGTTGACATATTAAAAAAATATAAAAAAATATATATAAAAAAAGGGGGGGAGGGGGCAGAAATCCTGTTTTCCACCCAGTTCTGCTTGCTTTGTCCCTGCTGAGTTCTGAACGAGCTCTGGCAATCCCTGGCTAGCCCATCTCCACCTCTGTGAGCTACCCAGGGTGGTGCTGGAGCTGCATCCGAAGGGAGCAGAGGTGGATGGACGGGCAGGGGTGCCCCGTGCCCACCCTCAGCTCGGCCCTTCGGACGGGGGAGTGCCCTCGTTCAGAGCCAGCGTCCGACAGCCCCGACCCCGACCCCTTTGTGGATGTGCTGTAGGAGTTTTCTTGCTCAATAGCGAGGGAGTGACTCTGCTTTCATTTTCAGAAGGCAGGGCCAGAGGGCGTTGGATCCATCCCGATCCTGATCCACTGCAAGTTCCTTTCCCTTTGCACTGGAGGAAAGATCTTGCACTAAATATCACAGATTTTCTTAGACCTTGCTATTGACATTTTCATATTTCTATGTCTAGAGGCTGCAACTTCAATGTAAAATGTTTGCATTTGTTCAGTTTGACTTCTGATGTAATTTTTTGGTTTCTATATTGTTAGACTTGTAATGTTTCAAATGGTATTTTATTAACTTTGGACTGGATGTATGTCTCTAGCAATACGAGGTACTTTCTAAACTGTCCTGGGGGTCACAGCCCCATGCTGGTCGTGTACAATTGCAATGTATTTTTTTTTTTAGCCTGCAGGGATATTTTGTGTTCATGTGTCCAAAAATATTAATAATAATAAAAAAAAACCTTGGCATTCTTGTGCCAAATGTTCTGTTTTTCCTTGTTGCTGTCCAATAAATGCAATGTACAGAGTGAGCAACCCATACCGTTGCCTGTAAACAAATGTCTTAAATTATTTAACTTTTAATTAAAACTTGTACACAACGTGTCACCTGTGGAACTCATTGCCACAATATCTCTATTTCTGATGCGCTTGGAGTTGGAAAGTGACAGAAATATGGGTGACATCTCCCGGGATCCTAAAGGAGGGCACATCCCGGGGGTGTGGGACTGAGGTGGTTCAGCCTCAGGCAAACCTGAGGAGCTGGGAAGCCAAAGGTGACTTATCCGGGGGTCTTCCAAACATCATGCAAAGATCTCACGGATCAACCCCCAGGAACCTGGAGCTCCTTGCTGCCGTTCTGGGGGTGCAGCACGAGGTGGGAACACTTTGACAGTCTGAATCCCTGCGGCTTTTCCTCTTTCCCCTGGAACAGCCCAGCCAGGATCGCACCCCTGGGCTCCTTGGGCACAGCATGGGAATGACGCTCCTGGGGTTTGACTGTTACCAAAGCCACGGCACAGGGTGGAGGTTTGCGCTCGCTGGGGAGGCCGAGTCTGGTAAGTGTGGTGGGAAAGGGGATGGAAAAAAGGGATGGAAAAGGGATGCTCTGCCCTTGGACCAGGGCCACGGGGGATCCCTGCCCGGCGAGGCCCAGGGCACCTCAGGAGTGACCCAACAGCTGCCGAACAGATAAACTGCTTCCCAGCGCTCCCACTCGGCCCGGCCTGGCACAAAATGAGTCAAAAATAAAAACAAAAAAATTAAAAAAAAAAAAAAAAAAAAAAAAAAAAAAAAAAAAAAAAAAACCCCAAAAAAAAACA
>NW_016690327.1:1369797-1427634 GCF_001604755.1 Lepidothrix coronata
AAAAAAAAAAAAAAAAAAAAAAAAAAAAAAAAAAAAAAAAAAAAAAAAAAAAAAAAAAAAAAAAAAAAGGAAAAAACCACGACACAAACATCTGCGGCGGCGGCGCAGCGCCAGGCCCGAGCGCGGGCGGGCAGTGCCGCGGGGGTCCCGGCGGGGCATCCCCGGTGTGTCCCGGCGGGGCCTCCCCGGGTCCCGCCCGCTCCCCCCTCCCGCTGCCCAAGATGGCGGCGGGGCCGGCGGGCGCCGCCTTTGTTGCGCGCGGGGCCGGGCGGCGGCGGCGCGTGCGCGCGGCGCGAGGGGCGTGAGGCGGCTGCGGCACCGGCCCCGGCCCTGCCCGGCCCCGGCACGGCCCTGCCCCGGCCCCCGGCTCGGAGCGCCGCCCGCGTGGATGGGATGGAAGCGGGACCCTCGGGAGCAGGTACCGCCGGGGGATCGGGGCGCTGCGCACCGCGGGGGCGGCGGCGGCCGCCAGGGATGGGGCCGGTGGGACCGGGGGCGGGCGTGCGGCGGGGACGGCGGCGGGGAGCGAGGGACGTGCGGGGAGCGATGCCGGGGACCATCGGGGTCGCGGGGGGCGATGCCGGGGGTCAGGGGGTGCCGGGGGACGCGGCGGGGTCTGAGCAGCGGCGGCGCGGGGGGGCTGTGCCGGGGGCGCCGGGCGGGCGCGTCCCCCCGGGTGCCCCGGGAGCGGCGGGGGCGGGCGGGGGGCGACGGAGGGGTCCGTGCCCGCAGAGCACCCGCAGCAGGGAGGACAGGTCCGGGGGGCACGTCCGGCCGCAGGGTCCCCGGGGCGCGGGGCGAGCCCTGCGCAAGGGGCCTGTTCTGTACAAAGCAGCAGCAGCATCTCTCCAGCTCCCAGTCCATGTCCCCAGCTCCCAGTCCATGTCCCCAGCTCCCCATCCATCCCCCCAGATCTCATTCCTTGCCCCTAGATCCCGTTCCATTCCCCCAGCTCCCATTCCTTGCCCCCACCTCCCATTCCATCCGCTGAGCTCCCATTCCATTCCCCTAGCTGCCATTCCATCTCCCCAGTTCCCATCCCATCCCTCCCACCCCACCTATCCCCCAGCACTCCATCCATCCTCCAGGACCCCATCTATCCTCTGCAACCTTCCATCCATCCCCCAGCTCCCCATCCATGCCTCCAGCTCCCTGTCCGTCCCCCAGCTCCCCGTTTCCCCGGTTTCAGGGCGCAGGGACAGGCTGGAGCTGGTGGCAGGCCGGCAATGCCATGACAGCACGAAGCGTCTCCTCTCCCGGTGCCAGGGCCTGTGCGGCGCCAAGCTCCAGAGCCATGCCCATGTCCCCCTCCCCAGCCTCACACACCGGCTGGGCACGGCAGCACCGATGGTGCTCTTGGTCCAGGCCCCAAAACTCTGCCGTCATCGGTGGCCGCTCGCTCGTGCCCGGCGCGAGCGTCGCGAACTTGTGCTGCTCTGAGTCACGGAAGATTTTGGTGCCTAAAATAAGGCAGGAGGGATGAGGTGATGGAGACGGGGAGCTGCTGCCGTGCTGAGGGACGGGGCGATGGGGACAGTGGTCGCCGCCGCTCTCATGCTGGTGGGTTTGGCACCCACAGTAATGCATTGACCCGGTGAGATGTTGACACAAACCTGCTGCATGTTTGTAATCAAACTTTGGTCCTTTCTTACCATATTTACTTTAAGTCTGGCACAGAGATCTTCCCGTGCCTGTGTTACCTTCTGGCTGCTGGCGCTTTGTGTTTGGGGCTGATTTATGGCCTCTGGAAGCCGTGATTTGGCGGCACCGCGGGCTTTGCCAGTGCCTCGGGGCGATAGCGGCACTGCCGCCTTGGAGCCACGCAGATAACGCTGCCAGGCACCTGCACCCTCCTACCCCAGCCCGAACTCATGCTCCTAAGCTGTTTTAAAACAATCTCTTGGATGGAATGGGGTCACACTTGGGGGACAGGTTTGGGTTTCAATCCCCGTGGCCATGGGGGCTGCACTGGGAGCAGGGCTCCGATGCTGCGCCCTGGGGAGTTTTCCCTTCCCTACCCAAGTCTGGATGAAGGATGTCTGCTCCCACCTGTGTCACCCTGTGTGCAGGGGACACACAAACCCCATGTCACCGGAGCCACTGTGGGTCCTGCCGTGCTGTGACACCCCTTTGCCTGTGACAGCCCCTGGGTATGGGCTGAGCCTCACGTGCAAGCTCTGACAGTGCTATGGCCTGTCAGGGCAATAAAGCAAAAACTGGCGTGTGCCTGGATGTGACCAACGTGGAGATGGAAAGGGAAAGCTGGGACATCTGACCCACAGGCACCGCTCAGGGAGGCACACAGAAATGATGGTTTTAAAAACTAAACTTATTTTCCCCCAACTTTCAGTTTTCTTTATCCCTCCCAAACTTCCTAAAGGCTGTTAATCTCAACCGTTGTCTTCCTGTGCTGAACCCTGCAAAAACCCCAAAGCTGCTCCGTCTGTTGGGGCTCTTTATCTTCAGGAAACACGAAATCGCGTGTGCCTGGCTCTGGGAAGGGATTAGGCCGAGAAACAAAGCCAAGAGAAGCACCTTGCCTGGAGACATGGCACGTATGGTTTATCTCTAAACACTCTCTGCAGCCTGTCCCTAAACCCCGGGAAGAACAAAACACAGGCAAGTTATTAAGATGGCAGACACGGGGAGGAAGGCAAATCAGGCAGAGGAGCTGCTCCTTGGGCCAGGTGATCCTCCGGGGCTGCAGGCGGGTTCAACCTCTGCGCCGGGAGCCGGTGGCTCTGTGGGGCCGCGACGCGGAGAGGAGCCGGCGGAGAGGAGCCGGCGCTGCCTTTGTCCTGTCCCTCCGGCACTGGGGGCCGCCTTTGTCTGTGGCTCCTGGCTCTGCGTGTCCCTGGCTGCTGCCTGGCCAGTGTGGGAGCGGTGGGAGACCCCGCGGGGCTGGCAGGGGATGTCAGTCCCTGCCTGGTCCAGGCGCTGTTAGGGGGGACCCCGGGATCATGGATTGGGGTCACACAGCCTGGATGTGCCGCCCGGTGTGCTCGGCAGGGGTGGTGGCACTTGCTGTGCCGGCTTCTCACACACCATGAGAGGTGGAAAAGGGGGATGTGGGGCAGCTGGACAGTCAGGGCTGGCTTGGCAGGACCCTCATGTGTTGGCTCATGGCACTGCGGGTCGAGATGTGTCCACACCGCTGGCATCACCACACCGCTGGCATCACCACACCGCTGGCATCACCACACCGCTGGCATCACCACACCACTGGCATCACCACACTGCTCTCTGGAGCCAGTGCAGCCGGAGTGCAGCCCCTGCATGTGGTGTGATGAAGCTGGTGGTGCTCTTGCTCTGCTCCTCGTGCTCTGTCACAGCATCCACAGCTTTGCTCTGACCTGGCCTGGGCTGTGGCACCGTGCTTGCAGGGTGTGGGGCCACAGGGACACCCACCTTGGCCAGCCAGGTGTATAACTTGCACTTTGGGGTTTGTCATCCATGATTTCCAGGCGGGAAGCTGAGGTTTGACCTGGCACAACGATGCCCTTTGCAGCGCTCGATTTGAGGCTACAAAGAACTCAGCTGCTTTCGGAAATCAGTACCACGGTAAAATAGAGGAAAGCCTATTTTGGCTCATATTTTGGGCACAGCCACCTGGACACGGGGCAGGAGCAGTGCTTGGGCAGCTCGGCCTTGCCCTCAGGAGCTGGGCTCTGGTGCACACACGGGTTTGATGCTGCAGCTGGAGCCTCTGCCCTGTGTTGGAGCTTCTGCCCTGTGTGGAACTCGGTTTGGTGTCAAACTCAAAAGCACCCACAGCTGTGTGATCCTGGGGTGCTCAGGGGACTCAGGAAGGAGCAGGCAGCGATGTCTGGGCTGGCAGAGCTGAGATGGGGCTTTTTGAAGTCTGGGATGCGTAGGATGGCATCGGTCACTGCTTAGAGCTGGGGGTTTTGAAGGTGTCGAGCCTGGAGATTTGGATTGCCAATTGCTCACCCCACCAGCAGCGGCCTTTCCCGCTGGTGCTGCCCCTTGCTTTGCCCCCCGATAGAGGTTTCAATTCCCGGGTAGTTGCTGGGGTGGTTTAAGGTGGGAGATGGCTCAGGGTGAGGTTGGGCCACGCCGCATGTCTGGCGGTGTTTGTGGTGCCGCGGCCCCGTTTGCTCCTCTCCGGTTCCCGGCTGTATTTCGGCGGTGGGTGTGCGGGGAGGGGGCCGGCTCGGACCCGCCGCCGCCGCAATAAAACTCCCTTTTGTCTGGGCGCCGTTCCCGCGGCCCCTCGGCTGAATGCGGCGCTGGAGAGGATTTCAATGACATGGTAATTTCATGCCGTCCCACCGGCGGCTTCGCCCGGCGCAGGCAGCTGTTGGGCAGTGGGTCATGTTCCCCAGCTGTTACAATAAATAACAGAAACAAAGCGTTTCCCAGCGCTAATTACCCCAAACTTGCTTTCACCTCGCAGCGCTGCCCTGGCCGCCGTCTCTGCCCGCGGTACCCGGCGATGCTCCCGCCGCCGGCACGTCCCCAGGGCACGGCTTTGTGTGCGAAAGTCT
Source organism: Lepidothrix coronata (assembly GCF_001604755.1). Classification (NCBI taxonomy): domain Eukaryota; kingdom Metazoa; phylum Chordata; class Aves; order Passeriformes; family Pipridae; genus Lepidothrix; species Lepidothrix coronata. Next base: position 1,374,306 of record NW_016690327.1, read on the forward strand.
GTGGTTCCTCCCGGGCCGCGGAATTCCTAATGGCAGCGGATTTCATCCCGCTCACTGGCCGCATTGTGCTGCAGGAACAACACTCGCCCTGCAGCCCCCGGCCCCGGCGACCACATTTACATGACAAAGTGGGAGCCTGTGCAGCTTTGCCATGGAGAGTCGAGGTATGCAGGAGCCCCCCACTCCCCGTGTGCAGGAGCCCCCCCACGTACAGGAGCCCTCCTGTTTCCACACACTTTAGGTCACTTTTTAACGAGGCTTCTTCTCGCTGGCCCCTTTGCTGCTGCTCCGAGCTGCTGCCAGGGCTGTAGACACGAGGTGCCTGGGGATGCCACGTCGAGCTGCCCAGGATTCCCTGGCACAGCATCCTCCAAGCCAGGCAGAGGGCAGCTTTCGGGAGGATTTGCACCAAGGCAAATCATGGAGGGACCCTAAGCACTCAGGGCAGGAATGTGGTGTGTGAAGGGATGAACCCAACCCGAGTGTTCACCAAAAGGCTTTAGGGTCCCTCTCACCTGGGCTGGAGCAGCCAAGGCTGGGTGAGAGCCTGGCTCACGTCCTGGAGGTGCTGCTGTGGCGGCTGCTTCCACTTGTCACATTCAAGGAACGTGTGTTGTGGTCAAAAATAAAACCCTCTGAGTCAGCCCAAGGGTGAACTTGCCCATCCTCAGTGCTTGTCGTGGTCCTGCCCTGCTCTTCACAGAGCATCTCTGTGCCACTGGGTGCTGCTCCCTCCAGCCACATTTATCTTACCCTGTGTTTGCTGTATCTCCTGGTTCCTATCAGACTCCTGAGCCAACTCCTGCATTGCTGGAGGCTGGCTTCTTCCTTCACCTGTGATTCATGAGCCTGATTGCAGAGTGTTATGTTCATGAAGCATCTCGGGATCTTGTGGCAAGAGGGTTTGTATGGCAAAGCTTTATTTTTGGAGTGACTGGAGCAGAACTGAGGGTGTAAGATTGGTGCAGGGCCATTGGGTCGCCCCTCTGCAGCTCCTGCCAGCCCCAAACCAGCTTCAGCTCATCTTGGGCACCCAAGTGGCACAGAGCAGCTGCCAAGCTGTGGCCACCCTGCGTCCCTTGCATGCAGGGGGATGCCATGGGCACATGGAGATCTGGGCATATGGAGATGCTTTCCTGCTCACACACAGCTGTCGGGGTCATCTTGGGGATGAGTTGATCCAGAGGAGGAGGAGCTGCAGATGCTGGCCATGATGTGGCTGCAGGGAAGGCAGCAGAGAGCTGCTGTGGCCTGGCAGGTCCTGCACAGATGGGCTGTGTGGTTCCTCACTCAAACTCAGGGACTGCAGGCTCCTGCAGCGCTGGCAAACACCTCTTTGATTGCAAACCATGATTTAGAAATGCATCAGCTCACAGGCAGGGAGCTGGCCACTGCCAAGAAATGTTAGTCATGTGGAGACATGACTTACACCGGGAGCAACTCGTCTGAAAGTCAGTTCCTTAAAACAAGCTGCCCCCGGAGCCAAGTGCAGCTGTTTGTCCGGGGGGGTCTGGCAGTCCCCCTGTCCTGGGCCAGCTGCAGATACCTGCAGGGTCCAAGCCCTGCCCTCGGGGATCCCCACCTTCCTCCAGGTCCCATGCTACCCTGCCCAAGGAGGTGCTGGGGCCAGGTTAGCCCCAGGCTCAGGACAGATTTTGGAGCTTCTGCTGCAGGGATGCTCACCAGAGGTGTCCCATCCCCTCGGTGTCCGGCATTTCATCGTCAGGAAAAGTCTTGCAGAGGTTGGGTGCAAAAGTGAAAAACAAATTTGAAGCTTAGTTTGCTGCTCTTCTGTTTTTCTGCTCCTGGTATTTTTAGTCTGGAATTGAAATTTGTATTTAAAAAGAAAGTGGATGGGAGAAAGGGGTGCTAAAAGCACCATGTGTTCAGGAGGCTGAATTGGAGCCGGGACGCTGTCTGGGGCTGGCGAGGACAGTTGGCTGTGCAGATGGAGCACAGTGAATACCCCCACACCCACTCCCCACACCGGCCCAGCTGGCCCAGACCTCACGGGGCTTGAGGAACACATAGAACATGCAAACTGGGATGGGTGGAGAGGGGCAAAGTGGGAATGGGGCAGGAAGGACAAGGCTCACCTCAGAGAGCAGTGGAATAATTCCTTGGCAGTGTTTTAAATACCTTTGAGTCTGAGGGTGCTGTTGGCTTAGAAACACCACTCCATCCTGTGGCCATGCACTGGTACCATCCCATGTCTCCAGAGCCTTGTTAGTGAGTCTGTATAATGGGAATTGTGGAAAAACTGGTGTCTCCCTCTTTATGGGTTCCCCCACTACTTGAAGTGGGGATTTAGGATTGGTTTGGGTTTGGGGGTTTTTTCATAACCCAGCAGTTCAACATTGCTATAGTGCAGATGCAATAATGTGTTTCCTGTTTCTTTGACATCCTCCCTCCAGCAGCAAGTTGGAATTTGCTGGAGGATGGAGGGGAAATGCTGTAGGTCCCTGCTGACAGAGTATCCAGGGAATTGCATCCCCTTGGAGAGGGGCAGACCTGCAACTCCATGCTGGTGGAGCTGGTGCTTCTCTCCCATCAGAGGAGGCAGTGCCGAGGGAGGCGGTGGGGCTGCTGTGGCACTGCCCTTCCATGGCTTGGCTAGTGCTGGTGCTCCCCAGACAGTGCCCAGGGAAGCTGCTTCCTCTGCTGCTCTGAATTCTGCCACTGCCACCTCCTGCCAGGAGCAGGGGTAGTGGGGGACCTTCTGGCTTGGGATGCGGCGCTGGAGAGTGCTGTGGCTGCGCGTGGTCTGTCTGTCCGGGCACAGGGTTGCTCCCAGCCCTCCTGACCTGAGCTCTCTCCCGCAGCTGCAGGCGCATACCTGCCCCCCCTGCAGCAGGTGTTTCAAGCGCCGCGGCGGCCCGGGATAGGAACCGTCGGGAAGCCCATCAAGCTCTTGGCCAACTACTTTGAAGTGGACATTCCCAAGATCGATGTGTATCATTATGAAGTGGATATCAAGCCCGACAAATGTCCACGCAGAGTCAACAGGTAAGGCAAGTATTAGAGGTTTTGGCACTTGTTTCCTGCTTCCAGTTTCCTTGTGGAGGCTCCATAAGTGCCTGTCTCTGTCTTTGCAATGGAAGCCGTCAGGGTGATGTTGTGGCAGGGGTCACAGCAGTGAAAGGGGTCACGGTGCTGCCCAACACCCACGGGTGGCTGGAACCCCCAGCCATATCTGTGCAGCAGTGTTGGTTCCTCCCCGGCAGCCTCAGTGGTCTGGAGCCTCAGCACGGTCCCTGCTGCTCCAAACAGCTGTGTTATTTTGGCAACAATCCCCCATTTAAAAATAGTGACCCCGGACCTCAGGCCATCGTGTTCTTTACTTTCCTTTGTTTTCCTTTTTGATGTGCAGTTTGCTGCCTGTCCCCTCCTGCCCCCGCAGCCCGGGGAGCTCTGTGACCTGAAGGCCGGAGAGCAGATGCTGCACATGCCTTTGGCAGCGAGTTGCTCCCTCCCGGCACACACGGAGGGTCTGCGGCAGCTCCGGCGGCTGCGCCTTCCCCCGTGCCATGTACACTCCTTCTGCCAAAGCCTGTGTACCAGGCTGTGGGGCAAGGCACATGGCCATTTGTCCAGGGGCTTTCCTCCTCAGGGGGACTCGGCCCAGCTCTCAGGTCCCCTGGGGAGGGAGGTTGAGGGGCACTGGACAGGTCACAGGAGGTGTCAGGGTGTAAAGAAACTGGCAAAACAAACCTCTCCCTTCTCTGCCCCTGCCCCTCTTTCTTGCCTGCGTAGGGAAGTTGTGGAGTACATGGTGCAGCACTTCAAACCGCAAATCTTTGGCGACCGAAAACCAGTCTATGATGGGAAGAAGAACATCTACACTGTCACAGCCTTGCCCATTGGGAATGAGCGGGTAAGAGGGGTGGCGAGCCCCGTGCAGACAGTGTGACCTCCCTCCTTCCTGAGAAGGACCAGCTGAAAACAACCCCACCGTGGTGTCCCTGCGGGGATGCCACGGTCACTGTCCCTTCCTTCCTGCACCCAGGTTGACTTTGAGGTGACGATCCCGGGGGAAGGCAAGGACAGGATATTTAAGGTCTCCATCAAATGGATGGCCATCGTGAGCTGGCGCATGCTGCACGAGGCCCTGGTCAGCGGGCAGATCCCCGTCCCCCTGGAGTCCGTCCAGGCGCTGGATGTTGCCATGAGGCACCTGGCTTCCATGAGGTACCTGTGCCAGGGAGGCAGGGGGGCCGCTGCCCTTGCCAGGCTGTTGTGGCTGGCACTGGCCTTGACGGTTGCTGGGAGGAGATGGCCGAGCCTACTGCATCTCTGGGTGCTCCTGGAAAAGAAATAAAGTGGGTGGTGCAGCCGGTGGGGGGGAGCACTGGCTCGGGGGGCTGGGGATGATGCCACAGGGCTGGTGTGCGCTGTGTGACGTGGTTTGCCCCCGTTCACAGGTACACTCCTGTCGGCCGCTCCTTCTTCTCCCCCCCCGAAGGCTACTACCACCCCCTGGGAGGGGGCAGGGAGGTCTGGTTCGGCTTCCACCAGTCAGTCCGGCCTGCCATGTGGAAGATGATGCTCAACATCGATGGTGACGTTATTTCTCATGCTGGGGAGCTGCAGTGGTGGGACCGGGTGTGTTTGGGGAGGCTGGTGGGGGGCAGAGACACATCGTGGTGTCTGTTCCACAGTGTCGGCCACCGCCTTCTACAAGGCCCAGCCTGTCATCGAGTTCATGTGCGAGGTGCTGGACATCCGTAACATCGACGAGCAGCCCAAGCCCCTGACGGACTCACAGAGAGTGCGTTTCACCAAGGAGATCAAAGGTAGAGCCCCCGGGGAACACTGGGACCTGTCCCCTGACAGCTGCTGTGGCTTGTGGCCCTTCCAGCCCCTGCAGCGAGGTGGGGGTACAAGGGTTGCACATTTTAAATGTCTCATGGGGCACCATTGCCTCCCTCGTGCTCTTGTCGGGGTGTCTGCAAGTGGGGGATTAGCTAAGGAAGGTTTGGCAGTGCCTTGGGGGAATTGGGCAAAGGGGAATTGCTCCCACCTTCACCATGACAGTGCTGTGTCTCCCTGTCTCCCTTCAGGTCTGAAGGTGGAGGTGACCCACTGTGGGCAGATGAAGAGGAAATACCGCGTGTGTAACGTTACCCGGCGGCCGGCCAGCCACCAGACGTAAGGCGGGTGGGCAGTGCCCTTGGAAAAATCCTTGTGCTGTTCTCCTCGTTAACAGCTGCTGGTGTCGTTAGGGAGAGCTGGACAGGGAGCTCCAGCCTTTGATGGCAGAAGGAGACGTGTGGGAGGCTCTGGAGCCCTGTGCCACACGCGGAGCAGGATGCGGGGAGGTGGGAGCACAGAGGATGCTGTGTCTGGCAGGCGGAGCGCGGCGGCGGGCGGGAGCTGACGTGCCAGGAATTGTCCTAGTTTTTACCTCCGAGTTTGGTTTTCTTCTTTCTTAAAATAGCCGCTGCCAGAGCAGAGGCTTTGTCAGGGGATAACGTGAGTGTCTGCCTTGGAATTATTTGCGTGTGCCTGGGAGCAGGCTGGGCCTCGGCACCCCTCGGTGTCCCCTGTGCTCCAGCATCCCTGGGTCACAGCCCCAGAGCTTGGCAAGCACAGGAGGAATGTGGTGCCTCACCGGGGTGTTCAGCCTGGCTCTCCTGTCTAATTTTGGCTCCATAAAGAATATCAAGTCAATTCTGCATTTTCATGGAGCTCTTTATGGAGCTGGGAGCAGCTGGTGCTGGGTGAGACTGGGTATCATGCTCCGGCTGTGGGTGTTGTGGCACCACTCAGCCCTGCAGCCAGGAAGCTGGATTTTTTTTTTCTGTGTTTTTGAAGGGAAATGTCCCCTCCTGCCTCCCACACTCTGCCCACCCCAGGGCTGCTGTCCCACACTAGGAGAGGCCTGTCTGCCTGTCTCTGGAGCTCAGCTCAGCTCCCAGGGAGGGCACCGGGCACACAAGCCCTCCCAAGTGCCAGTGTGCTGTATTTCCGTACCTGACTGTGGCATGTGTGGCACGTCCTGCAATAAACATTTGCCCTGATTAGCTGGATTAGTGAGGGAGAGCTTTATTTAGGGACCTCAGTCCCACACTGGGGTCAGAGTATTCCTGACTCCATTTCTGAAAGTACACTGTTATACCTTTTATTTTGTTGTACGGCAGCTCAGGGTGGGAGCCTGGCAGCTCCTCCTTCCCAGGCACAGTACATAGTGCCTGAGGCCTGGAAGTGTCTGTTCTGAGTAGGTGCATCCCTCGTGTCCTGCTTCTGCCAGGTTCCCTCTGCAGCTGGAGAGCGGTCAGACTGTGGAGTGCACAGTGGCTCAGTACTTTAAGCAGAAATACAACCTGCAGCTGAAATACCCCCACCTGCCCTGTCTCCAGGTTGGCCAGGAGCAGAAACACACGTACCTGCCCTTGGAGGTGAGTGTTGGCACCTCCAGTCTGGGGCTGGCTGCAGGGCCCGAGTGCTGTGCTCGGCCGTGGTCCCTCATGTCTCACCTGTCCCCAACACGTGCTGTCCCCTCCCCTGCAGGTGTGTAACATCGTGGCTGGCCAGCGGTGCATCAAGAAGCTCACGGACAATCAAACGTCAACCATGATAAAAGCAACAGCCAGGTCTGCCCCAGACAGGCAGGAGGAAATCAGTCGCCTGGTACGTGGCACGAGTCCCTGAGGGACCTGTTGGGGCTGCGGCTCCGAGGGCAGGTTACAGCACTGTGTCCATGATGGACCTTGCCGTGGTCCTGCTCCTCAGCTGCCCTGCTCTGGGGAGCTGTGACTTGTCCAGAAGGTGCTGGTGGGGTTAATGGAGTGGGTTTATCCCCCTCTTCCCACTGAATCTCCAGTCAGAGGTGTCTGCATGTGTGTAATGGACACTGGCACAGGGCAGCCCAGCTCAAAGTGAATGTGGAAATGCGTGTATGGCAAATTCAGGTCCTCGTGCTGATGGAACCTGACCCAAAGGGAGCTGGAACTAAAAATAGGGAAACAAATTAGAGAAATGCCCCCGGCTGTGGGTGTACGTGGGGCTGTGCATGGTGGGGCTGCGGTACAGGAACTCTGTCTGTGCCTGGCTGCTGGTTAATGGGGCTGTTGTTCCCCAAACGGCTGTCTCTGGGCTTTCAAAACCAGAGACATTTGATATTCCTTCTGGGACTCTTGATAAGTCTCTCCAGTCTGAACCCTTCTGTTGAAGCCTTAAATCTCAGGAGCAGGCTCTACTCTCAGTTGCATTGGTCAGTGTATTCCAAAATCAGGTCCCTGTGGGTCAGTTTGGAGGACGGGGTCTGGGCCTTTGTGTTAACCCACTCGCTCTCCCCTGACAGAGGACTTCCCACAAGTGCCCACAGTTCCCAGCCAGCTGCAACTGCCTGGGATGCAGCAGTTGGTCTCACTCCCTCCCATGGCCCTTCCTTCCCTCTGCAGATGAAGAATGCCAGCTACAACCTGGATCCGTACATTCAGGAGTTTGGGATCAAGGTGAAGGATGACATGACGGAGGTGACGGGGCGGGTCCTGCCGGCGCCCATCCTGCAGTATGGAGGCCGGGTAAGCAAGGCTGTCCTGCCTGGGTTCAGCTGCACTGTGAGGGAGATGCTGTCACACCTGAAAACACTGCTTCTCAACAAAATTTGTCTTGCCTTCACATTTGTAGGTTAGAGCTGGAATTTTTTATCAGGGTGCCTTCGGTTTGTGGGTTTTGGGTTTTTTGCAATATAACTGGTCTGGAAGTTGTAGCCGAGAGTCACTGGTGACAAAACCAAGAGGTGAAGGGGAGAGGGATGCTCAGGGTAGGGCAGGTCGGGTGAATTTGCTGTCACTGCTGAGGAGCTGAGGCTGTGGGTTGCCCATCACCAGCAGTGCCAGCAGTCGGCTCCGGCGCCGTGACAGGGAGCACAGCCTGGCCCGTGCGGGGCTCTGGGGCTGCGGGGCTGGGCAGGCTGCAGTGCTCTGACCCTCTGTTTGCCTTGCAGAACCGGGCCATTGCAACTCCCAACCAGGGCGTGTGGGACATGCGAGGGAAGCAGTTCTACAACGGCATTGAGATCAAAGTCTGGGCCATTGCCTGCTTTGCCCCGCAGAAGCAGTGTCGAGAGGAGGTGCTGAAGTAAGGAAAGGGGCAGCCCGTGTGGGTTGGGGGAGCTGGGAGGGCTGTGGCTCCTGTTGTGGCCACCCTGCTGCTCCCAGCCTGGGGCTGCACATCCAGCATCACCGATGCTGGAGCTGCACAGAGCTCCACTGCTCGTGGTACCAGTCTGATCTGGGGTGTTCAGTTCCTGTTGCTGTTGGTTTATCCAGAGGGCCTGGCTGTTTGTCCTGGCTGCAAACAGTCCCTGAGCCATCCCAAAGCTGCCAGGTTAGAGCGAGCACCTGTGAGCTGCCTGTCAGGCTCTCCTCAATCTGCTCTTTGCATCAGGGAGCTGCAGTATTGTGAGCTGATACTGTCAGCACTAAAGCTGTATTGAACTCTTCTAGCTGAATCTCCTCAGAGAGAAGGGGTTGTGAGGGATATTTGATTTAGAGTTTCCTCGATAATCTGTCTGAAATAACATAATTCATGTAGGAAGCATCTCAAGTTCCCATGGGTTATTATGGAGAAGTTTTGGGCTTTCTGAAAAGCTTTGGTAGCTTAGAGAAACTGCTTCTGTAGTGAAGGGATGTAGAGCAGTGACAGTTTATTTGATTTAGGGAAATGGGCACTTTTGTGTTGGATTCTGATGGGGCCTCTGTTTCTCCTGACTAGGAGTGGATGCATTAAGGCGAGCGCTTTGTGTGCCTCTTCTGGGTGTTTGGCATGGTCAGTTTGGGTTTTGGAACAGCTCAGAGTGTCCATGTCTGCAGTACCTGGGTGCAGGTGGGAGTGGCACCACGCTCCTCCCATGCCCCTTTTGGGGCAGAGCTGAGAGCCCCGTGTTCCTTCTGGCTCTTACTGCATCAAATCCATCCTTGGCAATCCAAAAATCCAGAGTCTGGCTGAGCACTTTGTGAGGCTGGCAACAGCTTTGCAATCACCTGGAAATTATCTGTCCCAGGCAGCAGGTCCGTTCCCTGCTTCTCCAGCTTCCCAACAGAGAAGGGCTCTGTCGTTTCAGGAAGAGTCAGTACATGGGTAAGAGGGCACAGAGAGGGGGCAGTTGAGCTCTAACACATGCTGGTCGTGTGCACTTGGTGGGTGCTGTAGAGCCATGGCAGGATGCTGGGATGGCCCTGTCTCTGTCCCGTAGGCAGCCCTCGGCCGAGGGGCTCCGTGCTCAGTGCCGGGATGGCACAGCTGCCATCGGGAGGGCTCGGGGCTCACGGCTTCTCCTCCCGGCACAGGAACTTCACAGACCAGCTGCGCAAGATCTCCAAGGACGCCGGGATGCCCATCCAGGGCCAGCCCTGCTTCTGCAAGTATGCCCAGGGTGCAGACAGTGTGGAGCCCATGTTCCGACACCTCAAGAACACCTATTCGGGCCTTCAGCTCATCATTGTCATCCTGCCAGGGAAGACGCCGGTGTACGGTGCGTCTGGGGCGAGTAGAGAGAGGAAAAGGGCTTTGCTCTGGCTCAGCAGGGTTGGCTCCCATGGTGCTCTCTCTCCCCATTTCTGAGGGTGCTGCTGGGAGCAGTGTGGTGCTGGTTGCCCGTGTGCTCACCTGCTTCCTCTGCCTGCAGCTGAGGTGAAGCGTGTTGGGGACACTCTCCTGGGAATGGCCACGCAGTGTGTCCAGGTCAAGAACGTGGTGAAAACCTCCCCACAGACCCTTTCCAACCTCTGCCTCAAGATCAACGTCAAGCTTGGCGGGATCAACAACATCCTTGTGCCTCACCAGCGGTTCGTACTGCCACTGCCTCTCACAGTTTTGGGGCTGTTTCCAAGTCCCTGGTGGTGCTGCCTGCCTGGCTTTACAAGGGGGCCTGCTTAAAGCAGCTCTTTCAAATGCGGGTTTGCAGCCTGTCTCATCTTGTTGATGTGCCCAGACGAGAGCTGGAGGTCAGGAGATGTCCTTGGTGTCATCTCTCGTCTCCATTGGGCTGGCATCACCCTGAGATGGTCCTAAAGGCTGACTGTGGTTTTTTCTCCTCTCCCACCAGCTCTGCTGTCTTTCAGCAGCCGGTGATCTTCCTTGGGGCCGATGTCACTCACCCACCGGCAGGAGATGGGAAGAAACCCTCCATAACAGCTGTAAGTTCCCAGTTTGGTGCCCAAAAGCCCTGCAGGGGTGCAGGAGCTGGAATGGGACTCGTGTCCTTGAGGGGGCTGTGTCACTGATGTCCCCATGGTGACAGTTATTGGGGTGACCCTGTGCTCTGTCGGGTGTTTCATCCCATTCCTGGGGAGGTGGTTCCCTGATCCTCTTCTGCCTCTGGGCAGAGGAGCTGCAGTTTTGGGGAGATACAGGGAGAGCTGGCAGCTGCCACCAGATGGGGCTCGTGACGTGCGGGGAGCTGCACCAAGTCATCCCGGAGCATCCTGGGCCAGCTGCAGCCCCGGAGGGACCTTCCCCTGGCGGGAGAGCTGGGATTTTGGAGATGGGGGAAACTGGGGTGACTGGGCTCCTGAGCCTTTTGGGAAGGAGGATTTGCTTTCTCCTCAAATGAATAATGAGCATCCAGGAGTGAAGTGCTGCTCAGTGCCAGTGGGACTGGGGGCAGCTCGTGCCCTCTCTCAGGCTGGGAGACGCTGCCCTCTGCTCTTTGGAGCACAGGAGAGTGTCAGGTTCTCTCAGAGTCTGTTTTAATTAAGCACGTCAGCATTTTCCTATTAAGTTCTTAACTTTCCAGGACTCACAGCTCAGGTTTTCCTTGGCATGCAAATGCATCTTTGGAAGAGTGTTTTTTCTTAATTAGAAGGGGTTGGGAAAGGCTTTGGGCTGTTTGCTGTAGGTGTGGGTGGGACAGAACAGTCTGTTTCCTGGCGGCAACACTTCCCCTCTGAAAACATCTTCTGTGGTTTGTGCAGGACCACTGGGGCTTTTTTCTTACTTTTTATGAAAGCTTTTTTGAAGCTGCAGGGGAGGAGAAGGGTAGAGCCTTCAGAGGGACTTGACCTTGTCCTTGGTGTGTTGTTGGGGGGACCTTGGGGGGTCCACAGCTGGAGGAACTATTTCTGTTGTGTGCCTTGGCTCCAGTGCAGCAGCCCCGACCCCAGAGCTGTTTGTGAAGCAAAAGTGAAAGCGCTGGGGAAGGGCAGCAGGTTCACACTGCTGGGATGGGGGGGATATGTGGTGCTTCCCCCTTGCTCAGGGGGACATGGGGCACACAACAAAGTCACAGCAGCCAGGCATGTCCCCAAGGGTGGGCCAGCACCTGATTCACACTGCACCCCTGTCCCTGTGTCACAGCCGAGCCTGGCTGCTCTTGGCCTCTTGCTCTGACGTCTCTGAGGTGACTTGACCCACCGTGTCCTCGGGCAGCCCGTGGCTGTCTGGGGCAGCCCTGCTCCCCCTCACCACTGGGCAGAGCAGCAGCAGCCCCCACAGCCACGTCACTCAGTGGCACCAGCCAAAGTTGTCTCACTGGAAATTCCCATAAATGTTGCAAAGGGCATGGTAGACTGTGACACCGGGATGTGGCCACGACCAGGGATGTCCCTTTTGGGTGCTGGTTGCCTGTACAGTATTTGCTGTCCCATCTGATCTGTGAGCTCAGGTGCTCTGCCCACGGCCAGCTGTGCATGTGGGAAGCAGGTGGAGGCTGGGAATGTCCCACATCCCCTCTGTCCTTGCTGGTGTAACACTCAGGCCTGGCCTGTCGCTGCAGGTCGTGGGCAGCATGGACGCCCACCCCAGCCGGTACTGTGCCACGGTGCGCGTGCAGCGCCCGCGCCAGGAAATCATCGAGGACCTGTCCTACATGGTGAGGGAGCTCCTCATCCAGTTCTACAAATCCACCCGCTTCAAACCCACCAGGATCATCTTCTACCGCGATGGTGTTCCCGAGGGGCAGCTCCCACAGGTGAGGACCCCTCAGATCCCTGTCGGGCAGCAGGGATGCACCAACTCCTGCAGGGCTCCCCAAGGGTGCCAGGGACAGCTGGGTGCTGGTGTATCCCCACACTCTGTGCCCTTGTCTCTCCAGATCCTTCACTATGAGCTCCTGGCGATCCGAGACGCCTGCATCAAACTGGAAAAAGATTACCAGCCTGGCATCACCTACATCGTCGTCCAGAAGAGGCATCACACCCGTCTCTTCTGTGCAGACAAGAACGAGAGGGTGAGCACTGTGGGGTGGGAGGCAGCTGATTCATCCCTGTCTGATGGAAGAGCCAGCCCTGGCTTTGCCAATGGGGAATCTCAACACTGGCAGTGAGAGCTTGTTCTGAATGAAACGTGCTGCTCGCTGGACTCCCACAGCCACGTGGATTAGGCTGCCTCTAGAACCCCAGCCAGCTGTTTGCTGTTATTATGAGTTACTGGGTGCTGATGATCCTGGTGACTCTTGAAATAACCTCTGTCAGCTTGAAAACATCTGTTGTTTTGGTGATAGCTGGAGCTGCTGACGTGACAGGCTGAATAACCCCTTGCTCACAGCTTGTTTGTGTGTGCTCTGCAGCAACGTTGATGCTGTCGCTTTTCCTAGATGTCATCTGAATTTAGTGGGTAGATCGAGTCTAACCAGACTCTGCTCTAGTTAGAGCAGCAAGATTTAATCCTGGGAACTGAGGACTGTTCTGATCAGGATGTAAAATCCCCAGTATCTTGTGGCACAGACTCCAGCACATGTTCTGCAAAGAACCCTGGAGTTTTGCTCACTTAAGCCTCATCTCTGCAGTAGGATGGGCCAGTGCCCAACCCTCACCCTGCTGTTGGCTCTGTCTCCATGTTGCTGCCTGCAGAGAATACCAGCAGGCCTGTTTACACAGGGAGCAGAGCAGGAAGAGCTGCCTGAGTCCCCCTGGAACCGACACTTGGGGAGTGGCTCTGCATGCTGCTCTCACACTGACATGGGGACCCTGCGCTGGGGCTTCGGGGCAGCTGTGTTAGGGATGGTGCTCTGGGCACCTGGAAATAACCCAGCTCTGCAGCACTTGGATCTCTCTTTCTATTCCCTGTAGATTGGGAAGAGCGGGAACATCCCAGCAGGAACAACAGTGGATACAAACATCACCCACCCCTTTGAGTTCGACTTCTACCTGTGCAGTCATGCAGGCATTCAGGTACCGCGCTGTTGTGGTGCTGTAGGGTTTTTTGGCTGGTGTGGCAGACTGTGCTCTCATGCATCTGTCCCAGCCCTGTCCCAGCCTCCCTCTGGCATGGAGAGAGGGCACTTGGATCCAAGCTGCCACTGCGGTGGTTTGGCGAGCAGGTGCCAGGCCCGCACTGCTGCTGCATTGTGTGGCACGTACTTCATTTCTCTCCTGGAGCCAAGGATCTCTCCTAAGAGATTTTCCTCCTTCAGAGCAGCCAATTCAGCAGCTTGTCAGCTGGTGTCTGAGCGTGCTGGGCTCGCCAGGCACCCGGTTGTCAGCAGGGACCTGCTGTCTGGCCGTGGGCGGCAGAGCTGGGCCAGCCGTCCCTGCCTGCTCTGCAGCTGCCTGGCTGCAGGCAGCCAAGATTAGTCAGAAACCAGGCTGGAAAAACTGCTCTCACTTAATCTGCAGCTGCTTCCACAAGGAAGGCTGCTTGGCCTCCCCTCCCCTGCATGGACAGTGGGAGCTGGCTGGGGTCGGTGGGGATCCCGTGGGCTGTGCCATGCCAGGAGCAGCGGCACACAGGGAACAGGCACCGGGCAGTGGCATTAGTGCTGCTTTGCACCTCGGTGCCCAGGGCTTTCCTCCCTCACCCTGTGGGGCTCTCACAGCAGGGAAGCACAGCCCTCTCTCCTGCCCAGGCTGTCTGAGAGATCATTTGGATCAGGGTGGGGATGCTGAGGGTGCGAGGCAGCTGCCTGTGGCTGCCCATGTCCGGGTGCTGGCAGCACCTCTCACACTGCCCCCCTCCTTCCCAGGGCACGAGCCGGCCATCCCACTACTACGTGCTGTGGGATGACAACCGGTTCACGGCGGACGAGCTGCAGATCCTCACGTACCAGCTGTGCCACACCTACGTGCGCTGCACCCGCTCCGTGTCCATCCCAGCCCCAGCCTACTATGCCCGGCTGGTGGCATTCCGGGCCAGGTACCACCTCGTGGACAAGGAGCACGACAGGTGAGGGGCTCAGCCTGTGGCCCTGGGAGGGCACAGCCAGGTATGGGCAGGGGACAAGGGGCATGAAAGTGTCTGTGTCCGAGTGGTGCTGCAGCACAGCCTTTCTGGGGGGGAGACCTGCATGTAGCTGCATCCTCTTAAGTCCCAGCACGGGGGCAGCAGGGGTAGCGGAGGGTTAAATCCCATCCTGAGCTCATCTCAGCCAGCAGGAGCATCCCTGGGGTGTCTGAGCATTCCCAGCTGCCTCGAGGTGCTGGAATCTCTGCAGTCCAGGCACAGGCACTGTCACATGCAGCATCTCCATGTGCTGCAGTGAGGTGCCTTCCTGTGCTGCCAGCACTCAGCTGACTCCCATCTCCAGGGGAGTTCCTGGGGGGAAAATATGAAATAATTATGCAGCGATTTCCTTGATTTTCAGCGGCGAGGGCAGCCATATATCTGGACAGAGCAACGGCAGAGACCCCCAGGCCTTGGCGAAGGCTGTGCAGGTTCATCAGGACACTTTACGTACCATGTACTTTGCTTGAAAGCCTAACTTTTGTTACCTCACTCAAGAAAGCTTTCAGATTTGTAGGAGCCATACAAAAAAGGAAGCATTGGGACACCTTGTTTTTTTTTTCCAATGAGAAATCACTGCAGGGCAGGCAGCGTCGACTCGAGGCAGGAGACCAGCACCACGGGACAGAAGGATCCAACACCTGTGTCGGATTGGAAGAAAGAGACTGATGATGATGATGATGATGATGATGATGATGATGATGATTATTTTTTTAGTTTTTTCTGGCTTTGCAAAATTTTGACCTGACCAAACACATGAAGGCATTCAAGGGAAGGGATAAAACTCCCGGGAGGCGGAAGCAGGTTTTCATTTTTAAGATGCAATACTAGAGACTCCTGACTGTGAACTGGCGGCTTTGGTCCTCCGTTGCCCACCAGGCGCTGGTAGGTATTTTTTGTGGGGGTTGGGGGGAGGGGATTTTTAGAGCCTTAAAACAGAAGACTAGATTTATAAAACTAATATTTTAGATTATGAGATGCTTTAATGGGTTAAGGGGGAAAAAAAAAACCAACTAGTTTATAGGAGAATTCTAACACTAACAGTTCCCCGCCCCCGAGTAATTCCCCCCGGATAATGTAAGGCACCCTAGCACTTAGCTCAGAACTGAAAACTGTCTTCCTCGTGTTACAAGCTAGTCAGCTGCTGCCGCTCGAAGCAACAGTCACAGACTATTCCATGGGTGAGTGCCTTACTATGATGCTGCAAAATTTCAATGTTTTTAATCTTGTAAGGAAACTAGTAATCTTGTCTTGATGGTGGTCCATATTTCCATCGGAAGGAGTTAATTTCTATGGTCCTCAGTTGCAGTTTGTGTCAGATCACGACCTCACGGTGGTTAAACCCCATTGAAAGATGTGCACTTTCATACAGGACACATTTAATGGCTGCTGACCCATTTTTGTTTCCAATGTACTACTTGTTATTTAAAACTGTTCTGACAAATGGGGGCATCTCCATCCCATGAGGAGAGAAAGCACTATCCATTTTTTCTTTCTTTTTTTTTTTTTCTTCCCCCCCTGAATTTTTACGATGGGACACCGGGATTTTTTTACTAGACATTATTTTTATATGATACTGAGTCTGTTGCCAAAATCCACAAGTCATTAACATTCTCAGAGTTTACATCCCCGCACTTCCTGAGGCTGTGTGCTCATGCCAGAGCTTTCCAGCGTTTCCTGTCCGATGAGTGTTGCTGCCTGCAGCCCGTTCCGTGCCGGGTGCTCCGCAGTGCCCGTGGTCCCTGTGCATCCAGCATGTGTCTGCCCGGGCTGGCTGCTTTCCAACTACCACATCCCCCACCTCCAGCACCTCCCGGCTCACTCTCTCTGCTGCTCAGTTTTGCTGCTCTTTGTGTCGTAGTATCACTGCTCTCATGCCCAGGGTTTTGATTCTGAAAGCACACCAGATCATTCCTTAGAATGATGAAACCCTTGTTGTTGTCACGGGGGAAACTCCTGATTTGTGTGTGTAGCAGGAAAACAGCCTTTTTCCCCGCAGGAACCTGGTCACTGCTTTTCAGGCCCGTTTTGCTGCGCAGCGACCGCACGCACGGCGGCGGGGCCGTGGGGCAGCTCAGTACTCATATCATCCGGGCAGATTATCTGGGGTTTTTGAGATGAAAGTGCTCCCAGCGCCTCCTTCAAGGGACGAACGAGGCGCACGCTCTGCGGGGAAGAGCTCTGGTCTCATTTTCCTGCCCGACGCGTGTCCCAGGCAGCCCCGCGCGAGCGCTGCCCCGGCCCGCGCGCGGACAGGAGCACATCCACACCTCTTTGGTTTGTACTTTCTGACGCGGAAACTTGCCTTGCCTTCACGAGAAACACACCGGTCATGTTGGCCTATTGAGCTGTCCTAACCCTGGGAATTCACTCTTCCCGTTTTCTTTTGGGGCAACGTGTTTGTGAACAGTGAAGACATCACTATGCTATGCAAACTAAGTGCTGAGCCCACTGATGTCACGTTTGGTGAAGATCCTACGTTTAGCACAGTCCTATTTTTCCTCAAGACCACAGTGTTTGGTTCATATTCTCCTTTGCACCTTGTGTCAACCTCCACTGCTGTATATCCTCAAGGTGACGAGGAGGAGACCAGGAACTATCCGTGGTCAGTAGGTAGGGAACTCTTAGGAAGGCTTTTAGAGCGTAGGGAACGCATCAACACTAAGTGTCAACATGAGAAGCCTGCATTCCTCTACACAAGTGCCTGCATAGTGACACCAATCAGCACCTCCATCTCATCCTCCGAACTCTGGCTTGTGTTCATTGAAAGCAAAACGATCTCAGAGGGGCTGTTCCCGCTCACCTGGTGGTAGAAAGCTTCTCATTAAGAATAAAATCGGGGTCAAGGTCAAGGTTCTCTCTGCAAATCAGTTTGTTCACCAGCATTACACCGGAACGCGCCTGGCTGCTGCTCTGCAGCGAGGGGCAAAGGGATTTTGGTTCCTCGTTTTTATTTTAGTGTTTTAGTTGGGTCTAGAATTCTGAAATGTCTTTTAGTAGCTGTGGCATAGCACGTGCCATTTTTAACCATTTGAAAAGAGATAGTGTGGGTATTTACAGAAACAGCTTGTTGCTCTGTAACAATTTTTTTTAACCTTGAGACTTGAAATGTAAAATGGACCTTTAAGATTTGCACTCATTTGTAAGGTGGCTGTTCATAGAAAACTATGAATGAAGACTTGCTGATGTAGCACCTACTTTTAACAGCAATTTTAACTACACAAAAGCTTCACAGCTTCTGAAACTCTCAGCTGTTGACTTGCAGATCGTGTTCTGCCCTTATTTCACCCTCTGCGTTGGGTTTTCATGGTTTTGGATAAATAAAAAAAGCCAAACTCAGTAGCTGCTGTGCCCTTTAAACCCAGTTTCCACTTTGAAGAACTTTAGAGAGGTTGGAGTGACCCGCATGTTTTCTGTACCGGACTATGCACCGTGCCCTCTCCGTGCTCCGGCACCGGCATTTCCCCCTTCTCTTGTCCGAGATGCAAACGAGTAGCTGCATGTGGAGGTGCGTTTTGCTGCCGTAGGCGATAGGTGTTACCCAGGTACATGCCAGGACTGTAGTTAGCCACAACCCCCACACGGACATCCCGATGGGCTCCCAGCCTCTGCCTTCTCCGTGCGCACGAGCTCGTCTGCGACTGGAAGCGTCGCCGGGTGCATGCAGTTCTGTGGGAAGAGGAGTGGCTTTCATGTGCCCGTTGAATGCTGTTGTTCCCCTTATCTCATATCTGGACAGAACGGGGCGGGAGGTCTGCTCTGCCCTCTCCCCGCAGCTCCAGGGCGGTCGGGGTGTTCTGGGATCGCACGTGTCCGACCCGATGTCTCAGTGTCACCCAGCGTTGCCTCGCGGAAGGTTTTCTTCTTGGAAAATCAGTGTGAAATAAAAAGAATGTGATTGTTTCAGGAAGGGAAGCCAGACAGCAGGAGAGCAATAAACAAGTGAAATTCATATCTTGCCTGAGTGATTTGCACTTCAATAGTTGTGAAAGAAAATTTCCAGGACTCCAGTGCTTTTGTGTTTGATTTCCAGCCCCTTTCGTACCTCCTTTCTACGAGCAAGTGTGGGACTGTACATAGGGTGTTTACAGGATGCTCCCTTTGGGTTGTTACTTTTCTTGTGGGTTTTTTTTGCTCTAGCTTGAACTCTGTATGGTCCATTTGTTAAATATCCGTGAACAGCTGATGTACAGTACTTACTAAACAAGCAGCAGCACAAAACTTATTTTATTAAGAAAATATGGCTTATATTTTAAAGGTTGAATATCAGGTTTTTTTTGTATGTGTGGAATTAAGACTGGTAAAGAGAAACAAAATCCTTGGATTAGGCCAAAAGAAAATACTGTAAGATCATAACCACCTCTTTATTAAAGAAAGCAGTATGATTAAAGAGCTCCGGAACATTGTATTTATATTGGATTTGATTTAATTGCCTTTGTGGATTTTATTTTTTTTTTTGCCTTGGTCCTGATTTTTACTTGCAACTTCGACTTTGCAGTCCCAAGTGTCTGTTACCTGTAACTGTTGGCAGAAGACCTAAATAAAAGCAATGTGAATATGTCGGGGTGACACTCCTGAGTCACATCGTGTGAAGGGGAAGGGACATGCGCATCCCGTTCCCTTGGGAAAGGCTGGGGACAAGCAGGGAAACGCTGCCTGGAGCTGAATTGCATCAGATACTGCAGAGGATCCAACACCCCTCACTGTCCAGATCTCCATTTAATGAGAGAAACACTTCAGTGAACAAATACGCGCTTAAGACTTCTGGGAATACAGTAACCAGTTCTACTTTTTATTAAAGTGTCATCTGAGAACTGACTGGACTGGGGCTCCTGGGTTCTGTCAGAAATGGACATCAAAATGTGCTGCTCCTGCAGCCTCACCGAGCGCTTCGGGGGCTGCTGCCTCCGAGGTGCTTTAAGGACAGACTTCAGACGCCTCTTGGATTGAGGTTAAACTTGATCCTCTGGGTTTCTGTACTGCCTCATGTTTTACATTTCCCATCCTGTTTTACATTTCCCATCAGGTTTTACATTTCCCAGCTTCAGAATTCTTGCAAACATCCTAGTCCTCTCCAGTGCCAACAGCTTATGGTTGACTTTTAGGGTCCGGAACTGGACCCTCTGAGTTTTTTGGCCATGTTTTACCTCACGAAGGTGCAGGGACAGACCTTTCCTGATGAATGATTCAGCAATTGAGCTGTAACTGGGTTTTGAATAATGCCAAGGAATTTTAAGGAAGTGCTCACTAATGGCAGGCAGGCACTCGTTAGTTAATTACCTGAACTGCAGCACCAGAACGTTCTGTCCTGAGCTGGGCAGCAGCACAAGTTCTGCACTCATGGGCTGCTTTGTGGGTTGTATCACCTGTTTGAAATGAGTTCTACTACATAACAGAAATCTTCTGCAGTTTTAAGGGGGCTGTTTCTGTGAGAGGTTTCACAGCAAATCGTGCCTCGTGCAGCTGGGTCTGGAGTCCTGGAAAACGGGTCGGAAAACTGGTTTCAGGTGTTAGATTGGCATTTGAGCCCCGGCCCTGGTTCTGGTTACAGCTGCAGGACTAGACGTGCTGCCCCTGAGGGATGTGTGTTTACAGGGATCCCTCCCTCCCACATATCTGCTTCATCTTAGTGATCACATTCCCCCTTCCTGCTCCGGATTTCAGTTAAGGAAATTCTCTAATAATTTACCTTTTATTTGCATGGGTTTAGAAACCTTACTGTGTTGCTCACTTAGGCTTTTACAGACTTCATTTAGCAGAGTCCAAGATGGTCATTCTTAATAATGATCCTGAAATTTGGATTATGAATCTCAAATTCCTGATGGCCCAAAGTTCCAGTTCCTCAGCTGTTTCCCTGGGGAAAGGCCCCTCTCACCATCAGAAAAAGTGACTTTCCTTCACAGGTAGCAGGTTCAAACCCACTTGAACAAATCTCAATTCACTGTTCTTATGAAAAAATGATCTTCTGGGGGCAGAGGAAATGATAAAGGTGCCATTGCCTAACCCAGCACTGACCCTGGTACATCTGAATCAACATCCTGAGCTGGAAGGGACCCCCAAGGATCACCAGCCCAACTCCTGGCCCTGCACAGACACCCCAACAATCCCACCCTGTCCCTCAGAGCGTTGTCCAAACACTCCTGGAGCTCTGTCGGCCTTGGGGCCGTGACCAAACCCTGGGGAGCCTGGGCAGTGCCCCAGCACCCTCTGGGGGGGTCGGTGTGTCCCCGGTCCCGCAGCTCCAGGGAAGCGTCGCCGTGTCCCGGCCCGGCCCCGCGCGGGACGTGCCGCGTTCTGCCCGCGGTGTTGGGGGTGTCCCTGGCCCGGTCCTCCCGCACGGACGGACCCGCCGGTGCCTGCGGGGCTCCCCCCGCGCTGCCCGGGCCCCGCGGCCCCCCCGTTTCCGTGGCAACCGCGCCGGCCCCGCGCCCCTCCCGCTTCCGCTTCCCCCGGAAAGGGCCGGGGCGCGCGCGGGGGAAGGGGAAGCGCGGGCGGGATTTCCGGCGGGAGCGGGGCGGGAGCGGGAGCGGCCGCGCGGGGAGCCGGGGCTGCGGGGCGGCCACGCCACTTCCGCCGCCGCCGCCGCGCCAGGGGCCGGCACCGCCGGCAGCGGCACCGGGAGCGGCACCGGGAAGCGCACCGCGAACACGCGGGAGCGGCGCCGGGGACACCCGGGAGCGCGGCGGGGGAGCCGCCGCCCAGCGCAGCCCCGCGCCCGCCGCCGCCGCAGCCCCCGAGCGGCTGCGCCCCAGCTCCATGAATGGAAATCGGCAGCGCAGGTGAGTCCGGGCCCGGCGGGGCCCCCGCGGGCACCCGCAGCGGGTCCCCCCGCGCCGCGCAGCCCCCGGGGCCGGGAGGGGCCGGGGAGCCCCACGGGCACGGCCCCGGGGCCGATGGAGCGGGTTCCCCGCGCGGGGCCGAGGGCACGGGCGGTATTTCATAACCGGAGCGCCCGCCTTGCGTAACCCGCCCCGAGCCGGGACCGGCCGGGAGGGCTCCCCCGGGATGGGGCCCCGCTGCGGAGCACGCTGAGTTTTAAGGCTGATTCCTGCGCCTCTGGGTGTGCTGCTCCACAGTCGCCAGGGTGGTTATTGCCCGGGGAAGCTGTGGCTGCCCCATCCCTGGGAGTGTCCAAGGCCAAACTGGAAGGGGCTTGGAGCAGTCTGGGATAGTGGAAGGTGTCTCTGCCCATGGGACGGGGTGGGACTGGATGGGCTTTAAGGTCCCTTCCAGCCCAAACTATTCTATGAGGATCTTCACATTTTGGCCGTTTGATCCCTTTGCCAGAGAAGCAAGTGCTTGGTGTTTATAAGCTTTGTGTTTTAAATGGGTTTTGAGTATCAGAGAAGGAATTTCTGCTTTGGTCTGTCGAAAGAATTTCTCTCCAAGGTTGGCAGAACAGTTCAGGTTTGGGCAGTGTTTAATCAGCAGTTCCCTGACTGAACCTGGATGGCAAAGGGAATGTCCAAAGCCACCTGGAGTTCTGTGTCTGTCACATCAAGAGGTGCCACAGGTGCTGAACATACGAGTATGAGACTGAAGGTGCCAACACAAAATGTGCCTTTTCACCTCCATGTGTGGAGCCTTTTGTAACTTACTTGGAGATTTAAGGACAAGGATGGATTTGGCTGGAAAAACTCCCCATCTCAGCTGTTGCCTGGCTTAATGAGGAGTTGAAAATATCTTAGGAAGATGCAGGATTTTAGCAGTCTGGTGGAATTCAGGTGATACACTCATCTGTTAACTTTAATTATAACCTGCTGCAATGGTAGTTGTCTCCTGATGAAGTGATTTGCAAGAGCAGCCCCTAAACCCTTTAGTTTCCCTTTGGAATGAGTTTACATGTTGTTGGGCTGCAAGATGTTGGATTTTAGCAAAGCTGAGTGTTCCTGGTGGGCTCAGCCTGTGTCCAGCACAATGGGTGACTCTTCCACCTCTGCTGTGTGATGAGGGAAGTGTTAAGTGTGCTGTTTTGGGGTGTTGGAACAGGAGGACACAAAACATCCTTGGCAGAACAAACGAGGGTTAAAGCTTTGTCATCAAAAGGAGGACACTGAGATGTGGTTCCTTTTCTGTGTGTGAAGCGAAAACATGGGATAGAACAAGCAGAAGGGAGCAGAGATGGGGGTGTGAGTATCCCTGGAGTGAAGTGTGGGAGTGTGTGCAGGCACATCTCAGGTGAAGCAGTGCTGTGGGTGATGTCCTGTTTGTGTGAGAGGCTCAGCCTGTGAAATCTAGAAAATATGGCTCTCCCAGTCTGTGGAACTGGAACATGGCTTAAAGCAGGAGCAGGATGTGAAGGTGGCTGCTCAGGGTGCAAGTCGTGGCGAAGTCAAGTGACTGAGGAATAGGAGCAAAATGTTCACTGGGAGAAGGTACAGTGAAGGAAAAGCAGCTCTTGGTACTTGAATCCAGTGTCCCACATTGCACTTCCACCAGGAGAATGGGAAGTAAACTTCTAAAAGGCAGAGAGATTCAACCAGATGGGGATGCTCCATGGTGTAACCGAGTTGGATCAGTGCTGTGTGTGTCTTTATTTCCATGTCTGCATTGTTCCTTCAGAGCTCACAGTTTTTTGTGCTAAAAGTGTTAAATCGTTGTTTGGAGTTTTCGCTCTATTTTTTAACAGGCACTTTTAATATTCCATTTGCTTTTCTGTACAAACTTTGGCAGAGAAAATCCTGAGAAGTTGCTTTTCTCTTTCTGAGTTCAGAGTAGTGATTTGGGAGGCCCATTAAAAGTCCCATTTTTGTGGGTGGGGTAGAGGAGGGAAGGGGGTGATTCATAGGTGCCTTCAAAAGTTCCTCTGTGCTGTGAGATACAATGGCAGATTTCCTCTGGGGTTGCTGTGGAAGCTGTTTGACTCACAGTATGAACTTTACAAATTGTTTCATCCTCAGAGCTTTGCTTTCTCGGGCAGGAAGGTGTCAAGAGTATTTCTTGAGCTAATTTTTACCTTCCTGATTTTGGTCTGTGGAAATACCTTCCAGGGAAAAGTCTTCCAGGGTTTGTGTGGGCTGGCCTGTTCCCTTCTCCCAGAGCAGTTGGGTGTTAACTTCACTATGTGCATATAAACTGCTGTTTTGAGCTTAAAGCTCTTAGCATTTAGATTTTTTTTTAATGGTTCAGGAGCATTTATTGTCTTGTAAATGCTCCCAAAACACTTCATTGTGTTTTCTGTAACTCCATTGGGCCAGAACTGAGTTACCACGCCAGTGTTTGCTTGTGCAGTTGGCAGTCACTGAGCATGGCATCAAAATGTTGGCTTTTGATGAGTTTTAACATGACTGAATACCTGAAACCTTGAAAAACACCCAAACCCTAAATTGCAAGGAGGAATGTTTAGAAAACGTGGATTGCATTACTCATAAATAATGTAATGCCACCCAGCGAGGCCGCAGCGACAGAAATGAGGCAATTCTGGATTTCTGGCAGGAGGAGCTCGATTATTGAAACCAACGTTTGAATCTGATCTTCCCTATGTGTTTTTTTTAATCTAGAATTAAGTTATTTTTTGGTAGTGTTAGGATTTTCTTAGAGCTCCACAGGCTGGGCCTCTGAGTCCAGGCAGAGGCCAGGGGCCCTCTGCAAGGGAATCTTTTATTTTTCCCCCTCCATGGGGAGCTCTCCCGGGTGCAGCTCCAGCCTGAGGCTGGGATCTGTTCCACAAATCTGCCTCGTGGTCCTGAGCCAGAGTTTAAATTGTATTTTACCTGCTCAGGCCTCAATGGTCTCTTTTGGTCTGTTCCATCACCCGTTCAGTTAGAAATTTAGAATGGTTGTATAAACAAAAATAAAACTGTTAAGTTATCTCTGATAATGCAGTCTGGTTTTGTAATGCTGAAGCAACGGTAGGAGAGAGGATAATTTTCTGCTGGGAGGCCCTTCTGTAAGGAAAGGATCATGTAAGGAAATCTGCATTTCCTATGAGCATCCTGCCAGGGATGAGGATTCTGCTCGGTGCTGTAAAGCTGTGGTGCCTGCCAGCAGCCTCGGTTGTCCGTGCAGGGGTGTCTGGAAGCAGCTGCAGGTCTGTGAGCCCCTGCTCGCTGTGCTCAGCCTTCATTCCCAGCAGGGCTTCCTCTGGTTGCCAAGGTGGATGCGCGTGGTGTTTGGCCCCGGGCCAGGATTCCTCCGGGTGCTGCTCGAGCCTGATCAGAGCATCGATAATCCCACAGAGGCAAGGATTTGCATTCAGAGCTCCTCCAAACCTTTAGAGGGGCTTCCACAGGGGGCTGGAACTGGGTGAGCTCTAAGGTCCCTTCCAGCCCAAGCTGTCCCCCTGGCTGCACAAAAGCCTTCCAAGAATCTGTCCCAGGCACCAGTTTTAGTTCCTCTCTGTGTGTTCCTTGTTTTCTGTTATAAATCAGGTGACTTTTAGTGCTGGGGACCTTCCTGAGCGGGTTTTATGAATCGAGCTCTGCTCTGGCACGCTGAGCCAGGCTTGGGTTGGAGGGTTTTCCTTGGGTTTTTAAGAACATCTTTGGTGTTTACCTTAAGGGAACCTACAAGAAAGATGGAGAGAGGCTGTTTACAAGGGCCTGGAGTGACAGGACAGGGGGGAATGGCTTCCCACTGGCAGAGAGGAGGTTTAGGTTGGTTGTTAGGAAGAGATTCTTCCTTGTGAGGGTGGGGAGGCCCTGGCACAGGTTGCCCAGAGAAGCTGTGGCTGCTCCATCCCTGGAAGTGTCCAAGGCCAGGTTGGATGGGCTTGGAGCAACCTGGGATTAGTGGAAGGTGTCCCTGCCCATGGCAGGGGGTGGAACTGGATGATCCTTAAGGTCCCTTCCAACCCAAAGCATTCTGTGATTCCATGATGTGTACATTCCTGAGGCTGTAATGGCAGAGTAGAATGGTTTCTTCAACACAAAGAAGTTTCTCCTCTAGAATTTGTGGGCAGCTGAGCAGGGCAGAGCTGCTGTCTGGAAGCACCGAGGAACAGCAGGAGGAGGCCCCGCAGAGCTGCTGCCTTGACAAAGGGTTTTGAGACTTTGCCCACTCTGTTTTTGCAGTGGTTAAATGCCTTGGAGGAAGGAGCCTGCCCCTGGCTCGCCCTGAGCTCTGCAGATCGAAGCTGCTCGGAGTATTTTTGGTTTGTGTGTTTATTTCCATGAGTTTGACACAGGACTCAGGCATGAGGTGGGGTGAGTCACCGATAGCTGGGCAGCAGCACCGGCCCCAGAGCGTCGCTGGTTTATTTGTGTTTTACTGGGCTTTGAGTCACAGCTTTGAAGCCAGTGACACAGACTTTCACAACACACAATCTGGCAGTTCAGTGTCTTCTGGAAAGCAGGATCTTCTGAGTGGGCAGTAATGGCAGAATTGACTTACAGCACACTCGGGTTTTTTAAGTTAATTTGTCCAAGGGAACATGTGTCCAGTGACAGCAAAATAGCTGAATTTCTAAAAATTATGCCTGAGCAGTGTGTAGACCTGCACTTCTTATTCATTTATTGGTCACTTAATCCCCAACTGCCAAAATCTGAGCCTTCCAGGCTGAGCTGGGTGAGGGGTACACAGGGCAGGCCAGATAAAATAACCTTTTAAGCGTTATCTTTATTTGGGCAGTTTTGTTAGTCTTTCCCACAGATAGGAACTAAATATAAACCAACTGTGGTGTGTATGTCTTTGGAATATTAAAATGAGCTGTTGAGTCCTTTATGCCACTCAAATGTTTAGTAGTAACTGCTTTTTGCATATGCTTATTATATTCTGCAGTGTAGCTGGAGTGAATTGTAGAGCTGCTCGTACTCGTGTGAGAGTATTAAAACGAAGGGAAAGTTGAAGAGAGCAGATGCTTGGAACAAGTTTTGCATAAGCAGAGTCTGTGAGCGGGTTTTAAATGATGCTTCTTGGTTTCTGTTTTGTTTTATCTCGTGGCTCCACGCCAGCCTCGCTCAGAATTTTTCGGGAGGTTTCTGGGTAGAGCCAGACAAATGTTACAGGGGAACTTGGCTCTGATGTTCACCTGTTCTCAGGACACGGTTTCCTTCAAGACAGTGCAGGTTCTTTTTCCAGGAATTATGGAGATTAATCAGAAGGCAAATAAAAAACATTTTTCCCAGCACTTGACATTTTAACTCTGCTATGAAAAGGAGTGGGCTGGAGTCGCCTGCGTCACCGAGTAGGAGGAGAGGGGAGAACTTTGCACTAACTCACTGGAGTGCTCTGTAAATCAGGGCATTTGTACCACGAGCAACTTCTTATAATTCAGGCTACAAAGGGTTTTGGGTTTGTTGTTGCTTCTTGACTGGAAAGAGGTATTTTTAAGTGGAAATACCAGTAGAAATTCTTGGAAATGGACTATGTTTACTACTGTGTTTGGCTTGTAAGGCATGAGTAATGCAGATCTGGAGTGCAGGATTCTCATCTAAGTGGTGCAAAGTAAATTAAATAGATGAGAGTGGAACAGGTTACTGGGCAGGTGTTTTTAGCTGACTTTGAAAACACCCATCTCACTGCAGATTTGGATGTTTCTCTGAGAAGCTCTGAGTATTCTCTAGTCCATGAGTAATCAAGAGTTTTACAATCCTGTGTCTTAATCTGAGTCTTTACTCTTCTGGCAAATTGGCTTTGTGGGGGCAGTTAGACAGGAGGTAATGGTCTTACTCTTCATCCATTTTCAGCCAGCAAAGTTCAAGAATAATCTGTCTTCCGAGACTAAGCTGATAATGGCACTGAAATGAAGAGTTTGTCACAAACCCTGTGCATCAGTCCAGAACTACTAATGCATTTTTGTACTCTGCAGCCACTTTGTTATTACCAGGGTGTTCAGGACAGACTGGTAAAACTTTCTCTGATATTTTTACGGGGTGGTTTTGTTGTTTTGGTTTTGGTTTTGCTCGGTTGATTTTCGTTCTGGAAATCTCCTCACCAGAATCTCCTGATTTTATTCGTGCTAATCCCAGAAGCTCATCAGTAGGAGAACAGCCTAGATGTGGGTGGAGGCTTCAGAATTAAAAG
Organism: Lepidothrix coronata; assembly: GCF_001604755.1. Taxonomy (NCBI): domain Eukaryota; kingdom Metazoa; phylum Chordata; class Aves; order Passeriformes; family Pipridae; genus Lepidothrix; species Lepidothrix coronata. The sequence goes on from NW_016690327.1 coordinate 1,401,435, forward strand.
TGGGCAAATGTTTGTTTGGAATGTGGCGGGCAGCAGGCTGCTGGATGTGTGCTCTTGGAGACGGCTGATTTCCCGTTTTCCCACCCGGTTGTCCTGGGAGCTGGTTCAGGGGATTGTCTGTTGTGCTTCTCTCCTAATCTGTGGGGTTTTTTCCTTCCACAGGACCCGTCGGGGCACAGCCCCTGCTCATGGTGCCCAGACGTCCCGGCTATGGCACCATGGGCAAGCCCATTAAACTGCTGGCCAACTGCTTCCAAGTTGAAATCCCAAAGATTGATGTCTACCTCTATGAGGTGGACATCAAACCAGATAAGTGTCCTCGGAGGGTGAACAGGTGAGAAGATGAAGTTCATCTTGTGCATTGTGCCAGTGTGAATGTTCAGTGCCATCAGGAACTGTGAAAGGGAGAATTCCTTTCCCCACCTCCCAGCTGGGAGGTGAAAGTGCTGCTGCTCGTGTAGCTTGAAGAGGAAGTCAATATTTATCATCTTCCTGAAGTGCTTTGGGTTAATATTGCCTGGCCAGGAAATGGTGCCTGGAAGCTGCTGCTGTGCAGGAATTTCGGTTTGCAGGTGCCTAAGGAAAGTGTTTCCATCTGTAGAACGAGGGAATTGTGTGTCAAGTGAGATATGGCTGTTGTGCCACAGAAACACAAAGGCTCCCCAAAGAATTCAGATCCCGAGGGCAGGTTTCAGTCAGAGGTCTTGCAAAAGTCTCTCTGGTTCTATTTACTACTTGTGTCAAGAAGCCTTTTTTGTATAAAAATTTTATGGTGTTTTTTCAAGCCTGATTTCAGTGCTTATATCAGGTTAATCTTTATTGCCATCAACTTATAATAAAGCAAGGGAGATGAATCTTTAATTGTGTGCAAATTTGATCAGGCTTTTACTTAATTTTGTGGTAAAAAACTCAGGTTATTAAGGACTTAAAGCCAAGACTTTTTTGTTAGGGTACCACATGTTTATAACCAGTGTAGGCAGAATTCAAAATTCTCGTTAGTTGAGGAGCAGGTGAACATTGCTGCAGACTCTACAGTGAGCTGGCAGAGCTTCCAGCTGGGAGTTTGTACTGTTTTTTATCACAATACCATCTTGTGGGTTTCTTCCAAGGTAACTGTGTCCTCATTCTCCGTAATAAAGGTGACACAAAGGCCTCAGTCATTTCTAGGAGTTTCTGAAGTTATTTCAGTTCCAATATTTCCCAATATTTGAGCATTTGCTTTGATTCTGATTTTATCATTTAGTGTTTATTTATTATTTTACTTGAAGCCTGTGAAGCACCTTTTGGAATACCCAGTGGGTGTTTATAAATCACTGAGTGCTGTTTATTGAAACTGCTTCAGCAAAACATGGGGTAGGGGTTGGGAGCCAACTCCAGTCTGATCCTTCTTTGGAAACATCCTCAGTGTAAATATCCCCTTTTCCAGGGATGTGGTGGACTCCATGGTGCAGCATTTTAAAGTGACAATATTTGGGGACCGTAGACCAGTTTATGATGGGAAAAGAAGCCTCTATACAGCCAATCCACTTCCTGTGGCCACTACTGGGGTAAGATAACTGGGAGAACGTTGTACTGGTGGCAGCTTCGTGGGAAGGAAAAAGAAACGACTTTTAATATTGCTGAGTTCAGAAAAACTGGAAGTGTCTTACAGTAGCTGTGCTGAACCAGAGTCCTTGTGATGTATTTCCTGCAAGTTCCTGCGTGTGTAAATGTGCAGGTAATAGTTTAGAGGTAACAGAACCTCCCCTAGGATTTAGTAGCCACTTTGTACAGCAAAATCTGTTAAACACTCGTTTTTGCAGACTGTAAAACATGCTCTTAGGATGAATTAAAAAATCAAACCATGTTTTTTCTGGAATGAAGAGTTTCCGATTTGAGGTGACAACAAGTTACATGATTCTCTTCTGTTTGGTCAGGGCCCAGTTCTCTTCACTCTGTGCATTTTATAATGTATTGTATCAAATGTGCTGTGTCCTCCATATCTGAGTTTGAGTCTCTGGCCCAGTTATGGGGAGGAGTGGAAACTCAAGGCTACCAGACTCCAGGTTAAACAGCTGGTTTTTATTTCTCTCTTCCCTGCCCTGCCCAGGTGGATTTGGATGTGACACTACCGGGAGAAGGTGGAAAAGACCGTCCCTTCAAAGTGTCAATAAAGTTTGTTTCTCGGGTGAGCTGGCACTTGCTGCATGAAGTTTTGACAGGAAGAACCTTGCCTGAGCCTCTGGAACTAGACAAACCTATCAGCACTAACCCTGTTCATGCTGTCGATGTGGTGCTACGACACCTCCCCTCCATGAAGTAGGTTCACTGTCTTCCTGCAGTCTGTCTTTACCTGAGGTATCCCCACTGGGACACCTTCATCCCTGTTTCTTCACAGGTGAAAAGGAGAGCTGCTCATTCCCCTTGTGCAGCACAGCTGGTGAGCTGAGGGGGGAGACTGGAGCCAATTGTGTACCAGTGTGTTTCTGTGGGCAGAGCAGGTGATGTGTGTTTGAAGAGATGAGGGAACAGGAGGCACTGATAATAGGCCTTAATTGCCGTGCTGAGAGGTTCCATGAGCTGGAGCTCTGCTGTCCTGGTTCTGCTCAGCTTGAGCCAAGTGTCTGCACTTGATGGCAGTGGCTGTGGAAAGGCAGGAGGAGTCTCTTCAATCCACTGACACCCATCACCAGTGTGAGTTTCTCAGGGCTGAAATACGTGACTGGGACTAGATGCACATCCTAACAGTCTCCAAATTTCAGGGGTTTGAGGTAAAAATAACAAATAAGAGAAGTTAATTTTGCTTGATTTGGTCAGTGAGAGTTACTTTTGAAGTTGGCTGGCTTTAGGCACCAGGATGGCTTTGCTCTGGGGGGTTTCACTGGCTGTAACTGGCCCCTAAAAAAAGGGGCTTGTGGTTTTATGGAAGCCAGTGTTCCTCAGCTTCCCTGGAGCTGAAGGAAACATTTAGATGTTAACCTCTGTACTAATGCCTGTGATTACAAAACTGAGGAGGTGGGGAGGTTCAGGAGCAGCTGTTTTCTACCAGAGAGAGAAGCAGTAGTTCCTCTAGTTCTTTTTTTCCCCCACAGCTTTTCCTTCTGTTGGTGCATCCTGTATTAAAAAGTTCCTTAGTGAAACAGGCAAAATGGTGTTGGAGGGTCAGGGCAGTATAGACAGGGCTGTTGTACAGACTCTGCTATGATGGAGACTTTACCTTCTTGAGGTAGAAAATCAGGAAGGGTAAGTTCATTTAGTTCTTGATTTGTCATAAAAACTGAAAGTGGTTGTGCATTTCTAAAAATAGTAAATGTTTTGTCTGAATTTGAAAGCACTGTGATGGGAACAGGAGCATTCAGGGTATATTGTTTAAACTTGCTTCTTGGCGCAGATTCCTGGTGCACAAAATTCCAAAAAAATAACAGTGCTGTGTGTTATAATCTTGATTGCATAAATTTTATGTTTGGAAGGCAAGAGCAAAAACGTGTGGCCACCTGTTTCACCAGGTACACCCCTGTGGGCCGCTCCTTCTTCTCAGCTCCAGAAGGCTATGACCACCCCCTGGGAGGGGGCAGGGAGGTCTGGTTTGGATTCCATCAGTCAGTCCGACCTGCCATGTGGAAGATGATGCTCAACATCGATGGTAAGTTGAGATTCAGGGCAGAGATTCTGACCAGACCTATATGGCAAAGGCTGCCTAGAAATTCTAGTCTCTTTTTTCGCTGGATTTGTCATCATGTCGGTGTTTGAGCCGAAGTTTAACTGCCATATAAAAACCAATATTCCTGTATAGGAAGGAATTGCACATGGCTTGTTTTCCTGCTGAATTTCTGTATTGGTCCATCCCCAGTGACAGGGGCAGGTTGTCTCTGTGCAGCTGTACACAGAGAGCAGCACTCAGTATTTCCAAGAAAACTCTGTAAAACATATCCCAAACACTTCTGTGAATAGGGCTGATTGGGTTGGGCTTTCTTATGCAAAAGCAGATCTGCTCTGCACCACTGTATTGAGTCCCAGATGAATGGATCTGAGAGCAACTGGTGCCTGTGTGAGACTGAGCACTTGAGTCTGTTTAGTTGTTAAACCCCCACTGAAAAGTGCCAGTGGTGGAGGTGCAGGTGCTGCCTGAATTTTCCTCTGATTCACATTCAGTTCTCACTGTCTGAAATGCTCTATAAACCCAAGGTAAATTGTCTTGCTCCAGGTTAGACAGTCAGGTTGTGTTTCGCATCTGTCTTGGAGCAGAATAAAATATCAGAGATACTGAGCTTTCACACTGAAAATTTGCAAGTCTGCGTGTTCTGGGTTACCTAAATTGTGGGTGATACTCACGTGGCTTCAGATGGGTTTGCTCTTGTAAAATTGCCTTTCTAGCATCGGCTGTGGTTTGAAAAACAAATGTCAAAATCTTACCTGTCTCAGAAATAACCAGTGCTGGTCTCTCTCTGTGCAAGGTACTGAGAGAGCTGCAGTTCAGGCAGGAGAAGGGCATGAATTTATACCAATTGATGATGTACTGTGCTGTGAAGCAAGTTTTTCTTACCAGCAGTAGCAAGTGAAGTAGCAACTCTTGGAGTAGAAATCTTTCAGTCCTTCCTGTGAGTGGGAAACCCGAGCCCTTTGTGAGCGGCGGCTCACGGAGCCGTCGCTCTGGGTCGTGGTCTGAGGCTGTGAAACTGCCTCCAAATCCCATCACTGGGGATGTTTTTGGTTGTTTCACTTGTACAAGGTTCTCTGTGAAAGTGTTGCTGTGGGAGACAACCCACACGCTGCCAGGGAGGGGAGTGTGAGGATTTGGGGTCACTCAGTAACTGAGGCGTCCGGAGGTGGCTGGTGCGTCACGGGGAGTTGGCAGCCGGCTCAAGTGACACATGTCTGAGGAATGTTGGGTTGTGTGAGCACAGATGTGGCAGGTTTGGTACATGAGATCTGGAAAACTGATAAATGCTTGTCGAGTATGTCTTTTCTGTTGTTGCCAATTGAAGTTTTCAGTGTGTGGAACAGGATGGGACTGAGCTCTATCTGGTGCCACCTCACTCTTCCCTACTAAAGGTGGTGTTCCATTTCTTGTAACTTTGTCAAGTAGATGATTTATGATCTTCCATGGAATGAATTAACTGTCCTGCTTAAAACCAGCGTACTGTCAAAGTGATGGTGTCATTAGCACGTGAGGAGGGTCAGAGATTGGAGTGGTTCAAGGATTGCACTCCCCACTACACCAACACAATTTGTGTGTGGTCAAAGTAGTGCTCATGTCTCTACCAAGTACTGGTTCAGTAATTGAGTAGATTGTATAACTGACAAAATTATTTTGCATGTTGAATAATGTTAGCTTTTAATATAAAAAAGTGCAGTAGAGAGATATTAATCCTGCGTCTGCAGCTCTATACAGAGGTGAAGGAGAATGTCTCTCTGGGGCGTTGCAGCTCTCTAGAAATAAATGTTCCCTGGGGAAAAACCCTTCAAACCTCTGAAATGCAAAGCAGTAGCAGGATGACTGTGCTGGAGACTGATGTGTCACCATGGGCCCTCCACTGGCATTTGGATGCTTCACTGTGGCAGGGTTTGCTGACCTGTTTTTAAACAAGCATTTTTCTTGAGGTTTGCGTGGAATTCTAAGAAACCTTCATTTATGTGCTGCTTCACAACACTTTGACTGGGTTGGGGTTTTTTTACACTTAATATTTTGCTCTTTGTAGTTTCTGCCACTGCCTTCTACAAAGCACAACCCGTAATTCAGTTCATGTGTGAAGTCCTTGACATTCATAATATTGATGAACAACCAAGACCTCTGACTGATTCTCATCGGGTAAAATTCACCAAAGAGATAAAGGGTGAGTAGAAATGGATCTGTTTGGTCCCAGGTAACACAATCAAAGTAATCCTAAGGGATTTGTTTTAACTGGAAGCCTGGCTATAGCATGCATCAGAAGGGCCTGGAACTGCCAAGGGAATTGCAGTATCCATGTTTGTAGTTCTAATCCGGAATGGAACAATGCGGCTCTGCGGAAATGAAAGCTGAAAAACATTCCCAGTGGCTTAGAGGGAAAGAGAGAGCATGTTGTTCATTGCCTGGGCAGAGGTAGGTGGCTGGTGCCAACCCCTCCTGAGCCTGGGTCCCTGAGGCCACCTGGCATTGTGTGTGGGCTCTTGCTGTTCCAGTCCTGTGGCAAAGTGAACGTTGATGTCGAGGCTAACACCGATTCTTTGAAAGAATGCTGTTGCAGTGGCTTCTAATAACTGATGGCCCTGTGGAAAAACAAGTACCACTTGCAGCTGAAGGCCAAATTCCATTCCAAAGGAATTGCATAAGCTGCTGGTTTGAGTGGTTTCACTCCATATATGCTACTTGGGCCTGCATTTTCCCATATCCTTCGTTCCAGTGTAACTTGCAGAGAGAGAAGCCTTGAAGGAGCTCAGCTCTTAAACACTGATGCAAGATTAGACTCTACTGAAATACTGGGCAGCTAAAAAGTAAATTTGAACTATAGTCATAAAGGGATGTGTTCATAGCATAGTCATTAGTGAAAAAAACCTTAAAGGAATTGTTTTGTAGTAGTCCTAACATGCCTCCTTTTACATTTATCTGTCTTTGTCCTGGAGGATGGGTAACTGGAGAGCGAGGAGCTGCCTCTGCTTGATCTCAGGTGCCTCAGAAACTCTGTTACCATAGTCAGAAAATACTGAAATACCACCTTTGCTCTGAAACTTGTCTTTGCTGCTGTAGGATCTGGGAAATCCATCCAGGCTGTGACCACATAGAGCAAAACAAACCCTGCATTAGAGCACTGGCAGTGTGTGAGCAGCACTGTGGGAGGGCAGTGCCTTGGTAGTGTCACAGCAGAGAAATGGCAGAGCAGAGATGGGTTCCAGATATGTGTTCACAGCCCTTTTCTGTGGTCACAGTGCCCCGTGGTTTCTTTTCTTTGTTTTCTCTTAATGCTCTGTCAGGGCAGTGGTGGTTTATTTTTGACTGTACCGTCCTCTGAGTAATACTGATGTTATTGATGCAATTAGTGTTGTCAGGGAGCAAAGAAGTACAGTTGGTGCTTCTTTGGGATGTCTCTGTCCCCAGTAAACCAAGCACAGTCTACTGTCTGGTACATGGGGACCTGATTTTGGAGCTGCCACTGTCATGATGATCATGGGTAGAGATAAGTCAGGAGAGGCTCTGCTCTGGAGGCTGAGTGCTTTGAGATGAGATGCTCAAAATCTAAAGTTAAACCTGGACAGTGGAATTAAAGAAAGTTACAGGCTGAATGTGGCCATAAAGCTGGGGGGGGGAAGACAATAAAGTAGAAATATGGGTTTGCCCTCTTAATTTCAATTACATTGGAACTGGTAGTTTGAAGAGGGTGTACAAGACTGGGAATGAGAACAAGAGGATATGGTGAAAACAGGCCTCTGAGTTCAGTCAGTGCCTGTTAAATGGAAGTGCTACAGGAAATTCAGAAGACACTGAACGTTAAGTGTTATACATCATCATTTCTTTTTGAGGGTAGTAATCAGGATTAGTCAGAATTCAAATTAAAATGAAAGCAAAAATGTTTAGAGAATAATAATTCCTTATGTTTGTGCTATTCGATGCTGACCCCAAAGCTGTTGTGTTCTGTCATTTGAAACCTTGTGTCTCCTGTGCACGTTTTTGGGTAGTTATGACACCGGGTTTTGATGCTTTCCTGCAGGTCTGAAGGTAGAAGTGACTCACTGTGGGACGATGAGAAGGAAGTACCGTGTCTGCAACGTAACGAGGCGACCTGCAAGTCATCAAACGTAAGAGGCTTTTTGTCAGAGCGTGGAGTGTGTGATAGCTTCACACTGAGTGTGCTATCAGGACACTCAGTCCTGAGGTTTCATTCATTTTGGAGATGATGGTATTTGGCAACTAAGACTTTACTAAAATGTCTGTCTTTTCAGCTTTCCTTTGCAGCTGGAAAATGGCCAGACTGTGGAGAGGACAGTAGCACAGTATTTCAGAGAGAAATACAACCTCCAGCTGAAATACCCTCACCTTCCTTGTCTGCAAGTGGGACAGGAACAAAAACACACCTACCTGCCTTTAGAAGTAAGGGCCTTACTCTGATAAATCAGAAGGGTTTGGGGTAGGTTCTCTCAGTTTGCAAAAAGTTAAGAATCAGTGCTCTTTGCAGCATGAGCTTGTTTGCAGATTTACATGTTCATTACTTTAATTTCACTAGAGACTGTCTGTATCTTAAAGTGCTTTAAGGTTTAGAGCTACAAGAAAGTCTGAGCATGCAGTTGCTGACACGCTGGGGCTGTGGTTTATGGTGACAGCATGGTGTTGTGTGTGTGGTGTGTTGGAGTTTGAGTGCTCCTGTTGTGGATTAATGCCTCTGGTTTCCCCTGCAGGTGTGTAACATCGTGGCTGGCCAGAGGTGCATCAAGAAGCTCACGGACAATCAGACCTCGACCATGATAAAAGCCACAGCCAGGTCTGCCCCAGACAGGCAGGAGGAAATCAGCAGATTGGTGAGTTCCCTGAGCCCAGCTGGGGGTGACACTGGGCTAGATTCCATCAGTGCAAAACTTCCTATACACCAACCTAGGCTTTTCATTCCTTCTTGTCCTTTAACTTAACAGATTGTAACTACTTTCTTAATAGGACTTATTTACAATAGCCTTCAACAATAGCTTGAGTCTGTAGTACAGGCTCTTGCATTGTCACCTCTACAATTAATTCCAAGTTGGTGTTTTATTTACTGTGAGGAAACAAAATGCTTTTGAATAGGCAAACTACAAGTGAGCACTTCAGTAACAAGTGGGAACAAAAAAACATGTCATCCAAGATAACTCATGGTAGTAATTGTTTTTACTGGGGATTGTGTTGAGCAGTTAAATCCGAGCCTTTTCCAGTGAAATTGTTGAACACTTCTGCAGTGTTCCTGTTAGTCTGTTGCTTGTTATATGAGTTATAATCAGATACTTCTGTAACATGGAGAACCTCTTCTTCTAGGTGAGAAGTGCGAATTACGATGCAGATCCATTTGTCCAAGAGTTCCAGTTCAAGGTGCGGGATGAGATGGCCCATGTGACGGGGCGTGTGCTCCCAGCCCCGATGCTGCAGTACGGGGGACGGGTGAGGCTTTGGCTCTTCCTTTGCTTTCCATTTTGAGGAGGGATTTCCTGTGCACCTTGACTAAACAGGGATAAGAGTTTGAATGATAAATTGATTTTTTGTTATCCTGAAACTGCAGGTAGCACAGGCAGCTTCTTTTGCAGCCACTTGAGTGTCTGTTGCTTTTGTTTCCCCAGAATCGAACTGTGGCAACCCCAAGCCATGGAGTGTGGGACATGAGAGGGAAGCAGTTCCACACTGGTGTGGAGATCAAGATGTGGGCTATAGCTTGCTTTGCAACACAGAGACAATGCAGAGAAGAAATATTGAAGTAAGGCATGTCATGGTTCAGGCTTTGGACTGTTCTCTTAATGAAGTGAAACACGAGTACAGGATTTCTAATGAGCATTTACCTGGGTTAATCATCTGAGGTCTTACAGAGAGAATCCAGGCTGGTTTGCTTCCTTGCTGGAAGCTATAGTCAAAACACTGTGCCTGGGAGCCTTGTGGGGTGTTGGTCCTGTCCCTTCTGGTATCTTGAATGAAATACTTAAGGTGTCTAAATGTTTTGGGGTTTTCCCCCTCGTTCTGGCCTGTGGTGTTTCACAGCTGCACAGCCTCCACACAGTGAATGTTTTCTTAAAAAGCTGTTTGGAATTGTTGTCATCTGACTACCACAGTTCTTTGGTCCCCTTCTGCTTTGGTTGTTGTGTGCTGTTGCTACTGCAAAAACCCAAAACTGTGCTGCTCTTCAGGGGTTTCACAGACCAGCTGCGCAAGATCTCCAAGGACGCCGGGATGCCCATCCAGGGCCAGCCCTGCTTCTGCAAGTATGCCCAGGGTGCAGACAGTGTGGAGCCCATGTTCCGACACCTCAAGAACACCTATTCGGGCCTTCAGCTCATCATTGTCATCCTGCCAGGGAAAACACCTGTGTATGGTAAGGGCACACCTCTGTCTCTGCCGGGTTGGTCAGGTATCGTTGGGAGAAATTTGCTGCCCAGCGTACGTTAGGAAATTATTTAGGACCGTTCTTTAGGCATTAGAAACCAGTGTTTTGTGTCTGAAGATAAACTGGAAGCAGGTCTGAGCACGCAGGTAAGTCGAAAGTTACTGCAGAGTATGTGCACTGAAATTATTGTGACTTAATCTAAGATCAAAATGCAGCAGTAACCTCAGATGGACTCAGGTTGTCTCCTCCTGTTTGCTTCCCAGCGGAGGTGAAGCGCGTGGGAGATACGTTGTTGGGAATGGCCACACAGTGTGTTCAGGTCAAGAACGTCATCAAAACATCTCCACAGACCCTCTCAAATCTGTGCCTGAAGATCAATGTTAAACTAGGAGGAATCAACAACATCCTTGTACCTCATCAACGGTAAGACTCTGGAGACTGACTCAGGCTTTTCTTTTAACAGGTGTGGTTACTTTTGCTACTTAGCACCCAAAATTTAAATATGGCCAAGTTTTAAGTTGAAACATTCTTCTGGTAATAGTACATGATATTTGAGGTAGAATTCAGTTCCTTCCAGCACAGGTTCTGAGTGGTTGTTGGCCTGTGAGTTCGGTTTTAAGCCAAGTTTGATGAGTATCAAAGGTGAAATGTGAAGCAGTGGTTGTGTGGGAGAGTATTTTAAAGGCCCTGGGAGACCATCCTGCTCTAAGTCCTGTAAGCCAGAGTAATGTGTGTGCCACTGCTCCCAGCTGCAGGGCTGATGCTGTAGCACAGTGGGGCTTGGGTGATCTCCAGGCACTGCTTTGATCACCTGCAGCATGGCAGGCTCTGGAAGCAGCTGGATGTGCCACTGAGGTGTAACTCTGGCTGTTCCCCACAGAATCCCCCCTGGAACAGCTCCATGGCTGTTCCTCACCAGAATCCTGCCCCAGTTCTGGCAGTGTGTTCCCAGTGTGTGTTGGACTCTGTGCTGGGGCAGGTTCCAGGTTCACCTCCTGTGCAGAGACCCCCTTGCTGAGCCTTGGCCCCGGTACCTGACAAGGCTGAGGCAGAAACAGCCCCCCCGTGAGCGACGACCTTGTGGCAGCTGCTCAGCTACGAGTGTGACTTAGCACTTTTTTCTTTTTGAAGACCTTCTGTGTTCCAGCAGCCAGTGATCTTTTTGGGAGCTGATGTCACTCACCCTCCAGCTGGAGATGGAAAGAAGCCCTCCATCGCTGCTGTGAGTTTTGTTACATTAACGTGTTTTTTCATCTTAGGTAAATGTTAGAATACAAAATGCAGCTCATGGACTGTGTCTGTGTCAAATACCTGTCAGGGCTTATGCCAGTTCTTTGTACACATTCCCAATGATACTAAAAGTCATGTCTTTAAAAGGAAAAAACAATGTTTGATACTTCTGTCTGGTTTCTTAGCTCTTTAATTTTTAAATCAAGGTAAGATAGCATTGCTAAATAATATATTTCTGCAAAAATGTTCTCAAGGAAATAATGCAACTTGGTGATGTTAGCTAATAATGTCCTTGTCTTTTTAAAGGAAAAAAATGTAACTAAAGGCCTGGTTTGGCAGAAATATTTTTGATACTTCTTACCTTTTGTGTTGGTACAGTCCAGGAGATGAAGGTGATGGTTGGAGGCTTGGTCAGTCCTCTTCTGTTTTGTCCCCTTGGTATTTTAGATGTCATTGGTTGCAGTTATGGACACTGTGTCCGTGTTTAAAGTGACTGAGGGAAACTGAGGTGTTTGGCCATGTAAAAAGTGAGAAAACTTCACAGGAAAAAGTCTGTCTGGATTATAAGAATGTGCATTAATGAGGTGTGGGACAGAGGGGAAGGCAAATTCTGTAGATGCATTTCAGGGTGCTTGAGGTCAATTTTTGTTACCTCCTCTCAGAAGGTGTTAAACCTGTACCTACTCCAGATTACTTTTGTTTCACATAAGCATCTTTTACTTGACAATTGCTGCTCTTGGCTTTTTTGCTGTTGATTTCTTTGGATGGATTGGATCTTGAAGCCTTGGCTGCCGTGCTGTGCCCGCAGGTTGTAGGCAGCATGGATGCCCACCCCAGCCGGTACTGTGCCACGGTGAGGGTCCAGCGGCCCCGGCAGGAGATCATCCAGGACCTGGCCTCCATGGTCAGGGAGCTGCTCATCCAGTTCTACAAGTCAACACGGTTCAAGCCCACCCGTATCATCTTCTACAGGGACGGGGTCTCTGAGGGACAGTTCCGACAGGTGGGTTCAGTTGGGGGTTTCTTGGGAGGGGTTTGTTGCTCCACAGTAACTCCAGGTCTCGTTTTGTGCTGTTTGAGTTGCTTACCACCAAGATAGCAGAGAGTAATTGAGACTTTGAGGTCGAGAATTTCTTAATCACGTTGGGTAAGAAGAGTTGCTGCTTCTTTCCTGTCTGGGAAGGGGAAGTCCTAGAACTTGGGAAACCACGTATTTCTAGGTGCTTCCTAAGATTACTAAAGCAAAGTTGCACTTGGTGTTGTTAACTACAGCCCCTTTATTAGGTGTTGTGTGTAGAATGCAATGGAAGGAAAACCTGAACTCTTCTGTTCTTGTAGGTTTTGTATTATGAGCTGCTGGCCATTAGAGAAGCCTGCATCAGTCTGGAGAAGGATTACCAGCCTGGGATCACCTACATCGTGGTGCAGAAGCGACACCACACGCGGTTGTTCTGTGCTGACAGAACAGAAAGGGTGAGCACTGCCCTCTCCTAGGAGCCTTGTGGGAAAGCTTCATGTCAAGCTCTTATGCTGCTGGAGGAAATATAGGGTGGGCTTCTCTGTCCATCTGGTTGTCTGTGCACTTGGGGAAGTGTTGGACTGATAAAATGTGGCCCCAAATGGAAAAATCATTGACCTAAGTAGGTTAAAAGACCCCACACATCCCCACTGGAGCTGACGTTCCTGTGAGTAACCAGGACCAGTCCCCAGCAATTGGAACAGCAGAAAGTACAAAATGGTGGAGCCTTTTTTCTGAGTCAGTCGATCCAAGCTGAAGCTGACAATTGGAAATACAAATGTCTGTGCAGCTCTTGAGGCTGAGCTGGAAAGCTCTGAAGTGCTGTAGGTGCAGTGCTGAGGTGCTGGAGAGCCATCCAGTGTCCTTGTCAAACCTCCCAGGCTGCTCTAGTGGCACATTCCTGAGGCACTTCTTGCACCAAACCCTTGCCAGTGGTGAATAGAAACTTGTGTTTTCCATTAGGGTTGAGCTGTAAGAACAGCTGAGGCCGCACTTAACAAACCTTTTCCCCAGGTCGGACGGAGTGGCAATATTCCAGCGGGGACAACTGTAGATACAGACATTACACACCCCTACGAGTTCGATTTTTACCTCTGTAGCCATGCTGGAATACAGGTACAGTTGCTTCTTTGTAAGTAAATGTGAATTTAGAACGTGTTGTTTTTCTCCGTTTTGCGACGCCTGTTTGCAAACAGTTATTTGGGAGGGAAATGTCATTTTATCTCAGTTTTATATGACATCACATTATTTTGGGACTAAGTGTTATTTACTTAGTGGGGCAGGTGGGGTTTTATCCAAGCAAGAATAATTACAGCAGTATAATCAGGTAAATGTTACTTACTCATCTTTAAGTGCTTTTAGGGCTGACATGAGGCTGAATGTTCTTCAGCTGCTGTTCCGTGGGAGTTCAGACAGGACAGTCTGACCCCTTCTGAACTTGGTGTGACTTGTTTGTCTGGAACCAGGTGAGTGAATGGATGTTCCCCTCTCACAGGGAACCAGCCGGCCCTCCCACTACCACGTGCTGTGGGATGACAACTGTTTCACAGCGGATGAGCTGCAGCTCCTCACGTACCAGCTGTGCCACACCTACGTGCGCTGCACCCGCTCCGTGTCCATCCCAGCCCCGGCCTACTACGCTCACCTGGTGGCATTCCGGGCCAGGTACCACCTCGTGGACAAGGAACACGACAGGTAAGTGACTGTGTGCTCAGGTTTGTGTCCCCACTGACCTCTGTTCCACTGTCAGACCTAAAGCCACCTGACTGCGGTTAAAAAAAAAAAACAACCACCTGGGTTTGCGTTTCGTTTTTGTTACCCCTGGGACCAGTCTTGAGATCATCACTGCTGACAGCTGCTGCTCTGCATCAGGCCAGGGTGGGTTGGTGGATTCTGTGGAATAACACTCAGATTGAAAGAATCAAGTGTAGTTCACTGAAGTGTTTTGTTATGACTTTGACGTGGTCTGAGGGAATCAAGCAACACATTTAGTTATTTGCTTTAGGATCGGAGTTGTCATGAATGAACCAAATGTTAAGTGCTTCCACTTATCTAACTCCGTACATCAGAAATATTTTATAACCTTCAAGCCATCAATATATTTATAACAGGCTTATTTTTAGATGAACAAGCTGAGCAGCCACGGTGGAGGGATTTGTGAAAAGCCTCAAGGTTGCTGGGTGAATAGAAGAGTTGATTCTCCTCAGTATTCAGTTCTCTTCCTGGTGCTGTGTTACTCTGCTGAACGTTGGTGAAGAGTCTGGAGAGTCATATGAGGAGGGGCTGAGGGAGCTGGGGGGGCTCAGCCTGGAGAAAAGGAGGCTCAGGGGGGACCTTCTGGCTCTGCAACTCCCTGACAGGAGGGGGGTCGGGCTCTGCTCCCAGGGAATAAGGGACAGGAGGAGAGGGAACGGCCTCAGGCTGTGCCAGGGGAGGGTCAGGTTGGACAGCAGGAGGAATTTCTTTATGGAAAGGGCAGTCAGGTGTTGGAAGGGGCTGCCCAGGGAGGTTTGGAGTCCCCAGCCCTGGAGGTGCCCAGGGAAGGCCTGGCCATGGCACTGAGTGCTCTGGGCTGGGGGACAAGGTGGGGATGGGGCACAGTTGGACTCTGATCTTGGAGGTCTTTTCCATCCTCGGTGATCCTGCGATTCTGTCGGGAGAGATGCAAAAGCAGCTTTTTGATCCAAATTAATACAATTTACAGCCCTGCCTGTCTCTCCCTCGTTCCCTGCAGTGCTGAAGGGAGCCACGTGTCAGGACAGAGCAACGGGCGAGACCCCCAGGCCCTGGCGAAGGCTGTACAGATTCACCAAGACACCTTACGCACGATGTACTTCGCTTAAGTCAATGACCCGGGAGACACTCACCGAGAGGAGAACTTGAGAACTTAAGCCACATACAATGTATGTTTCCAGGGGGTTGGTTTAGGGGCTGTGCCTCCCATCGTGCTGGAGCTGACGCTGTGCAGGGGGCGAGAGGCTCACCCTTAAATTGACACGAGGAAGATTGTTTACTTCATCCAGGAACACAGCACTATTATGCAATATGAAACCAGCCAACTGCTTTTTTGGGGCGGGCTCCTGTGGGAAGCGCCGCCGTCATTTTTTTTTTTTTTTTTTTAATTATTATTTCTCGTAGTTTAACCCTCTTCTGCCTTTACCTCAAGTTGCTCGGCAGCACAACTATTGTTGCAAAAAAAAAAAAAAATAGTAATAATAAACTAAAATCTGTTGTGGAATTTAAAAACAAAAAGCAAACCACCTTTTAGGAACAATCACAGTGATTGTTTGGCGGGAGGGAAGTGTGCAAAAAAAAAAGAAAATAATTAAGTTTTTAACCCCCGTGCATTGAGGAATCCTTCTCCCAGTATTGCCATCGAGCATTCGAATGTGAACATATCTGAGTGCATTGGAATGTGCAGCACTAGCTAGGAAACAGAGAGGGGGGAAGAAGTTTTGCACACTAATCCAATAATTTGAACCTAATTTAGCCAACGGCTGCCTTTGTGTCTTTTCTCACAGCTTTGGAGTTCTCAGCTCCAAGAGTTCCCTTTCAAAAGCAATCCAAGAAGCTCGTGGTTCATGTGCAGGCAGTAGTGACCCAACTCTTCTTGCTCCCTGGGGAATTTACTAAAGCTGCTGTTTCACCTAGTCCGAAAGTTTCAATTTTTCCTATCTGGCAAGTCCAATCTGTTGAAGCTTCACGTGAGATCCAACGTCCCGGGTTTTCTGGGATGACGTACAGTAACCACCAGAACTGAAACTTTAGAGCTAAGGTCTTTTTGGAAAAAAAAAAAGAAACCTGCTAGTTTACTTGCTGCCTCTCACACCTTAATGTGATTCATATGTATGTGTGTTTGAAGTTTAGCTTCCTTTTGTTTCTTTTATATTTATTAGAGTAATAATAATGCTTTAATTTAATTATTACAGAACATGTGGTCAACATCAACTTTTATTTTTTAGAAGTGTAACCATGTTTATTTTTAAAAAAAGAAACTGACAACTTGTTTTGCTATCTTTTAGTGCAATAAGCGTTCTAAAGAAAAACTGTGTCCATTGAGCTGTACTGAAGCAGTGTCTGTACCACGGACCGTGGGAGAATGGACACCTCCAGGATTTTAAAAGGACAAAGTAAAAGCCTTAATTTTGAAAGGAAAGTTTTATAGTCAGAAGGAATCTTGAATTTTCCTTTTTTAAATCAAAAAAAAAAAAAAAATTACAAAAATGCTTCTAGACTTCTGCAAGCTTTACTTGTCGCTGCAGTCTTTTGATTTAACAAAGGAATTGGCCTTATTTTTGGCTTTGAAATGTGGAGCATATTTGAATTAAATGGAAAGGGTTTTGTATTAAGATCTCAGTTTTTACATGCTTAGTTAAACCTATTTGACATCAGTAAAATGTCTGGAATTAATAAAAGTTTTTAGGCTTTTTTCCTCTTTGATAATGACTTTCCTTTTAAAATTAAGTTATTGGTAACTTCATTTCACTTTGCAAATAAAGAGGGCTGGGATAGTTCTAACATGTTAAATCGCTGAAATGTGAATCAAACCGATGAGACTCTTTCATTCCACTTTAAAACCAATGTTTAAGATGTCAGAGACAAGCGTTTATTCAACGAGGGGACTGGGGAGTTTTGCACTTTGTAAACTCGTGAACTGCATTTTTGACTGTTTTTATTTGCACTGGTTCATAGTATATTTACTGCAGATGTTTGTATGGGCATTGCTGTGATCCCAGCCCTCCTGACCTCCACCTGCTCTCACATGAAAACCAGTGGGTTGGTCTAAGTAGCTTCTCTCCTCTTTTCTCACCAAATCCACTGTTTGCCAATATACTGTATTTTGAGCCTAAAATCTGAGCCCGTTTTGCTTCACCAGGCATGAACCTCCCTTTTTTCTGCCAGAAAACCAAGTACTGTATTTTGTGCATTTGTATATTGTATGGAAATGTCCGTAGTGCTGCTCACAACTGTCCACAAGAGCTTTACTAACAGTTAGTGTAGATACTTATTTTATCTCCCAAAATCAAGGAAAACAATGGAAACAGACTAACCTGGCAAAGTTAAAATTGCACTGAAAACAGTCGTGAGGGTGGGCAGGGCTGGGGGTGCTCGGAGAGGAGGTGGGGGGTGCTTGGGGGGTTCAGCAGATCCCAAGGGATCAGGAACCCTTGGAGCCAGGGCTGTTCCCTCTCAGCACCTTCAGAGAAACCTGGTGCAGGGAGCTGGGTGGGACAGAGTCCTTTGAGCAAGGTGGTTTCTCAATAAGTCTCTTGGATGTTTTTCCCAGTCTGTGACCTGACAGTTTTCTCCTAAAGCCTCTACCGGTGCCGTTTGTAACAGGTTCAGCTTAGGCTTTTTACAGAAATTTGTTTTAAAATAATTTTTATTTTTTTTAAAAATTCTCTGTTTTACAAGGAGTTCTTGTGGAGTTCTGGCATTTAGGTGAAAACTCCTTTTTACAAAGCCTTTTGACTCTCCTCTCAAAGCTGCTGGATGCTTCTCATCCCACCCACGCTCGGCAACTCGGATTTGAGAAGCTTTTTTGCTCGCTGCTTTCACCAAAAACTAAAGAACCTTCATTGGCAAAGTGACTTCAGTTGTCAAGGTAACGTTGTACCTGGTTTTCATGTGAAGAGTATTTGGAAGTTTTAATCTCTCTTCTTGGTTTTGCAAATATCTACGTCAAGTGCCGATACTTCTTTGTATTACGATATCAAGTTACTGACGTTGTGAGGGCCACACATTAATGATGCTGTAGCTGCTATATTTATTTAAATGGAGATGGACAATTACTGCACTAAGGAATGAGGAGAAAAGCAAGGAATCAAGGTTAGTTAGATATCTTGGGTTTTTTTCAAAAGAGAAATAATGGTGTGAAATATCAAGTGTAACAAAGGGTGCTGTCATTTTAACTGAGATTAAATAGCCAGATATTCTTCTTTTGTTTAAAAACATATATATTTTGATGTTTGCAGTTTGGGGGTGGGGGGTCGGGATAAATGGTACCTCATCTGTGGTGGCAGTTTCCAGTATATTTTCAGAGTATATGGATTTCTTTTATTTTTGTACCTGCTCTCCTTTAAAAAGAAAAAAAAAATTCTCAGATTTTATGTGCCGTTTGAGGAAATCTTGAGTGGCACAGCAGATCCCCCCTCTCCTGGTGGGAGCTGGCTGTGGATAGTCCAGAGAGGGACGTGGGCACAGGCTGATGATTCTTCTTGCTTTGCAGACACCGGGTTTATGCCTGTTGGGAAAAGCAGTTCCCGTCTCCTCAGACACTGAGACCTCACTTGTACTTAACAAGTGCCACTAAGTGCTCCCGGGGTGGGAGCAGCCCCAGGGCTGGGCCAGGAGTGGCTGTAGGGTATTGCTGGAATGGTGCTGGCCATGGGGATGGACCCTGGGGTGCCATCAGTGCCCCTCCTCACCTGGAGCCAGCTGTGCCGAATCCTGCCATCTGGCCACTGGTAGATCCACAGTTGGAGGGAACCCTGGAATGTTTTGTGGTCGAGGCATTAAACTTGTGACATCTGCAGACAGACCAAGTGACTCCCTAAGGCGCCTTTTCTCCTTGGTAGGGATTTCAGCCGTGGTCATTTGACTCAGGATCGCTGTGTCACTGTTCAATGTGTCACCTGGTTACACGTGTCCAGAAGTTATTTTTATAGGGTTCATTCCGGCATCCTTCTGGAAGTTTGTTTGGCCACAGAAATGGGTTTTCAGGAGTTAAATGGGTTTCTGGAAGCTGTCAGTCAAATTATTTCAAGATGCTCTTGGTCCTCAATGATTTTCACTTATTCATGTATGAATTCTTGTCCTAAAAAATGCTCAACATGAAATACCAGACAGTCATCTGCTGTACAAATTCCAGCTACAAATACTGGTGTTCTACTAGTCTTAAAGTTCACTCTGGTGAAATTCCAAGCTCAAGCTTGAGGCCTTTTGTTTTTCTACACTTTCTTCATATCTTGTCCTGTTCTGATATTTTCCCTGTTTTTTGAACTGAGGGTTTAGAACCTTTCTCGAAGCACTTTTATAACCAAGAAATCACAAGCTCAGATTATGTATGTCAGACCTGTAAATTCAGTTTTCAGAGGAGGTTGTTTCTAAATGGCCATCGTGGTCTCTGGTCAGGCCAGGCTGATGCCCTGTCCCTTTCAGTGCCGTGGGGTTTTGTGGCTGCTACTGGCAGGTTGATTGGATCTATTGAAAAAAATCAAAGGGAAAGATTCCTGTCTTTTTCTACCCAAAGATGGTACTTTAGGTTGATGCTGGGTGTCAGAATATCATTTTTATTTTGGCACATGTTGAAATGCAACTTCACTTAGCCAATTCACTCCTGGTTTTTATACAATATCATGGTTAGAGCTTGAGCTCGTTGATGCTTTCTGCTGGTAGAAGATTTTGTACTTTCTGTAGTTGAGGTATGAGCGAGATGGATACAGGATCCTACATTTTACCTCCCAAGCAGAGTCTTAAGAATCCTGATCTGTGTGACACTAAAACCCAAACTGTTGTCCCTGACTAGGCAAAGGTGCATGTGGAGGGGAGGGAATTGTAAGCGAGAGGTTTGTGAGGGGAAAATATCAAAGCATCGGTTTGGCAGAAATGAGGGTGCTGGGGAGACTCCATCCATCTCTGCACCCCACGTGCCCTGGCCTTTCAAATCCTATCTGAGGTACCCCCTCACCTGCCACGGGTCGTTACTGTAGGGTTCTTTTCAAACAAAGCAGTTCCACTGTTTAAAACTTGGAGTGACTTTTTTTTTTTTTTTAAGCAAGACAGTCCTCAGAAAGTGCCTTTTTAGAAGATGGTGCTGTAGATTTTTATTTTCCAGTTGTACGTGGCTGCAAATTTAAGATAAATTATTGAAAAATGCCAAGTGTTTGATAGTATCTTTTAGGTACTTTCAAGCATCAGCTTCTCTGAGTCAGGACCAAGAATAACCAGGAAGATGTTTTCCTTTGGAGGCAGAGGCATTGAGGAGCGATCACCAAATTCAGCTGGTAGGCTGGGCTTGGGCTGGGTTTGGTCAATGTGATTTGCCTCTTCATATTGAGGGGGTGTGGGGTTTAGGGTGTGGGAGAAGCTCCAGGGATGTGGTTAGTGTCCAGAGGAATCCATAGCTACTGGAGGATGTCATCTCTTAGGGGTAGAGACATCCCAAAGATCAAGACAAACTGAAAGGTGTCTTAGGAGGATGTCTTAAGGATGGCTTAGGAGATGGTGGGTCCTCACATGGCCTGTGTGTGTCCGGGAGGAATGTCATGGATCACTGGGTCCTTCTGATTCCCAGCTGGGAGTTGGGTGCTCTGGATGGGAGCAGGTTGGGGGGTGGGGGGTGCCATGGAGGGGGTGGGTTCCTGGTGAGTTTGGTGAGCGTTCCTCCAGTCAGGAAAAGCTGTAGACTAGACTATTAAACACTGCACCTCAGTAACCTTGTAATGCTGCATAAAGTAATAATAGCAAAGTTGTGCTTTGATGACACTGTAATGTGCTTGCACATGCCTGCAAAAAACACACACTTCCCTTTCCTTTGGTCTGAGTAGCAGTTATGGGACTTTTCTTTTATGATGAGCCTCGTCCTTTCTTGTGATATTTCTGTATATTTATTGGTGGTCTGTGTGCAGCTCATAGGTCTGTGTGTCTGCTCTGTGTGTTGCTTTTAACACTTTATTTTTAGGCGGGAGAAGTTTCTGAATGTTTTGGTTTTCTTCTCCAAATTCAGCTTAACCAGTCGTGTTTGAGAGGAGCCAATAAACCCACTCACCATAGACAGAGGCTTCATTGGTACCTTGTTTCTTTACAACTAAAATGATTTTGTGCATTTTATTACTGTTTATAACGTTGGGCATTTAAGATGTGGAATAACTTGACATCAGTCAGGGTAGGTTTGAATATCAGGAGCTTAAGCGCAGAACTCGCTGAGTAATTCCAAGGGGTATCTTTGCAGGAATGTGTACATGTCCAGACTTTTTCTGGGAGCAAGCAGAGCTTCTGGACATCCTCAATGAGATACGTAGGGCCCAGAGTGCCAGCGTGGGGCAGTGCCCCTGCTGAGTGCTCACACCTCCTTGGTGAGGGGACGCTGCCCGAGGACCGTGGGGTGCAGCCCCTGCTCCGCTCCCCAGACACAAGTTGACTCTTTTTGCTCTGTAATTTCTTCTGATTCAACTTCGAGACGTGAGTCTCTTGTAGTTTGTTACCAACTTTCTTGTCTTATTACAGTGCCCAATGCCACTGTGTTGGTATTTAAGCTTGCCATGATGTTCAATTGTTTTATATTCCCAATTTCTTAGTGTTACTAGAGTAGGGTCTAGAAAGCATTTTTCAGTCTAAGTTCTGAGCCAAAACTGTGTCTCCTGTCCTTTTTAGTAGTAGCTGTTTTTATCTTTTAGACTAAAAAGGGCCAAAAATCTTGCACCATCAGCTTGTTTGCAGCAATATTCTCCATCTCCTCCCTCACCTGTGAACTGGTTTGTTTCTCTCTACATTTAGCTAATACTGGAGCTGTTGAGATTTAGAAGGAAGTTGCTGCCTTTTCTTTCTATCAAAAGAAATGACAGAAGAACCTGACAAAGCAGGTTTCTGTTGGACATAAATCTCTTGCCTTGGTGTCAATGAGCTGCTGCACACGAGGTTTAATTCCAGCAGAAATGTTTCTGTTTCAGTTGTTTGAGGGTGTATGATGATGTAAAGTATCCAAATTAAATAGGAGCTAATAAACCACTGAAAAGAGACACTACTAAAATACTTCAAATTAAAAAAAAACAACCAAACAGCAAATCAAAACACCCCAAGGAGCAGCTGTGGGTGGACAGGGAGGGCCTTGTCAGGGAGATGGAGAACCTGTGGGACATTGAGATCCTGCAGCTGCTGGGGCAGCTCTGCAAGAGGAAGAAGTGTTGGAAAGAGGCAGCAAGAACAGATTCAAAGTAACAGAGCCCAGTAGAAGTTATTCGAACTGCTTTAAAAATCATCAAGTGGGAGAATCTAAATGGAATGTTGAAGCTGATGAAGAGGCAGCAGAGCCTTCTTTGCTTCCTGTAGTAAAGAAGAAAAGCAAAACTTGACAGCTGATGTTTTCCTTCAGTACCTTTCAGTACTTGAAAGGGCCTTTGATAACAATGAGGATGAACTTTTAGCAGGGCCTGTTGCCATAGGACAAGGGGTGATGGTTTTAAACTGAAGGAGGGTCAATTCTGATTATATCTAAGATGCTTTTTATCATGAGGGTGGGGAGACCCTGGCACAGGTTGCCCAGAGAAGCTGTGGCTGCCCCATCCCTGGAAGTGTCCAAGGCCAGATTGGACGGGGCTTGGAGCAACCTGGGCTAGTGGAAGGTGTCCCTGGGTTGGAACTGGATGACATTTAAAAGGTCCTTTCCAACCCAAACTATTTTCTGATTCTGTGATCACATGAGGAGAAAAGCATTTTCCTGTGTATTTTAACGGTGCCTGTTCTCCTCCAGGACTGTGCTGTGAGCAGGTGGCAGTGCCTGGAATAGCTGCACCCTGAAATCAAACTGTGGTTTATCCAGACCTTGGAACTCCTTTACTTGGATCAAACCGGGTGCAGGTTCCAGTAGATTGGTGCTACCTGAACCAACAGACCCGAGGGGCTTCTGAGCAATATCTGACCCCTCCAGCCAGCACAGAAGCCCTGACAGATTCCTGGTTGCCCTGAGGTGTGTCTGGCTCCTGGGAACAGCAGCAGGCAGGTGTAGAGGTAATTTTGCTGCAGCACTACAGTTGCTCTGCTCCTCCTCAGCTCTTGCCTACCTCCCCTTTCCCTGACCAGGCTCACTCTCCCTGCCCTGCCTGTGTGGAATTAGCCATGTTGAGATGCTGTAGCTGTGTGGAACACAGGCCAGCTCTGGATCTGAGGGTGGGGCTGTGATGGTGACAAGAGCCTGTAGAAATGAAGGACTGGGTAGGAGGTGGGTGGGGGGTGAGCTGTGATCAGCTCGAGCCCTTCAGGGACATTGATGGGGACGTCAGCCATGAGCTTGGTGGTCCTGAACTGCTTGTGCTGGACTTGAACTCACTGAGAGCAAGCATGTGCCTTTTTCTGACCAGGAACAGAGCTGGAAAAACCTGTGTTTGCATTGGTAGGATGGTTAGTGTTTTTCTGGAACTGTTTTTAAAGCTAGAAGTGCTTGGTCAGAATGGAGTTGGTTTTGTGTTTGAATTATTTAATCAAAGCGAGCCCTGAATTATTTGTGAATTAGAACTACCCAGAGAGGAGAAGCTTTTAAAATAAGTGGTTTCTGAAGAACAATGTCCATCAAATAAACCTACTTCCTGGTAGACTTGCAATTTTTTTAAGATAAAATTTAACCTTGATGTGTTTATCCAATGAGAATCATTAATTCTGCCTTTCTTTGAATGTTGCCTGTCCAGTGATGTCCTCACTCTTTACTGTGCTCCTGCAGCTTTCCATACACTCCATTGCTTCTCCCCTCTCAGGGATGTGGGGAATATTGTCCAGTGAATGTTGGGGAGCAGTGCAGAGCTCTGATTCAGTGGGAATGTGGAGGTAAGGGTTAAACATCACAGATAATTCCTCAAGAAGCAGTTTGCCAACAGCAGGGAACAGAATCATGTGGTCGTTGAGAGACAAAGTGGTGTGAGGGGAGGAACAATCCCTCATCCTCTGACACCAGGTACCTGTTTTAGACAGTGTGCTGTGCAGAATTAGACACCTGTGTCCTTAGATGCCAGTTTGGGCTTAAAGCTGCTAAAAAAAGTGGATTTTCAGACCAAAATGGAAGAGTTTTTCCATCAGGTTCTATTTGATGCAGTTTTGAGATACTGGGGAGTTGTGCAGCCAGGAGCTCCAATACCAGCTGGCTCTGGAGCGAGTTCCCTCTCTGACCTGGGGGAAGCGACCGCCTCGATTTTCATCTAGAAAATGTTGGTGATGGTTCGTGTCGCCTTATGAGAGTGAGTTACTGGGTGTTCTGGGGTTGAACTATGTCGTGGCAATGGTAACTGCTTGACACAAACCTGTGCACCTCTTGCACGTTTGCATCTGCAGTGAATCTGGTTCTGTTTGGAGCCTGTGCTCTTCCCTCCCATCACAGCTCTGCCCGAGGCCGAAGGCACTCGGGGTCGATCCCGTGATGTTTGACATGTTGCTTTCTTTTCAAATAATCCATTTCTTGTAAAACAGACAGTCAGAAGGCAAGTTTATTTAAATGGAGGGGCTTTTTTCATTGCTGAGAAGTATACAGGTCTTTCAAACACATCTGGCAGTTGAAAAATTAACACTGTAACACTATCTAGCAACACAAATACACAGACTGTGTTGAGTTTAGGGCTATGCTGGCCCATAAATCATAGGTCCACAACCCATTTACATACAGGTGTGCAAAAATTAGCTTTTAAAATAGTTACTAATAAAGTTTCCTTATGCTTACACTTGCAAATCTCTTGAATATCTTCAAAACTAGTTTCTTTGATAGAAAAATCCGTGTCTTGCTGGTTAGTGTCCGCTCAGACCTAATAGCAAAGTGATGCCCACTGGAGCAGTGGAGAATTTAAAGGACTTTTGGGAGTTTTGGAACCCAGTGGAGTGCCAGCAAAGTGGAAACTTGAGTAGTGCTCTTCAGGTAGTGAGGAGAATTGAACACCCACAGAACTCGGTGAGAGGAACCAACTTTGCAGTGAAGAATGGCTTCTCCTGGGTACTCAGTTTTGTACATCACTCCCCTCCTGTGGCTGTAGTGTTTAGCTTTCTTTGACTTGACTTCTGTTTTGCAGCGAAATCTTCTGATTTTTGCAGTTTTCAGTGTTGAACCTCACCTTGAGACAACTTCATGTTGTTTTCCTGTAGAAAAAAACCTGCTTCTAGCTCGTTGCGTTCGGTGTCTGTGTGCAGGCAGGTGTGAAAAGGGAGCTGCAGCACAGCAGTGGAGCTGGCAGAGCGAGTTTTGGGTTGGAAATGTTGAGTTTACAGGCACTGGCGTGCGGATCAGCATTCCATGGATGCGGTGACGCTTTGGGCTCACAGGGTACAGACCCTCCGTCTGTTGTTCTTGTCCCTTCCCTTGGTGGGAGCAGTTCAGCTCCCCCAGGTAACCTCGTGGTGGATAAATGGTGCTTGTTGGGGAAAAACTGGGCTGTTTACCTGGCTGGAGGTGTCTGATCATGGACAAGAACGTTGTCCTTTAAAGCTTTCACAGAAATCAGTAGCATTTGGTATGAGCCAGTCTAGAAAGGATCTTCAGAAGAAGGTGGCTCAGGTGGCATCGTGTGTGCCATACACATCGTTGGCCAGTGAGCTGGGTTAGTTTTGGAAACTGCTGGAAGAAATGTAGCGCATAGAAATCTTGCGTATTTAAGATCATGTGTTTAAATTGTTAAAAAAAAAAAGGAAAGAAAAAAAGAAATCATGCTGTTTGGGATTCCTTTTCCCAATAAAATTCTAATAAACCAGCCCGGGGGATCCATCCCCTCCCATGTGTCTGCTCTCTCTCATATGCTGGTAACTGCTCCCCTGTTTTGGTGTCCCGTTGCTTCGGCAGGAGCGTGAATGTGTTCCCACCGTGAAGGTCCTGGGGGCTTTCGAAGCAAAAGGGAATTATTTTCAGGAGTAAAGCAGAGCTGTGACTTGAGACGTTGCACAAATAGATTGTAGATGGGTGGCAAACAAACTGGTAAAAGCCTTTATTTTTACTTAACCATCTTGACCATGTGTGCCTCTTTGTACCGCGGGCGTGGGCTGCAGCCGTGCGGGGTGGGAGGGAACGTGTTGGTGTTTGAGATGTACTTGCTAAGCAGAAGCCGTGTCCTCTGCCCCTTCTCCCTTTCCGGAAAAATTGTTCTTGCCAAAATTTTCTACCTGTTGCAAGAGTTGCTTTCTTTCCAGCACAGTAAAATGTCGACTTCTTTCACTGTTCCTTCCCTCTCGTAGGCATCTGTAACCTCTGTACGACTGTGTA
>NW_016690327.1:1428175-1433309 GCF_001604755.1 Lepidothrix coronata
CAGTCATCGATCTCTGCTGGCTATAGATACCATCAACTTGAGTGTATTGTAAACGAACCGTATTCATTTGAAAAATAAATTTTTTTTGAAATGCATCTGTGATACTTTATTTTATTTCTGTGTGCATCGTTTTAATTTATTCCCAGAGCCAGGATCGGATGGAGGTGGAGGTGTTGGGCTGGGTGGTGGGATCTGCGGAGAGCTCCAGGCACACCCATGCCAGAAAACCACTTGCTTCTGGTCTTTTCTGTTTGATTTTATTTTAATGCCGTTTAGCTTAACAAACAAACCAACCAACCCCAACCGGGGCCGAGCTTGAAATGCTCAAGTTGTAGTTTAAATCCTGTGACCACCTGCAGGAGTCCTGGGAAGGGGTGGCTGCTGTGGGGTGGGGAAGGTGCTCTGGGTCTGGGCGCTCCCTCCTGCTCTGTGGGTCATTTTGTTGGGATTTTTTAAAGTATTATTATCATCATCCTTAGCTGCCTTGGGTGCCACTTGGCTGCGGTTTGCGGTGTCCCTGTCCCCGACACCCGCCCTGCAGCCGGTGCTGCACCCGCCGCACCCGCCGCTGCCCGGGACCGCCCGGCAACGGCCCCGCGCGAGCCCGGGGACAGCCGGGAACGGTGAGGGCAGACCGGGGATCGGCCGGGAACGGTGAGGGCAGACCGGGGATCGGCCGGGAACGGTGAGGGGGACAGCGGGGCCACGGTCGGTCCTGAGCGGGGGACAGCGCGGGATCGGCGCCAGCCCGGGCTGTGAGGGGAGCACGGCCCGGACCGGCCCTGAGGGGGGGCGAGCGGGGCCGGGACCGGCCCTGGGGCGGGGAGAGAGCGGGGCCGGGACCGACTCTGAGGGGGGAGAGAAGGGGTCGGGACCGGCCCGGGCTGTGAGGGGAGAGAAGGGGTCGGGACCGGTCCTGAGGTGGGGAGCGGAGCAGGGTCGGCCTCGAGAGAGAGGCTCGGAGGTGCCGAGTGCCCTCCCGGCCCCCTCCACCGCTGTGCCCCGCGGCCCTTCGTGCCCTCCCTCCGCGCTTCCTTCCCTTGGGGAATGCCTGGTCTGCGCTTCCCCGTCAGCCGGTGGTGTCGGTGGCCGTGCCCGAGGGGGCTGCGGGTACGGGGGGTATCCCACAGGGGGTATCCCACAGACGGGGACCCCGCCCCAGAACTGCACCTGACCGTGGGGCT
This sequence comes from Lepidothrix coronata, assembly GCF_001604755.1. Lineage (NCBI taxonomy): Eukaryota > Metazoa > Chordata > Aves > Passeriformes > Pipridae > Lepidothrix > Lepidothrix coronata. Next base: position 1,429,360 of record NW_016690327.1, read on the forward strand.
GGGCACCTGCAGCCCCCTCGGGACCCGCTCTGGGTCTGTGGAGCGGGCCCTGCAGTTCCTGCCCGTTGTGCAGGATGTGCTGGGTAACAAGGGAGATGGCTGCAAACTCTGCCGTCCCTGCAAAGCCTTGGAGTGCCCCGGGATCACAGCCCTGGGCTCAGCCTGCAGCTGTAGCACGGCAGAATCAGTCACATCATCAGCCATTTTGTCCAAGCTCAGTGCTGTGAGCAGCTCCTTGTCCCTGGGAGCAGCTCCGTTCCCCAGGGAGGGGCCGGTGCACAGGGCTTTCCCCTGACCTGGGGCAGAGGAACGGCACCGATCACCTGTCCTTATGCTCCCCATCGTGAGGACACGTGTCTGTGTTAGGCCAGGTGCCAGGTTACCGTTTGCCGCTGCTTTTCTCTTGAAGAGCTCTGCAGTTTGTGGCTGCAGCTCCATTTCGGGCATACTTCCACGAATAAACAGATAAATCTTCCACCCCCGTGCAGTCACCTGCTGAGCGAGATGGCCTCGCTGAGCGTAAAGCCGGGCCAGCGGTTCACCCTGCCGGACTGGCAGAACAACGCCCACCGCATCTCGGCCGATGCCGAACACCAGCGTTCTACTTCCCACCAAATCCGGCAGGAAGCACGAGCTCTCCGCAACGACACCGGCAACCAGGTGCGCCTTCTGGCAGGGGGGCTGCTCCCAGGTTTGTCGGGATAGCGGGCTCAAGAGCATGGGAGAGTGTCTGGATCTGGGTGTATGGACCCGTACAGAAACTGCTAAATATGTGCATTTGTGTCCTGTAAATCTGCTTGCAGTGATGTGTCTGTACTGTCAGGAAATCCTCATGTGATTCTCATGTCTGTCGCAACTTGTGTTGTTCTCTGTGCTCTCCGTTTGTGTAAATGGCTGTTAGACCAAATGGCAACGTGTTGTGCTCCTGTGTAGGGTCAGTCAGTCCAAAAACAAGGCGAGGCTTCAGCAAGATTCATAAATGCCATTTTGAAAAGAGTAACGGCATTTCTCTCTAATTGCAGGCGAAATGGGATGAGTGTGACACCCGAACCCGCCTGAAGGATCGTATTACCAGCGTGGACAGATGGAGAGAGGTCCTGGCCAGATGCCTCACAGACATAGACTTGGAAATCGATGCCTTAACCAAAGTATGTTGGGAAAACAGATGGCTGGAAATCAACTTACACTCTCAATGTGGGATGTGAAATAATTGAGGCTTGTTTTGTGCAATGGGCAAGCCCATCTGGATTTCAAGGAGGCCTTTTCACTAGATATATTTTTATATATATATATATATATGTATATTTTATACTGGGATCCATAGCTGATGGAATGACTTCCTGGAAGACAAACCACTGTGTGTTCTTGGCTGAGCCAAACCATGATATGGAGCCATGCACTGCATGCTCCTGTTTGGGTTTCTGGGTGGTTTTTTTGTTGTTTGGGCTTTTTTTAGAGCTCTGAAGGAAAATGCAAAATATGTTAACACCATCCCTCAAAAATGTTTGGTTTTAACTAGAGAATAGCAATGGGACATCTCTGATGCTGTGAGTTCTAAACCTGCTGCTCCTTGAGTTGTTTGTCCCCAGCAAGGTGTGATTCCCAATGGCAGTGGCAGGTGTAGAGGACTAAGATGTTTGGCTCTGGCAATTTTTATTCCAGACCTGCTAAAAGGTTTCAGAACTGCAAAGATGGGCAGTGTGAGCCCCTCTTAATGAGGGTATGGGTGGGTTCCCCTTCCTTTCTTCCTCCCATTCCTAAAGGCTCCCCCCACACACCTGGCTGACTGCTTCTTCCAGGTGAAGGAGGCAGCAGAAGATGCCCTCCAGGCAAAGAACTTGTGTTTGGATGTTGCCATCGAGTGCCTGACGTTCCGCGAGAGCCGCCGCGACATCGACGTGGTGAGGGACCCTGTGGAGGAGGAGCTGCACAGGGAGGTGAAGGTGATCGAGAAAGCCAAGAAGGAGCTGCAGCAGCGAGTGGACGAAGCCTTCACACAGCTCTGGTGAGGAGTGACAGCTTTTGGCCAAACTCTGCCCTCCTTGCTTGGCCCCAGATATTTAACGTGCCTCTAATGCCACGCTGAGACGGGCAGGCAGGGAACCACACAGGAGCCTTGGATGGTTATTGTCAAGGTCTGGGGATTGGCAAGGGAGAGTGTGTCAAGGGAGACTTCACAAGCACCCTCGGGAAATTTTGGCCCAGACAGATCTCTTGTGCCACCTGCCTTGGTTCGGGAATCAGCAGCTGGGAGGTGTTAAAGGTCCCAGGCCCTAATCCTCCATGGGAATCCTTTGCAGCTCCATTTTCCAGGGCGATGCCAGTGCAGGCAGTGCTGGGGGGGCAGGCTCAGTTCCCAGTGGGGTGGGAGGTCATCCCTCATTTCAGAGATGACTGGCATGGTGATGAAGCTTCGGGAATTGAGAGCTGCCACTCCCCTTGGCCTGCTGCCACTGACTCCAGCCCTGCTCTCCGCAGCCTCCTGAAGGAAGCTCGGCAGCAGCTGAACTGTGACCACCGGCACAAGGTGGAGGCGTTGGATCTGGATCGGCAGTGCTTGTCCTTCAACGTCACCTCCGGCAACATCTCCTTCAAGGTCAACCCAACGCGGATCCCAGACGGGTAAGGAAAGAACCTGCCCTTGTGTGGCCAAATCCGTGCCTGGAAGAGCCCTGAGACGCTTTTTCCTTCTGTGCTGTATCCTGGTTTGATGGGTACAGCTTTGGAGAGAGCTCAGAACAGGATTTGGCTCTGGGATTTGCTGTGGAATGGTGAAGCCACAGACTTGTGGGAGCTAGCTAATTTGTCACCACAAACCCAGGCCAGCTGCTGGGCCTCCTGCCTGGCTGTAGGTGACACTCAGTGGTGTGGTGTCACCCCTGGCACAGCTCATGGGGGAGCTGCTGCACATTTTCACTTGGCATTCCCTTCTATGGCTTGGATGTGCCCCTGGTGGAGCAGCTGTTGGGCTCAGTGGGGTTCAGTCTCTGAGGAGGTGAGGCAGGACGTGACCTCCAGATTTCTGGAATCGTTTTGTGCTGCACAAAGCCATCCTCGTCTGCAGCAGGTAGTTCCTTTGAGCTGTCTTGCAAACACTCAGTTTATTTTCTTAACTGATTTGTTGACAGAACAACTGCACTTCGTGAGTGGGAACTGAACAGCCAGTGCAACAAGGATCGTGCTGATGCAGAAATGAAAGCCTCGATTGACCTCCGAGGAGCCATCATGCTCACCATTGCCCAGGTAATGCTCCCTCGGCTGTAGATCCGTGGTGCTGTCCTGGATCCAGTGTGGGAGACTGGCAGGCATGTCTCTGGGTCTGTCTGGGAGCAGCTGCCCTCCTGGTATAAGAGAGGAGCTTGGCTGTGCTGTGGAGCATGCAGCAGTGTCAGCAAGCTGGAGGGCATGTACCTGTCCACCGATCCCTGCCTTCTGGCTACCGGGGGAGGGTGACCTGCACACCTATGGCAGTGGCCAAACCCAGCTGGTTTTGCTCCTGGGCTTGCCCCAACCTCCCAGGCACAGCTGGGGGGCACAGACACCTTGTAGCCACGTGTGACTGGAGCCTGTTCCCTCCCCAGACAAACAATGAGCTGGATGCTCAGCGGATAGCTACGGAGTTTGCCTTGAGGAAGAGGATTAGAGACATGGAAGGAGCCCTTAGTGAACTGAGATGGCAAGAGAAGAATGTAAGTGGTATTTCTTTGGTCATCCACCACAGCCCTGGCTGGGAATGGAATCCAAAAGGCTGTTGGTTACATGGAAAGCAGCTTGTGGAAGCAGAGGGTTCAGTTCTCAGAAATCCTCAGAAACCCATCCCTAGCACAGTGAAATCCCCAGAGCCATGGGGGCTGTGTCCCAGTCTGTCTCCTGGGCCGTCCCTCATGACACACCTTTATCTCCTCAGACCTTGGAGGAAATTGCTGAGATGGAGGAGGAAATCCGGCAGC
>NW_016690327.1:1434189-1488353 GCF_001604755.1 Lepidothrix coronata
TCTGGATATCAAACACTCTTTCCTGGATCCTCTTAACCATGAAGTACATTCTCTCTGGTTTTAGCTGTGGAGGTTTTGGTTGGAAAGGACCTTAAAAACATCTCATTCCACCCCCTGCCATGGGCAGGGACACCTCCCACTGTCCCAGGTTGCTCCAAGCCCTGTCCAACCTGGCCTTGGACACTCAGGGATGGGGCAGCTGGGCAACCTGTGCCAGTCAGGCCTTGGTGATCAGGGAGGTGCTGGCAGAGGGCAGGAGCAGTTTGTCCCTGGCTGGGGGTGTCACCCTGTCCCTCCTGTCGCAGAGTCGCTGCCCTACACGGACGACACAGCCATGAGCAGGTCGGTGGTGCAGTCCCTGCTGGCCAGGGGGGAGTTCGACGAAGTTGACATGGCCAAGAGGTGAGGACGGAGCCTCCTGAAGGTGAAACCATCATTGTGGCTGTCTGTGGAGTCACTGGTAATTTGCAGAGGGGAAAAAAGTCAGGACAGTGGTGGTTAATCCTGTAATTTGGTGTGTGCTTGGCCCTGCCCTGGACCTGCAGCAGCATCGGCTGCAGTGTGGGGTCAGAGTCTGCCTGGACATGTCAGCCCTCTGTGTGTTCACCTTTGGGGAGCAGAATGCCTGGAGAGTTCAGAAACACTTAATTTCATGTTTATTTGTTGCTATTTATGTTTGTGCTGCCCTCAATTTAGTGAGGGAATAGGAGTGAGCTCAGCTTGGCTTTGTTTATGATCCATTTCCCTCTGGAATCCCCAGCCCTGGGAGCATTTGGTTCCACTTAAGGGAGAGCGTTTCTTTGTTTAGAAAACTCTTCCATTGAACTTGAACAAAAGACTTTCCTTGTGGTTGTGACCCACGGAAATGTTTCCAGTTTGCTTCTATTTCGAGGCAAAGCTGAGAGGGAAACAAGTGAGTTGTGGAAGGTGGTGTTTATACACCCTTTCCTCCTTTCACACTTTTTCAGGAATTGTTTCCTTGCAGAACTGAACCCCTGACTGTCACTGACTCACACGTGTGTTATTAATTCAGTTTAGCAAGAGGCTTCACCCAGTCACAAACACCAGTAACAGACCAAACCCCCCGTGTGTTTGCCCTGCCCTGCCCACGCCAGGTTTGCTGAGGAGTACAAGAAGGAGCCCAACAGGGGTTATGGGATGGCCGTGGTCAACGTCTTCAAGAAGCTGCTGAGCCCCAAGTGCAGCGACGTGTTCGAGCCCGCGAGGGCCCAGTTCAACGGGAAGGGCTCCTACGGGAACGGCGGGGCCATGAGGGTGGCCGGCATCCCCCTCGTCTACGCCGACACCCAGGATGTCAAGAAGGTGCTGGAACGTTCTGGGCTCCCCGGGGTGTCCCTGGTGCCGGGGCAGCCCCCTGGGAGGCTGTGCTGACACTGGGATTTCCTTGGCAGTTCGCGAAGCTGAGCGCGGAGCTGACCCACGCCAACTCCCTGGGCTACAACGGGGCCATCCTGCAGGCCCTGGCCGTGCACCTGGCGCTGCAGGGAGGGCTCAGCAGGGAAACCTTCCTGGAGCAGCTCATCAGCCACATGGAGCACGTGGAGGCGGATGACAAGTCTCTCAGCGACGCCCGGGCGTGAGTAGCTGTGGAGGAAGCACCAGCTCTGCTGTGGTGGTTTGTTCTGGCTCTTCACGTTCTCCCCCCCTTCCCTCTCTGCTTGCAGGCTGGGATTTGAGGATTTCCCGTTTTCCAGGCGTCTAAAGAAAATCAAGGAGTTTTTGGAGTTCAGCAGCGTTCCCAAAGTAGATGTGTTGTTTGAGTTAGGTGAGTACCTTTCTTACTATTAGCATTGGGGAAGAGCTGGAAGCAAGACTACCTCAGCAAGCCTGGTAGGTGTGTCTTCCCCTAGAGTTCTCTTTGTGCTGCCTGTTGGGCACAGAATGTGCTGGAAAAGCTGCCTGTGCTGACCTGTCAGGAATTGCAAGTCTCTACCCAGTGATTCCTGCTCTGTGTTGTGTCTTGCTAAGGAAAACTTATCTTGCATAATACATCTTAATATTCAAAGATCTCTTAGTGGCCAGTGGGTTGTCATGTTGAATGGGAACAGGTAGATGTGTATGGCCAGACTATACTGGTGTAACTGGGAGTTGCTCTTTGGAATATGAGTGATACTGGGGAACACGGGGGATTTCTGAGGCACAAACCTTTGCACCTTTTCCTGATAAAATCCATGGTACTGGTATGGAAGGTCAGTGGCAGCAGGAAGTTGCAGTTGGAAGAGGGAAGGGAGCCCTGAGGGTAATGGCCGGGTGTGTTCCAGGCAATGGCATCGCTGCTCTGCGCTCCGTCCCCACTGCCATTTACTCCTTCCTGCGCTGCATGGACACTGATCCCGACATTCCCGAGCACTACAACGCCCTGCAGAGAACCATCATCTACTCCATCTCCCTGGGGGGGGACACGGACACCATCGCCACCATGGCGGGGGCCATCGCCGGCGCTTACTACGGCGAGGAGCAGGTGCCCCCGAGCTGGGAGCAGAGCTGTGAGGCTTTCCAGGAGACCCAGAGGATGGCCAAGAGCTTGTATGAACTCTACTGCCAGCGGCTCTGAGCTCCAGGGGAGCTCCAGGGGTTTCCTGAAGGCGAAGAGATGGTCACCTCTGCTTTTGTGGTCAGATCCAGCAGTGGATCCGTGCCGTGGGTGACACCAGCAAGCCTCACCTGGGAAAGGTGCCTGCTGCTGTCAGCTGGGAGCATGAGCTGCCTTGGAAGGGGGGGGACATCCCCTGCAGTCATGGATCAGCTGGGAAGTGGCTGCATGTGGCACCTTGGACAGTGGGTGCAGCTCTTCTGAGTGTACAGGAGTGTCTTGTTTTCCATGGGATTTCTGCTGCTTGCTTTGTCCACCGTTGTGCCATTTGTCATTGCAGTTACTGGGGGGTGTCTAAATCTGCAGACTTTTTCCCTGTTTTCCTCTGCTCCTGTGTCTGTGGCCTGTGTTGTGGTGGTCAGTGGCCCATCCAGTAGCTTTGGGAGGCTCCACACCCCTCACACAGCAGCAGGTCACTCTCACTGGCCAGCTAAGGGATGTCACAGGAGTCACCAGAGGCCTGGTGGCCTGGGTTGTCCCCTGTGCTGATTGAGGATGCCAGAGCACAGACCTCCCAGGGAGATTTGTTCCCCCAAAGGCAGAATGAGAAGTGCCAGAGAAAGAAGGGATTTCTTTGCATCACTGGTGGTGCTGTGAGAGACCTTTGTTGCCTGCAGACAATCCCTGCTGGGAGAGGGTGTCCCTGATTGCTGCTGCTCCTGTGTCCTTTGCCCTGTGATCCAACAGGCACCATCACCTGCTGCATTTCGTGTTCCCTTGCACAGCTGCTGTCACACTGCTGCAGCTGCTCTGGCTGCTCCTGTGCTCCTCATTCGTGCATCCCACGTTTTTTACATCCTGTGTATCATGTGTCCCCAGAGCACCACGTGAGATTCCTGTTTAAATCACAGTATCACAGTACTCTGAGTTGGAAGGGACCCACAAGGATCACGGGAGTCCAGCTCCCAGGGAGACCAAATATGGGGTGGAGATAGTTGTGAAACCTGGTGTTACAGGGATGGAATTCCCAGTTCTCTCAGTGGTAAAAGTGACTTGAGCAGGATGCAGGAGTTACTTCTCACAGTTCTAGTCCTCTGTATTGGATAAGACTTACCCAGAATTAGAGGGGAAGGTGGGTTAATTGGGGGAGAATTTATCAATGTTTAGAAGCAGCTGGTGCTGGTGGCCAGGAACACTCTAGCACAGCTGTATTCCAGAATTTCACATTCAAAACCTTTTCCTGCTGGAGCTGGTGAGAAAGGGAGAAACAGCTTGGGAATGGCACGTCTAGAAAGGGGTTGGAAGCTTTTTTAATAATTGAAAACAAAAAGTCATCATATGGAAGCGTTTATAAATTTGAATGTGACTGTGTGACTCTGTTATTTCTCCAGTATTTCTTGTGACACCGGGAAGTGCCCGTTGTGCTCCCCGGTGGTGTTGGCACGTGGGGGCTGTGTCAGGCTGCATGCACATGTGGGAATCTGGCTGCCACAGGTCCTTCCAGTGTTCCCTGTAGTCTGCTTCCTTCAAGTGCCAGTCTTTTGTGTGATGCTTTAATGGGTTTTCCTTGTATAAATGGGTTCTTGTCCTGGGAACATGTGGAATTTTGGTCTGTTGTATATTTCTGTATTGTGCTGCAGATCTGAGCTGTAAAATGTCAGGTTTTCCACATTATTCTGCCAGAGGGGCGACCAGATTCATGGAATTATTTAAAAGAAGATATTTTTCTTTTGAAGCAGCTTTATAATTTTAAATGTTTGGAACTCACGGAGAGCAAAGAGCTCCTGTTTAAAGACTAGAACTCGTTTTAGGCCAAAATTTAAACATGTACTAAAACCTTTAGCTCTGACTTCCTCGGAAAGGAATAAAATCCCTCAGTTATCTTTGTTAATTAGCCACTGCTCCTGTGTTTTGATTCAGGTCATAAAGTTGTGCTTCCCTAATGCCAGGAGTACCAGGAGTGACTCTTGGTACCAGGGTGAGTTGGCACTGGGCATTGCAGGGAGGGTCACTGGAGAGGAGCTTTCCTTCTCAGGAAATCCAGCATGTGGTGATGGTGCAGAGACCAGGGAATGTGCTGGGACCCTGTGACTGGCAGCACGAGGATGGCTTGTCCTTGGAATGACTTCTGAAGGTGCCTGCATGGCAGCCTGGCTTCCCTGGGAGTGCTTCACCTGTTACAAGGAACGTCTCCTTTGCCAGGTGGGAAAACACATTTTCTTCTCTTTGAGCCTCAGAAGGTGCTTTGCTACAGGTGATTCACCAGTCCTGGCTGTTTCTGAATCACTTGGGATGGAGGTTGGCTGTAGAATAAAAAATCATGGGGAAAAAAAAAAACACATAGAAGGGAAAGGGAATCCCCAGCGCTTCACCCTGAATTCCTCAAATTAATAACTGCCTGGCTGGAAGGGTCTGGGTTTCATCCTTTTTTAAAACTGAACTTCTGGAGACAGGAATCTTTTCCTTAATCAGAAGAAATAACCTCTTGCATAAGGATATCAACAAGGGAATCTGCTGGGTGTGAGTGAGGAGATTTGAGGAGGAAGGAGAGTATAAGAGAACTGTGTGAGGCTGAGCAAGTCCCAGGACAGAGCACAGCTGAGCCCACCTTTATACAATAAGTTTTATTGATGTTTTGTCAATACAATCAAGTACTGCAGTTTTAGTTGTGAAGAGCAGGCCAGTTTTGGGTCACAAAGAGTGCATTTTAAACCAACTTTTACTAGGACAGTGCATGTAATAAGTATTTACAAAACTAAAAACCTCTATATACTAGGTTAGAAATGAAGATACTAGAGGCAAATTTAAAAAAAATAGTAAGAATTTGTATATAAAAATGCACATTGTAATGCAGTTTTCAGCATTAAAAATAGACACTTCATCCAACCCAACCTTTTTTATTCTTGTGATTGAAACCAAAATCCCACGCGCTCACACACACGACAGAAAATAATCCTTTCTGCTGGCGAATATGTACTCAGTATTCCAGAAAAAAATCCTTCTGGAGAGTGAACAGCCTCCCTCATCCTGTGCATCGTTTTTTTTTAGCCTAACTATGTGCGTGTAATATCTTTGCTTTCCACTAGTGTGTAAATGTAAGAGGTTAAATAGCTGCAAGGAGTGATTATGGGTTTGCTCTGCACATGAAGGGAAAGTGGAGTTGCAAAACAATATCTACAGCACGAAGGAGTTAATCTGGGGGGTGGTTACAGTGAGGAGTTTGGTTGTTGCTTTTTGCCAGCTCGAACAAGAAGTTTGGAGTGAAACAGAACAGAACAAAAAGAGGTGGGATGTAGGGTAGGCACAGTATAAATAAGTCGCTTTGAGGAGCAGGGTGAGGCTCCCACCAGGTGTGGCAGCTCCTGGCCCTGCACAGGTTGTGTGGGGCCAGACCAGCCGAGTCCCCCCCTGTTCTCCACAGGGAAGGAGATAAATCCCCTGCCAGCACCCTCCGTTCCCAAACCTGGGCTTGGAAAAAACATCAGAGCTTCTCCTTTTAATTTTAGGGACTCTCTGTGTATGGGTCCTGTTCCTGCTGGGAAATAACCTGTTACAGTCACAACCCAAATGGTCCTGACCCCGCCCCGCCCTCAGGGGTTAAAATGTCCAGTGGGATCTGACACCTTTCAGCTTGAGAAGTTTCATCTTTGCATGAAACTTGCAGCTTTAAGGAGAGAAAATCCCAGGAGGGGACACAGCCCCAACAGGCAGTGGCTGGAGCACTGCCCTTCCAACTGCCAATTTCCTTCTTGTGTTTTTTTAATTTCAGGAATAGGTGTGTTTTTAAAAGGAAGCCCTGGATGGCAAGAGGCAGAAACACAGGACAGGCTTGAGGAGAAAAACAAACAAACAAACCAGAAATAGGAAAAGGAAAGTTGTTTAAATATCTTGTAGAGTCCATCTGGAGGACAAGTTCAGTCCCAGCCTTGCTGTGTTTCTTTGGCCATCAAATGGGCTGTAGGAAAATGCAAAGGTCAGAGGTGCTCAGCTGGTGACCACATTGTTGGTGTTTCTCAAGGATGTGCCTTTGCAGAGGGACATGCAGTGGGATGCACATGGATTGACTTCAGCAGCGTGTTCCTGGCCTGGGATGAGCAGAATCCCTGTCCTGTGAGTGGCAGTGACTGTTCTACTGTGAGAAACCTGCAGAGCCATGGATTCCCTTGTTGCCTGTGCCAAGGGACAGAGCAGCCAGGTGGGCACTGCTGTGCACACCCGGCCCAGAACCCTGCAGCTCATACTCAGGTCAGTAACACTTCAGCACTGGGGAGACGAAGTGGTAGCAACAGAGAGATGCTGATTTTTTTAACCTAAGTCTCCGAGTGGCACCGGGGTTGGTGCCCTGTCACAGGTCCGTGTTTGGTGCCCTGTCACAGGTACCTATTGCACTACACTTGAAAGTAACACTGTGAAGTGGGTCATAGCACCGTGGTGAAATCACTGCATGGGCAGTTAGAACCATACTGTTTTTAATTAATGCCAAGATCCCCAGAGCAAGGGGGGACACCAATGCAAAAGTTCCCACATCCCGAAATAAACAGGAAAAGCAAGTTGTCCATCAGTGGCACTTCCTTGTGGCACAGCAGCTGGCAGTACCGTGAGCCGGGCTCACAGTGCCATCCTTGTGTGGGCAGAGATGCTCCCGAGGCCAAGCAAGTCTTTGGGCTGCAGAGGCAGACGGGACAGGACCAGCCCTTGGACTTCCCAGCAGGTGAATGGAGAGAGCGGATGGTTGTTCATCCCAGGGGTTCCAGGTTCCCTCACCTCCTTTGGAACAGGTCGTGCCATCCTCCCAGGTACCAGTGCCTGGATGTTTTAATTCCTAAAGGTGCTGGGGGGGGGGGGTGTTCAAAATAATATTTACTTCTTAGAAGGTGCTTATGCAAAATGTTCCACTTTTTAGGATTATAAATCCAACCACACTGAATCCGGAGTGAATCGGAGAGACTGCCCCAAAGCAGAGTCTGGAAAAACAGGCGTCAGCAAGCCTGGAACTCGGGCATCTGATGGTTGGGAAGGAAATTTCTCAATCCAGCATGGATCCCTGCCGCTGTACGGGTTTGTGTAAGTGCTGGGACCCTGCGTAGGTTACCAAACACACCAGCCATGACACAGCTGGATTTATTTATCCAGCATTCCAAATGGGAAACGAGGGCACTTGATACAGACCAGGAGGGTCCGGTCTTCCAGCTGACCCTCTCTGGGTCACAGAGCCAGATCCTTGCCATCCCAAGCGTGTTTCTGTGTTTGATGTCCAGTCACTGGGGTAAAATTTATTCCAAATATGCTTTGCTGAGGAAGTTGCTCCCCTCCCTCCCTTCTCCCTTCCCAAAAAAAAAAGAAAGATAGATGGGTAGATGTCTCCTTCCCGATTACCCTCGTGACTCTTGGATCAAACAGCGTGAAGCAAGGTCCCACAGCAGCGGCTTGCGCGTTCTTCCCAGTGACTTTTCTTTTTTGTATTAATTTTAAAACACTTTTTTATCCAAAAAAAAAAAAAAATGTTTATGGCTAAAGTGGGTGAAAAGGAAACGTGCCCAACAGCCGTTATGTGGGGCAGAGCAGGAACCCAGAGAAGGAGGAGTGGATGTATTCCGTGGAGTACAGCCCGTTGGCCTGGTCCGAGGGCATTTGTACCCACACCTGGTCGTTCTCCTTGAGTTCAAGCACGGCACTGCCCGAGGCCTGGTCCAGGTACCCCTTTTTGTACTCGTCGTAGGTGTAGGTGGCCGGCACGTTGTTCTTGTACAGGGCCACCCAGACGTTGGTCCCTTTGACGTGCACGTGGTAGGCGAAGTAGTAGATTCCGGATACGGGGCAGGTGAAGATCCCGGTGACTGGGTTGTAGCCGTTGTGCCCGTTGTACAAGGTCCGGTCAAACTTGACGGGCATGCCGGAGGCAGGGAAGGGGGAGGTGAGGATGGCGGTGAAGGCGGGCGCGATGCGGGCGGCGAGTTCCCCCCGGCCGTACTGCGGCTTGCCCGGCTTCCCGTTGCCCAGCACGGCGCCCTCCACGCCGCCGTCTGGCAGGTGCAGCCCCGCGATGCCCGTCTCGTCCAGCACCCCTGGTGCTCCCGGTGGCCCGGGCGGCCCCGGTGGGCCTGGTGGCCCGTTCAGCCCCGGTGTTCCCGGCATTCCGGGGGGCCCAATGGGTCCGGCCATTCCGGGCTCGCCGGTCTTCCCCTCGCCAGGAACACCAGGGAGCCCGGGCTCCCCTTTCAGCCCTGGTAACCCTTGTGGCCCCATGGGACCCGCGGGTCCTTGCAATCCTGGAATGCCTGAGGGACCCCTCAGCCCTGGCTGTCCTGGGATCCCGCCGTCCCCTTTGGGCCCGGGGCCACCCGTTAATCCGGGCACCCCTGGGAGGCCGATGAACCCTGGTTCTCCTTTGGGGCCTGTCGGGCCAGGGGGTCCCACTGACCCGGGCAGGCCCCTTTCTCCCGGCACCCCTGGCTTCCCAGCAAAGCCACTGGGGCCCTGGTCCCCGCGCATCCCCGGCATTCCTGGGGGCCCACTTGGCCCCACGTCCCCCTTGGATCCGGGCAGCCCGTGCTTGCCCGGCAGCCCCATGGAGCCCGGTGGGCCCGGCGGGCCAATGATGCCAGCAGGGCCCGGCTCACCCGGCTCCCCGTCAACACCGGGTTCCCCCTTGTCACCGATGGCTCCCTGTGCCCCCGGCTGCCCACGGTCTCCTTTCAGGCCAGGCAAACCCGGCTTCCCATAACCCGTTGGGCCTGGCAGACCTGGGAGGCCGCGGATCCCGGGCTCTCCCTTTGGTCCCATGGGGCCCTGTATCCCTGGCACCCCCGCAGCGCCCGGGACCCCGATCCCGTCGATCCCAGGGGGGCCCCGCGGCCCCACAGGGCCAGGCTCCCCGGTGACACCAGGCCCGCCCGGGGGGCCCATGTCGCCCTTGCCCCCCGGCGCTCCTGGCAGCCCGTCAAGGCCGGGCTTCCCAACGCCGACAGGCCCGGGGGGCCCTGCAGGGCCAGGAGGGCCCCCATTCCCCCGGGGCCCTGGTAACCCCGGCTTCCCCACACCATTTTCACCCTTCATCCCTCGCTCTCCGCGGGGACCCGGCTCTCCTTTTGGGCCAGGCTCACCCCGAAAGCCAGGCAGGCCGGGGCCACCCTGGGGACCCGGCTTCCCGTTGACGGAGAGTCCAGCTGGCCCGGGCAGCCCAGGGGGGCCGGGAAGTCCTCTTGGCCCTTGCTCCCCTCGCATGCCGGGCTCACCCTTGGCTCCAGGCATCCCTTTCATACCCGCCTTTCCAGGGAGTCCTGGGATGCCAGGTTTCCCAATGCCCGAGAAGCCAGGAGGCCCAGCGGGGCCAGGCTGGCCGTGCATTCCTGGCTTCCCTGTGCCTGGTTTTCCTGGGTAGCCAGGGGGCCCAGGGGGTCCACGTGGGCCAGGCTTCCCTGGAGGTCCTGGCTCCCCTTTGAGGTCCATGGGCAGCATCGGTGGCACGTCTGTGGAGAGAGGAGACACGGAGTGTCACTGGGGCCAGCAGTGGACAAGGACTGTGCTGCTGTGGGATGTCCTTGGGATGTCAGAACTGGGGCCTCTGCACTGCCTGGGCTGGGCTTACAGGAGGACCCTTCATTTAAACGTGGCCACAGTGGCTCACATCAGCAGGCCTGTCCTAAGGCAAGACCCAGGCCAGAGCCCAGAGTGCTAATTCCAGCCTTACATCCCTCCACGGATGTCAGGTGACACCACGGAAGGTGTCAGCACAACCAGCGCTTGCCTTGGGCTCTGGCAGCGTTGTTTGGTGATGAGTTACTGCGGGCTGTTTTTAGGAGCTGGATTCAAATCTCCTGCTGCCTCGCTTCCCAGCGGCCTCAAAAGCACCGTGGGATTCAGTCGCTCCTGCCTGGGCTCAGCTGAGAGGATGGCGACAGAGCAAGCCAAGACTGAGGATAATCCCTTCACCCCATCCCGCGAGTCCAGGGCCTCGGGAGACCTTTAATCCTTTTGGATTAAAAAGAAAACTCTTGGACATGTACTCGAAAGCCTGAGGAGGCAATGGGTGTGTGGGTTAGGCCATGCCCACAGTGCTCGCTGGCACAGCTCTCTAGTCCAGCAAGGCAGAGAAAAACCAAAAAGGAAAAAAGCGCTGGAGATGGAGGAGAAGCCAAGAGCTGGGAGGGAAACACAGCCTCAGCTCCGTCCAAATGAGTCAGCCCAGCTGGGAATAGGCCGCAACCACTTGACATTTCAAGAATTTATTGAGGTCTTTTGCAAACGGATATAAGAAAGAAACTAATGGGCTGAGAGTCTCCAAAGGCGAGGAGAGGCAGATGACATGCCCACCGCAGCTCGGCATGGAAAGCGCAGACGTGAGCATAAATAACTCCTTGAGGCTGGCCCAGGCAGGGTGTCACCTCCCACGTGACACCGGGAATGGGTGAAAAAGAATAAATCAGACAAACTCTTTTTTTGGGAAGTTTGAAATGAAGGAAACACTTGACATTCGCACCTACACAGGACGATGACGAGAAACGCGAAAGGCAGAGGAAAGGGTCCTGACATCTTGGGTGAATTGTAATCAAATCTGCCTAAGGTGGATCATTCCAGTTGGGAAGAGGTCTGTACTGATTCCATCTGGGATGGGAATGGATCCTGACTGGGATGGGAGCTGGACGTGAGATGATGTGCCTGGGCATGGTGTTGTGGAGGAGGCAGTGGGGCCCCCAGGGTCTGCCAGCCTGGCCCCCTCAGTGAGCCAAGAAACATGGCCTTGGGAGCAGGGACACCCATAGAGCTGGGATCTGCCAGCATGGAGATTTCCTCACTCGATGGGAAAAGCTTAGGGGAGATTTGAGACACGTGAAAAGAATAACTGTGGCAGCAGCAGGCACCGCTCCCGGAGCATCGGAGGTGGCTTTGCTGCCCTAAGCACAGCAATTAGCTCCAGCCCTTCCCAGCCTGGTGCTGGCGTGTTTTCCTTTGGGTAATGGAAACATTTTCAGAGCTTATCTATAAATCAAAGCCTGGCCCACAGCCCCAGCTGTAGCCACGGTCACTTGGCTCCCTTGATGAAGGAAATACTTGTCTGTCATGACATTGCCACTGGATTTCTGCAAACTCCTGCTCCTCACCCCGGAAAACCATGTGGGAAAGAGAGCGAGGAAGCTGTGCAGTGCTGCACAATTTCTGGGGTTTGAATCCTGGAAAAAATTTTCTCCAGAAGATGATTTCAATGTGCTTTCTCCCCCTACTTTATTTTTTTTTCTTCTTGCAATGGTTTGAAAAGAATTAGTTTTCTAGGTCATTTTGCATGGAATCAGAACAAGGATCTACAGCTGAGCCCACGAAGGAAGGAAAAAGCACACACACACTCTCTCACACAAGGCAGTGGAGAGAAACGCCAGGCAGGAGCTGCCAGCTCGCAGGCGGCCAAAAAAGCAGACGGGAAAACCAAACCGGGGCCGTTAGCAGAGAGAAACTGGGACACTGCGGCCCCGCTGGTGTCCGATTTCAAAAGCCCATGTCTTACCACAGACACATGTCTCGGAGCTCTGCGCTTCACAGCAGCAGCGTGGGGTTCTGTGCTCCCCTCGAGCTGCCATGAATGTTAACGTGGAGCCAGCTGGGGCAGCGGGAAGGGGACGGGGCAGGAATGGCCCCTGTGAGCCCCCACCTGGGCACCACGGAGTGTCCCACCTCCTGAGGAGCACAGACCAGGTGGGTGCTCAGCCCCTCCAGATCTGTGCTTATCCCGGTAAGGACCTCTCATGCCTGGAAAAGGGACCCAGCAGTGCGGACCGGCCATCAGAGGAATAATCCAGCGGGATGGGAAGTGGTTCCCAGCCAGGAGCAGCCAGCAGCAGGCCTGGCCAGCGCAGCCGGATGACACTGCAGGAAGGAGAGGTTGGCTGCTCCGTGGCGGAGCCTGGCTGAGCTCGTTCCAGAGCTGCTGCCAAGCCCTGTCTCGTGAGAGAGTTTCACAGGCTCACGGGGACATTGCATGGGATCAGTGTTTTAGCACCTTTCAAGCTCTGCCCTGGCAGTGGGTGTCCCAGCACAGCACCCAGCAGTAGGTTTACCTGGCAGCAGAACCACGGACGTGGTTTCAGTTTTGCCAAAGATAACCCCTAATGTGCAGATCTCTGCTTCAACGTTCTGGGCATTTTAGCACTTAGCAGCATCTCACGCCCTGAGCTGCCTCCATGCTCCTGGGGCAGCAGCTTTTGGGTCAGAAAAGGTGTCTGGCACCCTGAGGGAACCTGTCCCTCACTAGGTGGCACCTGGAGGCAGGAGGGACCCCCCCGCGGCTCCCCAGCCGGAGATCCCAGGGCTGGGGCAGCCGGGGGGCCCCCCCAGCTCCCCGCCGGGTCAGGGTAACCCGCGGGGGCACGGAACAGCCCCGCGCCATCGCGGCGAGTCAGCTGAGCTCCCCGAGCAGGGCAGAAGGCCAGCAGGGATTTTCCTTGCCAAATTAGAGGTTAAGCAGAGATGGGAGCTCGGTGGGATCCAGGAGGCACCAGCTTCCCCAGCTGCCTCCGTGCAGCCCCGCAGTTGGTGGCTCAGGCTGCAGCTGTCCCTGCTGCGTCCCTGTGTCCCCCACCTGTCCTCTCTTTCCCAGGGGTTCAGGAGAGTAATGTCCATGGGACTGCTGTGCTCTGCCCTACTCAGTGTTCCCTGTGTGCCTGCTCTAGGCTGGCAGAGCTTGCCCAAACCACACCTTGCCCCAGCCTGGCACTTGCTGCTCTCCCCACAAGAGGTGGTGCTGCTCTGAGGCAGCACAAGCCGCTCCCGTGCATAGGAAGAAGGAGAAAAGAGAAGGGAAAACAGCAGGGAGAGATTTGAATCCAGTCCCACCAGCAGCTGAAGTGTTCCTGTGCTACGCTGGAAGGTTTTGGCTCTGGCTGGGATTCAGGGAGCAGCTTTACAACAGCTGGGAAGGGGGCAGGGAGGGGGGGCTCAGAGCACGCTTCGGCTCCAGATTTTGCTGTGTGTTTTCTGACACATGTGCTGAGCTGAACTCCTGATAAGCCATTCAGCCCCGCAGTAAATCAGCCACCAGCAGCCCAGCCTTCTCCAGTTTCTCCTCCCAGAGCCAGGACTTCGGCTCCTGGGAGCGTCAGGGTCTGTGAGAACCCACAGGGAGGCTCTGGCACCTCTTCCCGAGGGCCAGGCAGCTCTGGGCACCCAAACCCAGCACTGCCCCATCCTGTGGCACTGCCAGCAGCCTGGGATGGGCACAGGTCCCAAGGGCAGCTGTGGGCAGGGGGGACAGAAGGCTGGGGGCCCTGCAGCCCTGGCTCTGTGGAGCGATGGCCTTGGTGCCTCGGCCCCTCTGAGTGCACATGTCACTCCATGGGGAACGATTTAACATCTGAGGAGTTTCTGGTTGCTGCTCTCTGAGGGAGGAAATGTCTCTCTCCTGCTCTTCCCTTGCCAGACTGGGTTTCAGCTCTGGCCTTGGCACTCTTTCCTTTCCCAGCTGGTGCAAAACACAGACAGGGAAACGGAATAGGTGGAGGAGTGGAAAAAGCCTTGCTGGGACGGCTCAGGTTTAACAGCAGTGAGAGGCAGAGGGGGTGAGCGCTGGGGCTCCTCTGCCTCACAGCTGGGACGGGCAGCAGGGTGGGAGCAAGAGGCTGGAGGGTCCCCTGTGTGTCCCAGCTCCCAGACCGAGGGACCCACGGGAGCCCCCCAGCCCCAGCAAAGGGGGAGCCTCTGAGCCTCTCCCTGTGTCCATCCTGTCCTTCTGCAATGGGTTAAGGAGACTCAAAAGGCCCCTTGTGCTTTGCCAAAGATGTTTTGGACCCTCGGCCGTGCCAGGTGACTCCCAGGGGCTCCAACCCCGAGGGTAGGAGGTGACAAGTGTCCGGTGGCTCTGGGGTGCCTCAGCCCCTTCCCGCTGTGCCAGCAGCTCTCCTGTGTCCTCCCATTCCCCTGCAGAGTGTGGCCCTTACCCAGGTACTGCCCTTTGCCTTCACGGAACGGTGGTCCCAGGGGTCCCTTCACCATGGGCTGCATGTACTTGACCTGGGCGTAGCCCCCCACGCCGCCTCCCACGGCTGATTGAGGGCCAACCACCATCACCATCGTCACCAGCAGCGCCACGGCATCCGGCAGCATCCTGCTCCTGCTCCTGCTCCTGCTCCCACAGCTCCTGCAGACAAAGCAACAGTGAGAGTGGGCACCCACGGCCCCCCTTGTCCCCTCCGCCTTGCAGGGACCATCCAAGAGCCTGGGAAGGATCCCAGTGGGAGAAGGACTCCCTCAAATTTGCCTTTTTGTGGACCAGAGATGCCCTGAACACGTCGCCCTTCCTGACACACCGTGACTGGGAGATGCACAGTAAACACACAGTTTATGAGCAGTAACCAATGGTGGGTGCCCAGCAGAGCCTTACAGAGGCTGCCCTGGCACCTGTGAGTCTGGGGTTATTTCCACACCTGGCTCTCTTGATATTTTTAGCACATAAGAGGGAAAAAAGTCAAATGAAAAACCCACAGCCCACCTAACCCAATGTTGCTGTCACACCTCTCAAGTGAGCAGGGGCTCTCCTGAGGAGACCTGTGGCCGTGGCTCCTGTGGGAGGCTCAGGCTGCCACTGCCAAGCTCTGCCTGCCCTGGGAACAGCCAGGTGAGTGCTGAGTCTCCCAAATGGGTGCTGGACCAAACCCACAACGTGGGAGCTGGAGACTCCCGTTTGTGGCTCAACTGCGGCGCTTCGCGGGCAGCGCCGGGGGCTCACATGGAGGATGAGGGATCAGCGAGGGAGCAGCAGCCTCAGCCTTAAGTGCTTGTTTATTTAAAATAAACCCCCTCTATAAATACTCTCTTCCTCCAGCAACTTTCCCTGCCGGCTCCACGCTGCAGAGCTGCAAACAGATTGATTTGCAAAGAACATTAATTTTCGGAAGCTTAAACAACACATGATGCCAAAGAGCTTTTTTGCTGATTTTCCTCCTTCTCGCAATAATTGACCCGTGGTGGTTATTAATGAGAATTAAGCTCCTGGCCTGTCCTGCTGGGGAGCAGGGGCAGGGCTGCTGCGCGACGGGATTTCATCAGAATTTCCTGAATCGCTTTTGCTGAAGCAGCAGTGGAAAAAAAAAAAAGCTGCAGACTAGAGAAAAAACAACCCAAAACCCCCCCAAATTAGAACAAAATTAAACCAAATTAAGTCAAAGGAGCAGGGAGCCCTGGCACAAGATTGTTTCTGATGCCACAGGGGCTTTGGCAGGTTGTTGAAGTCTCCAGGGATGAGGAAGCCTTGACTGCTGCTCCTCCTGCCTGGAAAATGCCCTCGGAGTAGCTGAGGGCAGGAGAGGACAGGGATGGCCCTGCCACCAGCTGCATGATGGAGCTGTGAGGATGCAGGTGGCTGTGGGGGATGCCAGGAGAGGAGCTCAGCTCTGCCCATCCCACCTCAGCCGTGGGGCCGGAGCGGTGCCGGAGCCACCACAGCACCCGGAGCCGTGGCTGTGGGTCGGATGGCACTGCCGGGGACACGCGTGGCAGCCACCCCCGGCCTCCCTGGCAGCACGGCCGGGGCCTCACCGGCCTCATTGTTTTTCTGTCTTCAGGGTCGAGGAGAGGAACGCTTCTTTTATGAAGCATTATTTTACAAGGATTTGTTTAAGGGAAAAAGAATCCCATTTTAAGGGATTGCAGCTGTAAAAATACAGTTTCTGTTAAATAAAAGAGGAGAACAAACCCCTGAATCAGCTATTTACTTGTTTTCCTTACCTGGTATGACCCCTGTGCCTCTGTCTCTGCCTCCCTCCCTTCCCAGCTCTCTCCTCTCCCACCTGAGCTGGATTCGCCCCTGCTCCTCCCCTCTGCCGGGCTGGTTTCAGGATGCTGCCGTGGGAACAGCACCCTGGGGTGGCTCAGCCCCTCACTACTGGGTGCTGCTTCCCCTGCCCTTGAGGAGACACAGGATGGAAGGAAAACAGAGCCAGAGGGAAGAGAGAAGGAGGACAAGGGAATCTGGCCACAGTTTCGCTGTGTGCTGGATACAAAATGAAGTTCCCTGTGCCCTCTGTCACCCGGTGGCTCCAGACATGGACTCTCCTGTGTGTTCCACATTGGTCCAGCCGGGTCATTCCACCTGCTCCCACACTCCCAAGGGGCTGTGGGACAAAGGGGGGAGCCTGGCCTGAGCCCCCCAGGCACGTGTGTCCATCCCTTAAGGAAGGGGGTCTCTGGTGCTGTGCTGTCCCCCCGGTGGTGCCCGGCATTGGGGCAGGAGGCCTCCCACTCCTGCACTCTCCAGGCAGTGATTTAATGAGAATAAAATGGAAACATCTGGAGCCTCATATGATGGATAAAGTGTGCACAACGTGCCTGTGGAGAGGCTCTTTCATGCCTGAAATCTCCTGTGTTATGAACTGATAATTAATCACACGGAGCAGCCGCGCCACACTCCCTTCTCGCCCGGCAGGTCGTGAACAGCGGCTGGTCCGTGGTGTGGATGGGGCGGCTACGGCTGGGGGTCACCTGCCTGTCCTCCTCTGGCTCACCCTGCCCAGCCTGGGCACTACAGCTGCTGGGCTGGGCACTATCCAGCCAGGCTGACATCCTTCAGAGGCAGCTCCATCCCCCTCAGCACACTCTGGTACTTCAACCACAACCACCCCTTGCCGCAAAGCCAAGCCCAGCAGGAGCAGCTGAGCCAGGAGGGTTCACACAGGGGCAGCACTCGAGGGGTCTGTGCTGTTCCCTGGAGATGCTGGAGCAGGATGGGGCCCAGCAGCACCACATTGCTCAGCTCTGGGGGGAGCAGGGCCCTGAGCCGGCACCGGGACCCCTGGCACGGCTTCAGAGCCGCTGCTGCCGCACCGGCGGTGCGAGGGCCGGCTCCCCTGGCAGGCAGCAAGCAGACGTGTTAAAAACCCCTGGCACGCCATGAAAGCGCCGAGAACAGGGAAAAAAATCTCACACTTAAAGCATGAGAAAGGAGACAAGAAATGTCACCTTGTTCTCGCAGGAAAACAACCAGCCCGTGCCGCCCCCATGGCTTCAGAACTGCCTGTGGCTCGTGCTGGGCAGCTTGATGAGCTCCTGTCATGCTCCTGGCGTGCTCTTGGTCTTTCCCCGTGGAAGGGGCTGCTGGTCCCCACACTGACCCCTTCTCCCTGCAGTGTCCGTGTCAGCGCTCCCGTGTCCTTGGACTGGGCGATGTTCCTGTGAGCACCACGGCCGTGCTTCCCTGTGGACACAGCTGGGGCTGTTGGCTGAGCCGTGGCTGATTTATGGCCCCTGTTACTGAAATATTAATGAAGGGCTTGGCCGGCCCCGCGCCTGCTCCCTTCAAGGCTAATTATTTTTTAAGTCAATATATGTGATCCACGGGGGATCTGCCATTGCGACTGAAGGCCGGCACGGCAGGGAACTCATTTAAACCCGGCAGTCAAAGCGTGGTCATTGCAGGGCACGGCGTGTGCTCGCTGGCCCTCGCCTCGGCTCTGGCCCCACATCCACCCCGGGGCCACACCAGCCCCATGGAGGGGCTCAGGGATGAGCCAGGGTGCGGAATCTGATGCACTTCAGCTGCACACCCAGGCTCACTGGTGTGGCCTCATCCCATCCCTGTCCCTGTCTCCATGCCCATCCCTGTCCCTGTACCCATCCCAGTCCCCAGCCTGTGCTCTGGGAGCACGGGGCACAGTCACCACCTCTGGAAGCTGCGGCAGAAGTGGCCCCAGGCTGGGGGGGCAGTGGGAAGCACCTCGCACTCGCCCAGGGCAGGGGGACGCAGGGAAGGGGAAGCTCTGGGAGCAGCCGGCGCGTGTGGGTGGGCTGGAGCAGGCGGGCTTGGCCGCCGCCGTGTCCCATCGAGCCGCTCCATCCTCCGGTCATTTACAATAAGAAATAAAGCAGGGAGGATTTCCAAGCCCAACACGGGGCTGGCCCGGCTCCAGCGGGGAGGTCGATGATTTGCTTTGCGCTACACATGCTTTAAAAATAATAATAAACCCAGTCGAAAACGAAAAGTGAGCTACGGAGAGGGAGAGCAGCACGTTGTTTCCGCAGGCCGGGCTGCGAAAGCCAAAGGCATCGGGAGCAGCTCGGCTGAGCAGCGTCGGAGCTCGGGGGAGACTTGGCACCAGCCCGTCCTTAACTGCATGACACCTGATCCCATCCAAGGCTGCTGTACGCGCCGCCGGAGCCGGAGCCCCTCCCGCCAGCAGCCCAGGGAACAAGAAAACATTTTCCTTGACGAAGAAAAAACACCCCACCCCATCTGCAGGGACCTGCTGCCCCTGAGCGGTGCCCGCGCCCGGCCCCGCATGGAGTGGGATGGGCACTGCGTGGCCCATCATGGCATGGCATGGTGTGACACAGCATGCCCACGGTGCAAAGTGCCCGTGGTTCACTGCCCGGAGCCGAGGAGCCCGGGGTCCGGCAGCGGTGCCGACATCAGCGTCGGTGCCACCACTTGATCCCACGGCCGCGGGGTCAGGGCTCAGCTCAGGCGGATTAATGACCCCGGGCGTGTGTGCCGGGAGCGCAGCCGCAGGTCACAGCTCAGGGCTTAATCCCTCACCTCCAGCTGTCAAAACTCCTCGTGAGCGCGGCAGAGCCCCGGCGATCGCCATCCCTGTGGAACGACGGGCACCGTGGCATTGGGAAACCCACACAGAGAACCCCGGCTTGGCATCAGCTTGGACCTGGGTCTGGGTGGAAAACCTCAGCATAAAGCTGCGGGAGCACTGTGTTCCTGCCCTGGGGCGAGGCTCAGGCTGGCTCACAGCATCCCTGGGGTGCTGCAGTCCCCTCACCAAAATAAGGCTGGGAAATCCCCCATGGAGGAGAGCAGGATCCCCAAGAGATGTGTCCTCCTCTTGCCTCGGCCCCCGTGGAGGGTTTCTGCACCCAAGCCCCCCAGTCCTCTCCCTCCCACTGCACTGAAATACCAGACTCGCAGCATTAATAGCAGGGTTCCCTGCCAGGTGCATAGTTTGACCAGTCGGATCACACATGCCAAACCACAGGTATTTTATGAGACGTTTCCTGTTATGAAGACATTTTTGTGGGGATTCATTTTTTTCTTCCCTTCTTCTTCCCGCCTCCTCCTCCTCCTCCTCCCACTGGGATGGTGGCCTGCCTGGAGGGCAGCAGTGGCACTGTCCCTGAGGGCTGGATGGAGCAGAGGGGGAGCCGAGTGCCAGAGCTGGGGCGCAGTAGGGATGAGGGTCCCAGAAGGTCCCATCCCCTTGACCATCCTGGCAGGGTCTGGAGCCCCTCTCCAGGGGGCTGTGGGGGTCCAAATTGCTGTGTGAGCCCTGGGTCATGCCATGACCAAGAAGCACAGCTTCTTGCTGGATCCTGGGGCAGGATGTGGAGTATCTGCACAGACACCACGGGGAAGGACGTGGGCTGTGAGCCCCAGTGAGCTGCTGGAGCATCAGACATCACTACCTGAGGCTCAGTCAGCCTTGCTCCAGGGACACATAAGCCCCGGTGGCAGCAGTGGGAAGCAGTGGGAATTTACCCAGGGTCTGCGGGTCAGACCCACTTTGCCCTCACAGCTCCTGCACAGGAACAGCGTTTTCTAAGGCAACGGGTGCTTTGCACAGAAATCTGCTAAGCCTGGGGGGACCCGCAGAGAGCGATTCCCGGCTCAGGGAATTTGCGGGCACGTGGCCATCGCCCGCAGACATTTAAACCTCAGCCTTGTGCTGGGGTCACCAGCTTCATCAGAACGGGCCGTGGTCCAGGCCAGAGCCTTCTGGGCAGGGTGCTCAGGGGAGCTCCCTCGGGGGGCTGCAGGCTGGGACACACAGGGCAGGGATGTCCCAGA
The DNA here is from genome assembly GCF_001604755.1 of Lepidothrix coronata. Taxonomy (NCBI): domain Eukaryota; kingdom Metazoa; phylum Chordata; class Aves; order Passeriformes; family Pipridae; genus Lepidothrix; species Lepidothrix coronata. The sequence goes on from NW_016690327.1 coordinate 1,454,514, forward strand.
GACCTGCCATGTCCCCATGAGAGCCGGGGTGATGGCACAGAGCACCCCGGTGCTGCTGGAGCCCATCACATCCGTGCAGCATCCCGGGGGATGTGGCTCCTGCACCCGAGGGAAGGCAGTTGACAGCCCTGCCCATGCATCCCGTGGGAAGGGGACTCCTGTGAAGGGGGAGATGGGAGAAGGGGGAGCCCATGACAGCACTCAGGTGTTCAACAGCAGCACGTGTCCTACCACAGGATGGACACATTCTGGCCTTGCACCATGGCACAGACTGGCTCCAGGAGTGTCCAGGGAAAGCAGCTCCTGAGCTGGCTCCCTGTGCCCCAGCAGGGCTGGTGCCTCCCCAGCACAGGGTCACCTCCACACATCCCCACACTGGTTTTCTGCTGGTCCATCCCCTCACCGCCCTCCAACGCGCTCCCAAACCACCCAAGGTATAACAGCAAATGTGTGAACTGCTGTGCAACCATCCCCTCCTGTGAGGAACACCAGGAACATCCCCCAGCCCTGCCCCGGCTGCCCAGACGGGAACTTGCCTTGTAGTGTTTATCCTAACAGTCATTTTATTTTAACATCAGGGGTTGAAAGCCTGTCTCCCTGGTTTTGCTGGGTCCTTTGATCTCCATTTCCTCTCCTCTTCCAGCTTTTTAGCAACCCCCCAGGTGAGCCTGGCTGGTGCCAGCACTGCTGCTCCCACACATCCTCAGCGTCCATCCTCCACAAAACCCCTCTGCCACAACAGCCAGTGAGACCAACTTCACCCTTGGAGCTGCACCTCCTCGGGGGAGACCCCAGAGCCAACTCCCTGCCCCCAAAAGGGCAAGACCGTGTTTGGGGCCCCCCGGCTGCACCAGCAAACCCTCCCGCCGGCTGCCACCACTCCCCATCCCACCAGGTCGGTCACAGGGGACCTGTCTGGAGCAGTGCCGGGGTCCCCCTGCCCTGGGCTCAGCCCGGGCAGGTGCTGTATAGTGGGGGGGTCCGTGTCCCCACACCGTGTCTCTGAGCCGGCCCCTGCGCCGCTCCTGGGGTTAACGGGGGGAAAATATTGTTTATGCTTCTCTAATATCGGCCTTCTGTTTTGCATTTGCCGTTTCTTCAAAGATAGGGAGCCGCCTCTGCCAAGATTCCAGAGGAGATATCCTCAGCAATGCCGACCGCGCTCCCCACCGCACTCAAAGAAAACAAATGTCAGGCCAAGGATTGATATGAAATAGTTTAAAAATGAGAAAAAGCTGCCTTACAGCTAGGTTTACATTAAAATAAATTTCAGGAGCAGGAGCCTGGGCCGTGTCCCTCCCCGGCGGGCGGCGCGGGGGGATGGGGTTACCTGCGGGGGCGGTGCCGCCGTCCTGCCCTTGCCCTGCGCCAGAACCTGCTTCCCCAACCCCTTTCTCACCTCCATCCCCACCCTATCCCCATCCCATCCCACCCCGTGCCTGTCCCTGTCTTTATTTCCATCCCCTCCCCATCCCTATTCCCACCCCATCCCCATCCCCATCCCTGTTCCCATTCCCTGCTGCCCCCCAGGGCCGTGCACCATGAAGGGGCACTCCTGGCACGGCGGTGCTGCAGAGCTGCTTCCCCATATCCACACCCCAGGAAGGGGATGGAGCACACGTTTCAGACTGTATTTATGTTCTTTAACTTAATTTACTTTAATTTAATTTCTGTGAGCTGATGCGAGACCCCAGCCAGACCGAGGTGTTTGGTGGAAACTCTGACAAGACACTCCCACACTCCCAAGCGGATTTCAGATTTCCCCTGTGCTCTGTAACGCCCATTTCAGGGGGCAGGCTGTCTGCCAGGCAGTGCTCCCAGGGCCCTGCAGTGCCCTCATCCCAGTGGGCAACCCCCACGTGCCTTTCCATTGGGACGGACGTGGGTTGTGCAAAATCAAGCTGATTTTTTCCCAGAACTTTGCTTGGAAAGAATTTGTCTGACACTGTCACAAGATGTTTCACCATCGCTGAATCAGCGGCTTTGATTTTTCAATTTGAAATTTCTATTTTTTTTCCTTTTTTTTTTTTTTTTTATTTTCCACATTTCCTTTGTCTCGGAGCTGACAGCCTCACAGGGAACTCCACTGGCCCCACTTTCCTGGGGATTATGCCAACCCCCCATCACCCTGAGCCCCATGCAGGGGCAGTTGGGTGCCACATCCTGGGGGACACGAGGGGCCACTCAGTGTCCCCACGTGCACCATCTCTGCCATTAATGATCTTTCAGCCTCAGGTAACACCAAAAGGCCACAACCTGCAGCCACACCCTCATTTTCAGGCTCCGAATTTCCAGTGCAATCGAGTATCCCATTGAATTTTCTTCAAAGGGTTCCAGACCCCCCCTTGCCTGGACCCCTGCACCCACAAACACGTTCATGTCCTGCTGCCTCTGCCTCTCCCAACACGGCACATCGGCAGAGCCGTCCTGTCCGGGGCACACGGAGCATCCAGACCTCTATAGGGCAGCCCATAAGGAAATGGGATGGATTTCATGTGTCCCAGACCATTCCAGGGGAAGAACCACTCCCGGACCCAGGTTGTAGAAAGGAGCCAGCCGGGACAGTGTCTGGGAAAGGCCCGGAGGAGCCGCTGACCTTCACGGCTCCAGAGCACCTGCCTTGGTGTCGCTGTTACCACTGACCCTTTGCCAAGCAAAACTGGGGACCTGGAGCTCCAGCACCAGCGGCAAGCAGTGTGGAATATACGGAATATTTTCTTGGTGGGACTCATTTGTTTCTGCTAGAGACACCAGCCCTGGTGGGACACACAGCCGGCGGCGCTCAGGGCTGTCCGTGTCCCTGCAGAGTCCTCGCTGGAGGATGGGATGAAATGGGAGCACCCGGGCACAGAGCTGGGGACTGACCCTGGGGGACGGGGAGACACTTATTACAAACCCTTTTGTTTAGTCTTCAAGCTGGAAAAACACTCAACTCACTCGAGTTTTCCTCTGGGCTCTGTCATGTGGGAACCTCCCTCTGTCCACACTTGGGACCCGCTGCCCAGAGGGGCTCATCCTGTCAGTGGCACGGTGCTGAGCCCGGCCAGGACCCTCTGCCTTGGCATGGGGACACCCCTTCATTTGGGCATAGCCACTGAGAGGGTGCCGTGGTGCTCAGGAGGGGACTGGCACCATTACTGCATCCAAGGAACTCCAGTGGTAATCCCAATTGTCTCTCCATGACAAGAGCAGATTCAGACTGTGGGAATAGACCCAGACCTGGGGATCAGACCCAGACCTGGGGAATAGACCCAGACCTGGGGAACAGACCCAGACCTGGGGAACAGACCCAGACCTGGGGAACAGACCCAGTCCAGGGATCAGACCCGATTTGGGGCAGGCTCTGGCACATTGCTGCCTTCTAGGAAGTGGTGGGCATGTGGCAACCCCAGTTTGGGCAGGTACTGGGCATGTGCTGTGGGTGCCACACTGGCCTGGCATTTATGAGTAATGAAACATGGAGAAAAAATTAAATTGACCGATTGAGCCCATTTTTCTAGAAGACAATTCTTAAAAAAAATCGAACCAACACCAAGAAGGGAAAAGACCTTCAGCCTGGAGTTATGGTGGGACCGGGGTAGGGAAAGGCTCTGGAGGCAGGGACAGCAGTGGGCAATGCCCGGGGAGGGTGACAGTCCCCTCCACACTCACCATGGCCAGGTCAGGGGTGCCCTAAAGCTCTGCCCCGAGTGGCTGCGGGACCCACCCGGGACGGGCAGCACCAGCCGTGGGAATAACCAGAGAACCAGGGTGAGCAGAGCTGGCTGTGATCACAGGGATGGCTCAGAGAGCTGCGGGGCTCCGGAGGATCCCACCCCATCCCAGCTGCCTGGCAGGGCTCAGCCAGTGCCTGGCACGCCCACGGCTCGGCGGGCTCCTGGGAGCCATCCTGCACAAGCCCACAGACATTTTCCACCGCATTTACAGCAAGAGCATTAAAATGCTGTTTTCCAAAGGCTCGGCACATCGAAATGTCAGGCCCTGGATGGAATGTGGCGGGGGCGTGGTGGGAGGAGGGCTCTGGTCGTGGCTGGGTGCCAGGAACCCCCCTCTGCGCTGGCCTTTGGCCTCCAAGGGAGGCACTGGGGGCTGCGGCCGCCCCGTCCCCCTGGCACCCTGCGGGCAGTGACGAGCAGAGGCGGCCGGTCCTGGACGGGGTCCTGCCCCAGCACTTGGCTCCCGGCACTGTCTGCTGCCCACTGCCGAGCTCCTTTTGTTGGGAAGTTATGGCTGCCCCTTCCCACGGCCCCCGCTGGGCTCTGCCAGGGCCAGACCATGGCCACGATGAGTCAATGGAAAGCTAATGCCGTGCAAGGCCAGTGTCCCACGGCCTCGGGCCATCCCTGCCCGTGCCGGGCCAGCGCCGTGGCACCAGCACGGTGTGTGACTGGGCAGGAACGGGAGGTGAAGCTGTAAGGCCACTGCTCTCCCCCTGGATCTTCTCCATCAACCAGAGCTTGCCAAGAGGTCACTTTATGGCAGCCGATGTCCCCTCTGTGTGGTGCTGGCACACACCATGCCCCAGGGATGCTCCCTACACCCATCCCCTGCAGCAAACCCACCCCCGGGCATGGCTGGCACATGCTGCTCACTCCTGGACATCCCTCCTTGCTGGGGGACAGCCCAGGGGACATGTCCCATTGGGAGGCTGGTGGGAACAGGGACACATCCCAGCTGGCCAGGGCAGCACACCCCGGTGCTGCAGGAGTGGTGTGTGTGAGCCCAGCCCAGATGGGGTCAGGGAGCTGGGGGAGCCCCACGGTGTCCTCTGTGGACAGGGAGCCCACACGTGCCATGGCAGGTTGGTGGGGCTGTTTCAGCACCACCTAGAGAGGTGTCCAACGCTTTTATTTACAAACCCACTGGCTCCTCCCAGCTCCAGCCGCTCACATGCAGGGAAAATGCCACGGGAGCCAAGACAAACAGAGCCAGCAGCATCCCTGCACACGGGAGGCAGCACCAAGCTGGCCAAGGATGCTCTGGCTGGACTGTCCATCCCCGGTACCTGGCAGGATGGCCATGGCCTGGCCCCATGGCCCCACGGCTGGGATCCCACAGCACAGACTGCCACGGCATCCACGCAGCCACCCTGGGTGCACCAGCGGTGCCAGGGCTGCGTGGAGCTGGTGGGGAGCTGCTGGCAGGACCTGTGGGCAGCCCCCAGTGCAGGGGCTGCTGCTCAGTGCCAGGGGTCTGCAGAGCCACTGTGGGACCCCTGACACCGCGGCTGCCCCCTGCTCCCCATCCTGCTCCCCTGGCACTTCACCAGGACAGCCGGCCCTGCTGGCAGCCAGTGCTCTCCCCAGGGAAGCCCCTCTGCCCAAAGGCAGAGAGGGATGCAAACTCCCACAGCTCCCACCAAGCATGAGGATGAGGGTCCAGCCCTGTCCAAGGGGGCAAAAGGGCTGCCCCCACAGATGGACTGCCCCAACACTGGCTCCAGCCCCCGGCAGCGTGGCAACAACTGGGTTATTGTCAGTGTGTGCCAGGGACACGAGTGTGACAGGGAATTCAACAAACCGGTGCTTTCTGCTGGTCCCAGTCCAGGCTAATCCCACAAGATGCCCTGTCAGCACAGCCAGCATGGAGAGACAGCAGCTCCTGGCCCCCCACCTGCCCCAGCACCATCCAGGGGCACAGCAGTGCCACGGCCCCAGCGCTCCCATCGGGCCCAAGGTGGGTGCAGACAAAGGCACCGTGAGCACCGGCCCCAGCTGCTCCAGGGACTCAGCTAATGGGGTCCATTTGTTGGGTAGTTCTTGGAATAACAAATTGTATCATCCAAAAAAGCAAAACCACAAAAGGGGATCGGTTTGCAGCCCGGCTCACAAAAGCCCCTTGTCTGGAGGCCCCCAGCACCCCCCAATCTCCCAGAGAAAACTCAATTTAACCAAAATAAGCAGCAAGCCCAGCCCTGCGCCCTCACACTCCACATCAAACCGTGGAGCAACACAGATCAACCCGATCCTGTGGCTGGCAAATGGCACCTGGCTGTGCCACAAGGTGCCAGAGAGCTGCCCACCACTCCTCTGGAGCTCCATCCAGACAAAACTGAGTTGGCCAAAGCCCGGAGGGCTCTGGGCACGGTGCAGATCCGCAGTGCTGTTCCAAACCCATCTCCCAGTCCATCCCAGTCAGCAGCAGGGAAAGGGCAGCCCCAGTCTGGTTGGGCTTGTGCAGGAGCAGGAAAGAGCAAGCCAAGGATTTCTCTATAGCAGGATGAAAGATGAGGCTCAACACCTGCTAAACCCTCTAATCCCCTCCTCACCCCTGCCAGCTCTCCAGCAGGCCAGAGCCCACCAGCCCGGTGGGAGGTGGAGGTTTGGAGCAAACAAGGTTCCCAGCACAGCAGGGAGTGACCCCAGCCCGTAGTGGGACCAGTCAGACAAATCCATCGGCTCCCTCTGGTTTCTAACTCCCATGAGAATGTCCCACATCTGCTCTCAGGGCCAGAGCCCCCAAGGTCACCCAAGGTCACGAGCACCCATTTGCATCCTGAGAGGACACACTGGCTGAGATGCCCACCTGGGTCTTGTCCTGGGGGCTGCAGGAAGAGGAAAGGCTGAAGGGAGGGGAGTTAAACCCTTTCCCAGTGGGGCTGCCCTGCAGAATCACGGGATTTTTGACCTATTCCTCCAGTTGGGATTGGACTCCAGGGAGCAAACCCTATCCTATGCCAAGAGCCCCCCAGCAGCAGCCCTGCAGAGGTCTTGCCTTTGAGAAGGTGCCCCTTCCATGCCTCCAGCAATGGGTGGACAGAGGTTTGCTTCTCCCACTGCCCTGATTGTCACACTTTCACGTGCAGGGCAGGAGCACCAGCTGCCAGCCCTGTCCTGGAGCACAGCTCTGACCCCACAGCCCCGCTCAGGTACCCCCAGCCCCCAAACTCACTTCAATTATTGGCAACCTGAGCAGTTCTGCTCAGGTTTTGGACCAGGTTTCCACCCCTGGACCATCTGCCACCAGCCAGGAGACTCAAACAGATGACGTGTGACACCTCGTCCCACTCGTGCAGGACACCACGGCCCAGCAGCACCGGGGTGGGAACGGCCGCAGCCACGGCACTCACTGACCTTTGGGCACGGACACGCCTGAGCTCCCACATCCCTTGGGAGCGCAGGGTGGGAGGGAGCCCTGCACCCGGCTCTGCCCCAGACGGTCACTCCAGCACCTCCCCTTTTCCCAGATGCCCCCAGGAGGCAGCTCCGGACCAGGGGCGACCCCGCCGCCACGGCCCATCTGCCGCGGGTAATTCGCCGCCTGCCCGGCAGCGCTCTGGCTGCATTCCTGCCCTAAGTACCGCGGATTTGCTGTGCTTTATGAAAAACGAGAAGAATGTTTTAAATGAAATTAATTCTGACGAACCCAAGATTTCATAAAAGCGCTGCCTGGGCACGGTTTGGCACGGGCCCGCTCTTGTTCGCTCTAGTGCCTCCCCTGGGGGGGGAAAATACCAGGCTTGGCATAAAATAATTACAGACTCCTTGTGCAGCTCGGTTTATGGCTGCTTGAGGAGCGCTGGGGTCTTGTCCTGGCCCGTAGCTGGTGGTTGGCAGTGACATCACACATGGTCCTCAATAAAACTGTGATGGAAGAAGGTGTAATGGAAACGGGCATCGGCACCAACCGTGCCGGGCTGTCGGAGCGGTGCTGGACACCTGAGTGTCCTTTGCTGGGGCCACGTGGGATCATCTCACACTGCCCCACGAGCTGGCACTTGCTAGCACGGTGCAGTGCTGGCACAGACAAGGTCCATTCGTGGCACAGACGTGTCCGTGCCGGCAGTGGGAAGGAGCGAGCAGAGGTTTGGGAAGCGGGCACGGAGCCACTGGTGCTCGGCACAGCCCCACCGGCTTCCTTTGGACGCAGACAGGGGAACTGCTGTGGCCCTGCTCAGCTCTCCCTTTCATCTTGACTTTAAAAAGACACTAAATTAAAACCACAAAGGCACCCAAGCCCCGAAGCGACTCTGCTGTCCCGCCGGCCCCCGCGCCAGGGGATGCTCAGCAGGACGCGGCACTCGCGCAGCCGGAGCAGCTCGCAGGGCCCTGACCTTGTTATTTATGTAACACAAAGCTCTTTTCCTCTGTTCATGCACTGCCACGAGCCAGCTGCTGAGAGCCCCCCTCAATGTGACCCTCAGGGGTCCATGGGCCCATGGTGGTTGCTGAGCTCCGGACCCTCGTGCTGCTGTGACCAGGGGACAGCCCAGCTCCAGTTGTGGAACAGGCTCCCCGGGGATGTGGTGGAGTCAGGACCCCTGGAAGTGTTCAGAAAACAAGCAGACGTGGCATTTCATGGTATGGTTTAGTGGGCATGAGGGTATTCGGTTGACTTGATGGTCTTGGAGGGCTTTTCCAACCTGTGTGCCCAGGCATGGCCCCACACCAGCGGCCTGGTTTGGGGTCTGCTCTGGATGCCCTCCTCAGGGCTGTGGGCTCTGCCCTCCCAGGTTATCAGCTCAGCCCTTCAGGGCCCAGAGCACCTGAAATTAAAGGCAAAGCAAAGACAGAGGTATCACCACTGTAATCCAACCCCGGGATCCCACTGGGATCTGCCTGTGGGTCGTGAGTGCCAGACTGGCAATATCAGGAAATATGAAGAAAGAGCAATAAAAGTCAGCTTGTTCCTGTCCGCTGGCTCATGGCACACGGAGCAGTGAGAAATACCTTTCTGCAGTCATTGACAATGCATGTTTGAGGCTGGAAATATGCTTTTCTGGCAAAAGCCCACATATTTAACTCCAGTGGGCACCAGCACCTCACCCCGTGGGTCCAGAGAGGGGAGGGCAGTGGGACTTCCCAGCCTGCCTGGGCACAGTGGCATGAGGGAAGCTGCTCCGGCCACTGACATGGAGCAGGATGTGAGGGTGATAAGTGGTGAGTGCTGAAATGGAAGCTACAATGAGAGCAAAGGACCTGCTGCAGTTCCACTCCATGCCAAGCCTCCCGCCGCCTTATCGGTGCTTCCCTGAAACCCATGGCTGTGTTGTCCTGACATTAAATATTCCTGTGGTGATCCATATCTCCTCCATTTCACTCACAGCACCCGAACGCTCCAGCCCTGATGCACACCCTGGATTCACACTCTCGCCTCTGGACTGGAGCCAAGATCTCCAGAGGAAAAAATGCAGCCAGAGCTTCCAAGTTTTGTGGTGAAACCACATGATTTTGATGGGAAGCCATAAATCAGTCCCAGGCTTCTCTCAGCCTCCGGTAACTTCTTAAAACAAACCTGGGCTGAATTTTGGGTCTTGTAATGAAATCTGAAAGCAGGTGAATTGGCCACAGGGTTCAAGCAGCACCACAAGTGAGTGCATGGAGTGGCCTCGGCAGCTCTGGACAGCCCTGACTTGTTCTCTGTGGGCCCAACTCTCCTGCAATTATAGGGCACAACCAAAGCATCTTCCGCCTCTGTGGTGTCCGAGGGCAGAAGAGGCTCGAGTGCTGCCCAGTCCCTGTGGCAACACTGAGACCTTTCCAGCCCAGGGGCACAGACACGGCTCCAACAGCAGGGGAGGACAGGGAACATCCCGGCAATGAGACACCCACTGCCCTGCCCTGCCCTGCCTGAACACGGGCATCAGGGAAAGGGGGAAATCCTCCTGTGGCTGCGGGAATGGGGGCAGCTCCCCGAGGTGGTCTGGCCTCAAGGTCTTGGGTTTCAGCACAAAACAAAGCGAAGGCTCTTATTTGGCTAATGTGCCTCCGAAGAAAAGCTCTATCCTTGTTTGCTCCCACTGCTGCATTGTCTGTGGATAAAGACAGGGATAGATCTCATCTGATACAGCAATATCATCTCGCCCATCTGGACAGGGCTCTTTACAAGACCCTGCTTTAGAATTTAGATCCCTGGGAACTTGGAAGGCAGCAGTGAAACAAAACCCTCCGCCAGAACAATAAAGAGGCTCTCGGCAACGGCCAGAGCTCTGTGGGGCAGGCACAGGAGCACTGTGAGGTCCCAGGGGTCCAGCATCACTGGGCTGCTTGGGTGTGCAGCAGGTTTGCAGAAATCTGCTGGTTTGGGGCAATTCTCAGGGCCCATCGTGCCCAGGGAAAGCAGAGCTTGGGCTGGGAGCACTGCAAGAAATAGAGACTCACGTTTTTGGTGCAAAAGCCAAGCTGGGCAAGGCCTTGCATCGACCGCTGCATCCACAGCACGTGGACATCGAGGTCATTGTCCTCCTCTCTAACTGCTCCCTGCCAAGACCTGTCCTGGACAGAAGTGCCTGGAAGAGCCTCTGAGGACAAACATCTCCAGATGGGCCAGCGGGACAGGCTCAGCCCCAGGGAAGGTCGCAGAGACCAGACCCGGCTACTCTGCAGATTTGGCTGCAGTTGCTCCTGTGATCTGGAGCTTCGCTCCATGAACTTGGCTGACACCAGGTCCAGGGGCCACCGGCTGAGGGGACAGCAGACACCTTCCCAATGCCACCTTTGGCTCCTTTGTAATCCCACCTCATTCGTGGTAGCACCCACCTCCAGCCTGCAGCCCCCAGCCCAGGTCAGGAGTGCTGCAGGGAGGCAGCAGTCGGCGGAAGCTGCAGAGTCCCTGGTGGGATGCTCCTGTGAGGACCCAGGGGTAAAGAGCACGAGGTGGATTTGGTGAAGGGTCTGGCTCCTGCAGCTCATTGGGAGCAGCCCAGTGATGCCCAGAGGTGAGCTAGGCTTTGGGGAGCAGAGTCTCCCATCCCACCAGCCCCGCCAGGCCCTGTGCAGATGTTTCCCGGAGCGCTGCCATCCCTCCAGCCCTTCCCGGCCAGGACGGATCCCATCGCTTTGAAGTTCGCAGCCGATGTGCAGGGTTATGCAGCCAGAGCAGACAGCCCTGGGGAAGAGCCAGGCAGCCAGGGATGTGACTCAGGAGCAGCTCCGGTGACAAGGGGAAAAGGAAAAGCGGTTTATTATGTCTGTGCCGGCGTCCAAGTCGCCAACGCAAGGAAGCAACGTGCAGCTGAGCCCTGGGCAGGAGGGAGAGCTGGGGAGTCAACAGTGTGGGGCATCACCCCACCTCACCAGCCACCCTGAGCATCCCAATCCCACCAGACTGCTGCAGGACACAGCCAGGTTCCAGCAGCACCAGCCCAGCCTCCCAAATGTCCAGTGCAGGGAACCCCTGAGTGCAAAGCAGGGAGCGGCCATGAGTCAACGCCCCCCACCACCTTTGTTAAGGCAGTTAATTGCCCTCTCTAATTAGCCAGTAATGGAGGATGTAGGGGAGTGGGGAGGCTCAGAGCCCAGGACCTGCCCAATAGAGCCAATGGCCTGCACCCTCTCCCACCGGAAAAGGGCTGGGAGTGAGAAACTGGGGGAAAACAAATCCAGTTTGGTGTCTTTTTATCCCTCCCCTTCCTGCGCTATGAGATTTTATTGTCACAGACATTTTGTTCAGTGCAGGGAAATGGAAACTCTGCTCCTTCCCGGGCTGCAGACAAGTTGAAATAGGAGCGAATGACAGAGGGGTGTGTGAGGATGGGACGGGACCACCCCCCACGCCCTCCCCGCCGGGTTAATGCTTTTTACAGGTGCCATTGCCCAAACGCCCTTGTTCTGCTGCTGCCCCAGCATGAGGAGCCTGGCTGCTGCCCGGCCATGGGGCAGCCATGGAGGCGGTTTTGTCCCTCACATCACAGATCCCGAGGGCAGAGAGACATTAAAACCAGGCGGTTTCATCTCCACCTTCCCGGGAGAGGCTGCGCCCCCCGCCAGCAGCCGAGAGCTCAGATGCACCACACGGCGCCGGCATCCCGTGATGGATCAGCACGGAAAACAACACCCTGCTAATCTGCCTCCCCAGCAGCCATAAAACTGTCTTCCCAGTTCCTTCGGAGAGGATTTACAGCGGCCCAAAGCATCCTGAGCGGCTGGAGGAGGGAAGAGCCCCCCGTGGGCTCCGGCCCCACACCTGGGACACATCGTGGCATTGGGGTGATGCCCCCACACCTCTTGGCCCCCAGCCATTCAGCTTGATTCACCCCAAACCAATGCTCCCCAATGGGGACACAGCCCCCCAGAGCAGGTCAGTGTCCCCAGGGTCATGCCTGAACTCTGGAGCCCCTTGCTAAGGTCCCATCACGCCATGAAGAGGCCCAGGAGAGGCCCGTCCCCTTGCTGGGCTGTTCCTGTCCCTCATGCTGAAGGCAAACAGGGCAGGCTCTGCCCTCACGGGGACAGCTGGTCTGGAGCTTTGGTCACAGCCCTGGTGACCATCACTCGAGGGGCAGTGCCATGGGCTCAGGGAAGGGCTGCTGCTCCCCAACCCCGGGGCTTGCTGGGCATGTAACCCACGGGGTTTGAGCCCTGGTGGGGCCAAGCTTGGGAGCTGCCCGAGAACCAACAACCCCTGGGCACAGCCTGTGCTGGGCCCCTCTGGCCCTGAGAAACATTCCAATGCTGGGCAGGGGCAACGGGAGTGCTGCCCCCACGTTCCCCCCGCTCTGTATCCAAGTGGGAAACCAAAAACCCGACGCAAGGCGAGCTGTGCTGAGCCCTTGCCAAGAGCCACGGACAGAAATATCCTTGATTTCACCAAGGTGTGAATAACTTTTGACACTTCTAGGGCTTATTGCCTTAAAAAAATCCCCCCGCAGTCCCCATTCACACTCTGCAGGACTGTGTTTCATATGAATGGAATATATGAATCACTGTAAAGAATTTAAATGCTTCCCTGTACAAAGAAACGCTCCCTCCCCGCCTCTGTGGCCGGGCTCCGCACAGCCTAAAACAAAGGCATGGCAGGAGACGGGACAAATCCCCATCCCCAACCCGCTGCCTCCGTGGCCAAGGGCAGCCCAGCCTCTGGGTTCGGCCCAGCACAGTGGGGCAGAGCCCAGCACCCTCCACCACCCGCTTCAACCCACAACCAGCTCCTCAGCCACGGCGCTCGCGGTTTCCGAAATCCCGATGAATTCCTGACAGCTCCCAGGTTCTCCGCGTGCCGTTCGCATCTCGGCTCTGCTCCCACTCCTAAACCCCAGTTTTCACACTGGAACAGGCAAAGAAAATCTCTTTACTGCCATTCCTCTGCCCAGACTCGCTGGGACAATCCGCCTCCCCACTGCTGGGGGACCGAGTCAGCTGGGCTGATGGAAACCAGGCGATCCTTCCTGCAAGAATCTCTCCTGGTTTTTTAGCAGTTTGGGGTTTGCTGCTTCTTTTCCCCTTGGGCAACAGGGCGAGGAGGAAAAATGTAACTGGAAGCCTGGCGCAGCGTCGCTGCGTTTCCAGCTGTGATGTTTCCCCTGGCATCGCTGCCTCGGCTCCGCACACGCGGCCGTGTCCACAGCCCCGGCAGCGTGAGGGAAGCCAAGACGGGGTTCCAGGAGCCCTGGTTACGTTGGTCCCTCAAAGAGCAGGGGCAGGACAGCCCTTGGAGCCCTCATTCACCACCACGGCACTGCCCCTGCCCCAGGGGCTCACGGCCACCAGCCCCACTGCCAGCTCCGTGTCCTAAATTCGTAGGATCCGGCTCTGAAAGGAGCCGCTTTGTTCCCCAGTGTCCCTCGCAGATGGATCAAAACTGCATTTTTACAGAAGCAATAAAAATCCCAGGAATTCACCGGCCTTATGATTTATTAAACATGTTCCTTATAGCAAAGCTGCCCATAGATGAGAAATATCTCCGGTAGGTTATTGCCTGGCCTGAGGCTACTGTACAGGGGGGATCTTTCCTGGCTTATTGGGAATGTTCAAAGCTGGGGAACCTGGTAGCTCAGGAGCCAATTAACAGCAACATTCTTAAAAAAAAGCTAAATAAAATAAGCACCTTGTATTTCCCAAGGTGTTTGTGGAAGGCCACTTCCCGGGAATGGTGCCGGGACCCGTTGGGTGCAGATGTTGGCAGCTGCAGGAGGGGACAAGCTCCGGGAAGGGCCGGGGCAGTGAGTGCCAGCAACGGCTGTCCCAAAGGTCACGGCACTTTCCCCAAAACACTTTTGCTCTCACAAACACATTTCCTAACAGCAGAAAAGGCTGGCCTTTGAGAGACCACAGAGGCTCCGGGGAGGATTCCCTGAGAAAGGGACCCGACTGAGGTGGGTCAAAGGAGGGAGAAAGGATGAGAAAAGGAAAAGTAGAGGAAAGCGGGCTCAGACCTGTCCGGGAAGGGATGACTGGAGCGTCCTGGGGTGTTACTCGGGGGAAAGGCACCAGAACCGCGAGACTCGTGACTGGGAAATCCACGGGATCAACTCGCGCCCGAGCGCGGGGAGACCCGCGAGACACGCAGGGGAGCGGGAGCGGCGGAGCCCAGACCCCATCCCGGCGGAGCGGAGCGGACCTTACCTTACCCTCGGCGCGGCGGAGCGGAGCGGCGGGCACGGGCGGCCGCGGGCGGGAGCGGCGGGACGGGCCGGGCCGGGCCGGGCACCCCGCGGGGCGGAGCGGGGCGGGCGGGAGGGCGGAGCGGGGCCGGGGGCGCGGGGGGTGCGGGGGATGCGAAGCGGGGCCGGGGCTGCGGGGAGATGCGGAGTGGGACGGGGGGATGCGGAGAGAGGGGATGCAAAGCGGGACGGGGGGATGCGCAGCGGGGGAATACGAAGTGGGGCGGGGGTGCGGTGCGAGACCGCGCCAGGCTGGCTTCTGTGATTGCTCTCTTTTCCGTCTTTTCCCTCTTTTTTCCTCTCTCCCGCCGGCGGTCCCAGCTTGGCCGCGCTGCTTGTTGCTCCGGCGCGGGAAGGAGACTGCGCGCACCGCATATCCCCGACAGCGCGGCCCCGGCCCCCGCCCCCCGGCCCCTCCTCGCCACCCCACGCGGGACGGGGGGCCCGTAGGCACGGCCCCCCGGGCCTGCCTGTCGTGTCCCCGCGCAGGGATGCCCAGCGCCCTGGGGATGCTGATGCCACCAACAGCAACCACAGGGTGGGAAACGAATCCCCGGGACTGAGTGCTGCCGGCCCCTGGGATGGGGCGCGGTGCGGTCCAACCCTTTTCCCCCTCCTCGGTCCGTTTGGCAGCCCAGGGCTGGAGCAGCGTTTCCCCCACGCTCCCACAAACCCACTGCCCAGTCCCTTTGTGGGCACAGGGCCACAGCAGGAGGTGCCCCCCTCTTCTGTGGTGAGGGCACTTCGCCACTCCGAAAATCCTGTTGCCCTGGGCAGAAAGGTTGGGAAACGTGGTGCCAGTGCATCCTCGTGACTCTGCACAGTTTCAAATCGCACACGGGGACAGAGGTGCCCCGATCCCGGGGGAGCGGGGTGCCCGCAGCCTTTCCCACCCACCGTGTGCTGCCCGTTCCCGAGGCGGAGGAGCCGCGATGTCCCGCTGGCAGCCGCGTGCCAGGCACAGCCGGGACAGCGCCGGCGCTGCCGCAGCTGCCGGGGTGCACGGGCCGGGGGTGCGGGGCCCCGGAGTGCCCCGGGAGGCAGATTAGGGTTGCTCAGGCAACGGGCACGGAGAAAACCCGTCGGGATGGAAGCCGCTGGGCGCACAAGGGTGTTTGTTTTCTGTATTAAGCGCCTGAGCAAGGGGGGCATCAGACGGCTAATCCCCTCTCAATGCCTTCCCCCGGCGAGCAGCCGGACCCTGCTCCCAGGAATGCTGATGTGCTGTGCCCTGCGCGGGCGGACGGGGCTGGGGTCCCCTCCGTGTCCCGGGCAGGCGGGGCTGGGGGTCTGCCCGCAGCTGGTCGCTACTGCAGAGCACGGTGAGCAGCCCCAAGGCTGAACCCCGGCACGCGGTCACCTGCTGCTCGGGTACTGCAGTCCCAGCGGGATGGCTGCTGGCAGCAACTGCTCTGCCACCGTCTCAGCCCTGCAATCACTGTGTCCCAGCAGTGCCAGCTCTCTTTCCCACATCCCTCTCCCACCTGCAGCCCTCGGTCACCGAGCAGAGCATGGAGGGCCTCCACCAGCACGGTGGTTCCTGCAGAAGTGGACCAGCCTTGTTTAACCGGAGCTCTCACTGGCAAAGCATTTCCTCTGCTCACAGACTCGTTCACCAGCACAGACATTCCTCTGTCCCGCAGAGCAAACCATCGGCTGCAGCCCCGCTCCGTGCTGGCCTCTCCCGCCTGTCATCACTCCCGCGCTGCTTCCCTGCTCCGCAGGCCTGTCCCTTCACCGGGATGGACCCTGGGGTGCAGCCATGCCACCTGGCCATGCCACCTTGGCCATGCCACCTTGACCCCGCCGTGCTGGCCACACCAGCTCCTTCACACTGCCCAGAAATGGTCATTTTTGGGCTGGGGTCTTCTAACCCATCATCGAGTTCTTTCTCTGTTTCCTTCACGCTGGTCATTGCTTTCATCCTGTGGAGCTGCAGTTTCTGCTCATAGTTGCAGTCTCCTGATCCTCTGTTTTGGGTGCTGGTGCACCTGCTCACGGGCAGAGCACAGTGAACTGAAAAAGTGTTGAGTTTGGGTGAATGTCACTGAGCAATACCCAAACCATCCGTGTCTTATCAACACGGTTCTCATAATAAAGGCATAACCCAGCACTGCACCAGCTCCTGGGAAAATTACTATGAAATTCACTCTGTTCCAGCCCAAAACATGTCCAGGTGTGAGCTCACAGCTCAGAGCCCAAGGCTGCAGCAAACCCAGATCCTCGTGCTGAGTGAGGAAAGCAAACAACATCCCAACTCACCCAGTGTTGTAACCATGTAACTCATTCTACTTAAAGTGTACTTATTTGAGCTAAACAACCGATACCTCTCAGCATTATGCCGAGGCGCTGCCGAGGGCTCTCCTTCCCAGCAGGAGAGGGAAGCCAGGCTTAGTGCTGGATTTAACGGCTCCACTGCCTCCATCCCCTGGCAGCCCCGCACCCGCTGCCGTGCCAGAGCTCCGTGGTGTCCCCGGCACCGTGCTGGCCCTGCCAGGGCCACATGTGAGCCAGTGACAGCCGCGGTGCCACAGCAGCACCGGGCACTGCTGCACCTCAGGGCTGCTCGGGGGGTCCCGGGCTCGCTGCCCACCCAAATCCCCCATCCCAGCCATCCCTCTGCTCCACGCAGGAGGAACAAGAGAGGGGGAGGAGACATAATTCAATCTAGGGCTGAAAAATGCCTTAACTTAATTTCAGTGGGTCACGGACGTAATCGAATCAGCCCCGTGCATTGGAATATCGTTTCCATGTTTCCACAAGATGGAAAATTGTGCTCGGAAAACCAGCCCTTGGTGCTCAGCAGGAAAATGTGCCCTGGGGGCAGGAGGGGGCCAGGGACTGGGCTGGCAGAGCCGAGCAGAGCCGGGGTGCACTGCCGTGCCCGCTGAGGGTGCTGGAATGGTGTGCCAAGGGTAGGGACAAGGGGCATCACCCTGGCTTTACTGGCAGTGACACTCAGGTGAGAGGTGTGCTGGGCAGGAGGACACCGGGCAGGGAGCAGTGGTGCCGGGGCAAGCCACAGTTCCGTGTGGAGCACAGTGCCAGATCCCAGCCTTCGGGAACATTCAGTGATGGATTAAATGCAATCTGACTACCACTGTGGGAGGTTGGAGAGAATTACTTCATACAAATGCACTTCGGAAAGTATTTAGAGTCAAATTTTCAAAAGCCCCTGAACGATTTAAGAGCCAAAATCCCATTTTCCAAAGTCACTTAAATGAGCAAGAAAAGATCAGTTAAGAAAACACGTGGGCAGCCGGGGCCTGGGGGGACGGGCTGCGGGCACAGCACCGCGTCCCATCGGCCACTGCAGCCTTCGCCCTGGGACACACGAGGATGCATCGGCCTCAAAAAGCATCCCTGGGGTTCTCCTTGGGGGTTCAGCCCAGAATGGGTTCCAGTGGGTCAGATAGAAGGGAATGGTCCCGCTGGAATCAGGGACAGCTCCTGGTTCAGCAGCCGTGGGGCCGTCACTGCCGGCTGCAAGCACAGACCCCGCCGGGGCAGGAAGGGTCCCCGGCTGTAACGGGAGAAGGCAGGGCTGCAGCTGGGAACCACAGGGCTCCTTCCCTTACCCCACAACCGCTGCAGCCTCCTAAAAGCATCTCCAGTTCCCCGCTCAGCATCCTAATGAACCGCAAGGGCAGCTGGGACCCTCTGAGGCAGCAACCATGGAGACTCGACCCCCCCAAAGAGCAAATCCCAAAGCAATTAGCTTTGCAAGCCTCGGCCGGGCTGGTGGAGGTTCCACATTCCTCGGTGGCTGTAAAGCTCTTTACTGGGATTGTTTTCCTGCGTGAGCCCTGCCCGGGGTACACATGGCCGTGGCTCCAGCTCCCAGCACCTTTGGTGCATGTCATAAAAAAACACTCTCAGCACGTTGCCTTTGCTCCGGCTGAATCGAAGCGGGTTTATACACTTCCCCCAATAGAAAGCAAAAGGGATCTGAGACAGAATTCTTGCTCCAGGATCCTTTACAATTCCTGGAGGACATTTTTGGAAAGGGAAGGGTTGTATTTACTTTGGCAGCTGACTCTGCTCCTATATACATACGCATGGAAAAACTGCACTCACCTACGGTTTCCAGGGCTCCCTTGTCTGCAGAGCGCCAGCCCAGGTGGGAGATGGTGGCCCCCGGACCTGTGTGTGGAAATGGCACGTGGAATTGGAAGCTGAAGGATAAACCTTTCCCCACGGCAGCCCTGGAGCTCATCGTGGCCCAACGCAACCTGGAGCCAGGACATCCCCGTGGTGCCCTGTGCCCCACGTACCCCTGTCACCCTCCTCTCCGGGCACCTCTCCCCACCTGCACCTCCAGCTTTCCCGTGGCTGCCGTGATTAATTCACTGACAGTGGGGTAGGAATAAATCCACTCGTTGGCACATTGTAAATTCATCGCGTGCTGGGGACGCGCATTCCAGCCCACCATAAACACCCCTGGCTATGAGGCAGTAAATCTGCCTCTGGAGCGGAGGGTGAATGGAGTCCCTGGGTCCTGAGGGCTGCTCCAGCCCCAGAGCCAGGGTCACCCCACAACACCCAGCTGTCCCTGGACGGGGGTGGCTCAGGGCAGAAGCCATCAGGAGCACAGTCACACACCCAGTTTGCACCCTTCCTTCCTCCCTGTGCCATTCCTGCACCAGTGACTGGTCTGGGTTGTCCCATGAGTGCCAGGGACTCATCCCATGGGATGAGGGCAGGGTCCTGAACCCATCCAGGAGCTGCCCAGAGCACATGGAGGAGGTTTGCTACCCCAGTGCTCTTTTGAGCTGCTGAAATGTTTATGAAGTAAACTAGTTGTAAAACAGGGGAAAAAAATAACAGTTTATTATCCACCAAACAGCTGCTGCTTCGTTTTATGAGGGTCATTCTCTGAGGAGGTCAGGCTGGTGGAGCAGAGGCACCAGCCCAGGTGCCAGCAGGCTCCAGGCTCTTGGTATCCCTGGCTTGGCTCCCCCATCCACCCCCCAGCACCAGGCTGGCACTTGGGGAGGATGGACAGGGAAGGGCACGTGTGGCTTTAGGGTTTTATCAGCTGTGCTATTGTTGTGGCTGTCAGCAGGTCACCCTGGGGAGGGGGCATGGGGGGCCCTGCTCAGTGGGTGCTGCATCCTGTGGCACCCCAAGATCTGCCTGCGAGGCCAGACAGTGCGTGAGCAGCCCCGGAGGGCAGGGCAGGGAACAGGGAACAGGGAGCAGGGCTGGTTCCCATTGCAGGGCAGGGAGCAGGGAACAGGTTCCCAGCGCCTTCCCCGGGAGAGGAAGCTGGGGCACAGCTCAGCATCCCTTTCCCAGAGGAAGCCGAGTCCCTGGGACGTGGCATTGCTGGGCAGGGCTGCAGGATGCAGATGCCATCCTGGGGTCTGGGGCTGCTGCAGCCCCAGCACTGCACAGAGCTTGCTCCCCCCCTGAGAGCTGAAAGCAGGGCTGGGGGTCCCTGGGCATCACCAGGGATGAGGTCCCCAGGATAGGATGAGCACCAACAGGGACAGGCAATCAGCCCTTGATCCTGCTGCTCCCCTTCCTCCTTCTGCATCCCTTGTGCCCCCTTTGCCTGTGCTCCACGTGGGCATGGAATGGGCACCCCGGGTCACAGCACTGGGGCCAGCACTGGGGAGGGGGCTCAGGGGGCTGTGCCTGCCCCTGCACCACACCATGCTCGGCCTGAGAGCTTCCAGCAGCTCCAGCCTCTATGAAATAATTTGTTATTTTAGTTGTAAAACAGTAAGTGGCCCCTTTCCAGGTGGAGAAGGGAAAAGCCAAACGGCCCCACTCCTGCTAATGAGTGAACGAGTCAGTCAGCATGGGCAGGACTGCCATGGGAGTGGGAGCCGCCTCCCCTGTGCCCCCTCGGACACCCCTGTGCCCCTCTTCCTTCCCTGTGCCCTCTCCACTGCCCCACCATAAGGACATCTTTATGCCCACGGTGAGTGCTGGGACAACTTTCCCCATCTGAGCTTCGAAGGCAATGGGAAGCCCCCGGAGTGAGGTGCAGTTGGATGGGACTGTGTCATTCCCAAGGCCAGGGGTGGGTGCCAGTTGCTTCTTGGCATCTCCCCCGGCCCCAGGGATGGGACACCCGGAAAGTCCTCCCAGTTGCTGTGAGTGGGAGCCCTGGGGTGCAGCAGGATTTGACTCCCCAGCAGAAGTAGTGCCAGCTCTGAGTGACAGGTATGGACAAAGGGCCCAAAAGCAGTTCCTTGGGGTCATTCCCAGGATCCCAGGGTCCCTGCAGTGATGCCAGGCAGCCTGGCCATCACTCCTGGAGTCTGGCAGCGCCGTGCAGGGCTCCGGGGCTGTGCAGGCAGCACCCTCCCCACTGTCAGGTTATAGACTGGAGTCCTCAAAAATGCAAAAAATGCACCGGGAATCAAGGTTGGCCTGCAGAGTTTTGATCTTCCCGCAGTTGCTGCAGTATTTGCTGTAAGTGCATCCAGATGGCTCAGACCACACAGAGGCAGCGCCCGCCGCCGTCACCTTCGGGCCACCCCGGCCCACCTGGCCTGCCCTGCCTGGGCACCTCGGGGGCCAAGGGGCACGGGGACGTGGCCAAGGGCAGCGCTCAGGGCCGTGGCAGGTTGAGCTGTGTGTCATCAGGGTTAAACCTCATGGGTGGCTGCAGGGTGACCTGTCCCCAGGGCTGGTGGTGTCACGGGGCTCCCAGGATGGCAGAGGCATCGCCCTGGCTTGTACCCGGGGTGAGGGATGTGACCTCCCCCAGTGGAACAGGGAGCTGAGCACCCTGCGGGCGAACCTCAGAGCAGCTGCTGAGAGGGGACCCTGAACTGTGGCTCAAAGGCACTGGCCCCGTCCCCTGGGCTCTGGCACGATTCCTACATGGCTGTGGTGGGCTCCTCAGTCTGGCAGCTCCTTGCCTGGCTCTGTGACTTCATTGTTTATTTGGCCTGGCCATTGCTACTGCCAAAACTTCAATGGGAGGGAAGATGGTCCTGTAGTTTACAGCAGGTGAGTTCTGTGCCTGCAGGAAGCTGGGGCTGGACAGACCTGGGCTTGTTTTGATACTTTTACTGCAGCTTGGAGCTGAGGATGGATGGATGGATGGATGGATGGATGGATGGATGGGGCTGGGGGTCCCTCCTCCCCGTGTGGGCTCCTCCAGATCACCCAGGTGCTGCCAGTGCTGACTCCTGATCTTGTTCCTTGTGGGAGTGGGAATGTGTTTACCCGAAGTTTGTTCCTCAGGGAACAAACCCGTTAGTGGCTTTTGTCAAAAAGCAAGAGCACTTCTAGGGAGCTCCAAATTTCCTTTCCTGAAAGCCAGTTTCCAGGAAGGAAAACATGCTTTGACCAAAAACTGATGCCCAGTTCTCTGTGGTTTAGCTGAGAGCAGAAGATACAGTCAGTGGTGTGAGGTGGGTGCCTTGTCTGGCTCTCATTCTCCCCATCAGAGACCACTGAGTCCCCCCCTCCAGTAGACATCACCCCAACACCAGCCCTGCTGCCGGCATGAGGTACCTGGTGGGGATGCTCCCAGAATCCAGCATGTTCCTCCGGCTCCTCTCCCATCACCTGGAGCGAGGTCCTGGTCCTGTCCTCTCTCACCTCCTCGCCCCTGGTCTCGGCCGAGCACCCGCGGGCCGGTGGCCGTGCTCCCCCTCCCCTGCACTGCCCACCAAACCGAGGAAGTCGCAACCGCAGAGCTCTTGAAAGCATTTTTTTGGTGGAGACCACCGGTACTGAGAGATTAAAATTGCTGTTGTTTCTTCCATTACTCAGCTTTCCTGAATTATGGGGTGTAATACTCAGGGAGTGGGAATAATTAGGGGAGAACAATGGCAGGCTTGAAGGCTTAACTACGCCTGTGTGGTACTGCCGGCCAGGCCAGCCTGCTGTCACATTTCTCTAGGCCTCCATTTTCCACAGCCCGTGCCAAGCCCTTTCCACTACGGTACCCGCTCCGGCTTCCTCATTCCTGGGGCTGCACTCCCCGGCCCCGCTGTCCTGGTTAACGCTCTGTTAACCCACAGCACAGCCCCCTGTGCCAGCCTCTGGGAGCCTGGGGGATGCAGGAGCACGGGGCAGAGGGATGCTGGAGCCTGGGATAAGAGGATGCTCGGGGGATGCAGGAGTGGGGCGGAGGGATGCTGGAGGTGGGGGGGTGCAGGAGCCCAGGGCAGCCCCAGCTCCTGTTTGCCCTCTAAGGCTCCTCTGCACCGGGAAAGCAGAGGTCCCACCGGGTCGTTTCAGTGTTCCATGCTCCAGGAAGCCGCTGGATTTCTCCCCTCCGCAGGGGACACCCTCCAGCTCCTCAGTGGCATCTTGCTCAAGCGCCTTCCCAGCAATGGCTCGTCGCTCCGGGGCCTGGGGAGCAGTGACAGCCCCAGCAGGAGCTTGGGCAAGAGGCCACAGTGCTGGTCCCAGCCCCGGGCAGACTCTGGCTCCAGCGGGGGCACGCGGGCGGCTCCGTGCCCACCATGGGACAGGGACACGGAGCCACAGCCCGGGGCAGAGCCGGCCCCGTGCCCGGCAACTTCTCCCTGAGCCCTCGGATGTCAGCACTGGCACTAATGAAAATAAAATCGGTATTTTTTTTGCTGGAAGAAGAGACATTGTTCTGGAGAGCACTTTCCCCCGAGTCAGCTCCTGTGTCAGTGTGTGACGGGCAGGGAGAAGCCAACGGGAACGTCTGGGCCTTCTCTTCGTTCAGGGAGGGGATTGGTTTTAAATCTTCAAACTGTTTTCTCCTCTCTCTATTAACTAAACAGCTTGGAAGCCTCGACTGCAGCAGTCCCTGGTCATCCAGGGGTCTGGGTCGGTCCTGCTTGTGGGGAGCTGCTCACCATGGAGGGCACGGGATGCGGGTTGGGATGGGATAGGGGACAAGGTGGGATCGGGATGGGCTGTGTTTTGAGGGGTTCCAGAGCAGCCCCCAGTTGGTACCATCTGTGTAGCGGCAGGGAAGGTGTGGGGGCTTTAAAAACAACCCCCAGACCCATCTGTTTGTAACAGAGCAGCTTTGAGGCAGCTGTGCAGGGATGGGGAGCCTTGGTGAGGTCAGGGCAGCCCAGAAGCAGCAGAGCAGCCCCTCACTGGGGTGGCAGGGTCAGGGTTAGGGTTGGGGTGCCCTGCTGACCACTTGCTGTGGCTCTGAGGTGCATCCATCCCCCTCAGGTGCACTGTGGGCTCAGGAATGCTCGTTAGGCCCCCGCCTTAATTAATGGTGTTTGGGCAGGTGGCTTCCCTTGAACTTTTGAAACCCTCTCTGGTCCTAGAACTCCTGGTCTCTCACGAGCTCCTGTTTTCTCACAGGCAGCTTCCAGTCTTCATTTTTCTGCCTGAACAACAGCCCGAGTGGAATTGTATTTTTGTTACTGGATTTTTTGAGGAAGATTCCCGTAGCTACCAACTGGAATTGTGGCCAGGACGGAAATTCACTTGTGACTGACGTCAGTCATCTCCTGACCCTGCTACCAGTGGTCCTGAGTGAGACCCTTTTGAGCTCTCCTGGGCTGCATGTGCCAGCATCTCCCTCGGAGTGGGATGAATCTCGGAGCTCATGGACTCTCCTGTTTGTGATCCCAGAGGACCAACAATGACTGATACCCCCCAGCTGCTCGAGGCTCAGCCCTTCACCACTGAGAAGATGCCTCAATGTGAGTATTTCACTGAACTCAAATTTCTCACAGGTCTGTTCCTTCCTTGTGTCCATGTGTGTGTGCATTATGAGTGTTGCCTCTTTGGATTTATAATTAATTTACGGTTATAGAAAATCACATTTGAATCATTTTGTCAGAGTTAAATTAGCCAATTGATCAAGGGCTGCTGTTGCTGTGTTAATGAGATATTGTCATGATTAAGTGTTGATAAATCCTTTAGACTTAAATCAGTGATCCAGTCTGAGGCTAAATTTAGCCAGGGAATCCTCTCTGCAGCTGGTCACTCAGCTCAGGGGGTCTCCCTTAGCCCTTTGCACCCCTGACTTTTTTTTTCCCTCCTTTCCTTTTTGTGTCCCCATTTCCGCCTAAATCATTGGAGATTGCTTTTAATCCAGTTTTCCTTGGTGTGCTTTACCTACACCGTAAGCAGCAGAGTGACAGAGTTGTATCAAACCTGCTTTTGCTGGTGATTCTTCAAGCCTCCCAAACCCCTCATTCACGACATGCTGAGGGAAACAGGGACTGTTCCAGCGGCTCCCTTCCTTGGAAGCCACAATTAAAACTATTTTAAAAGAAAACAAACATTTCTCATCAAAATTCCTGCCTGTTCCTGGCTCTCATTGTTGGCTAAGATTGCCCAAGCTGCCTCCAGGCAAACCCACCTTGCTGGGTCCTCGAAGCTGGGAAAATTGACATTTTCTGTGAGAAATTTGCGCTTTTTGCGGAAATTCAGGAAGGCTGGAACAGCACTGCCCTGCTGCCCGGGGTTTCTGGGATGCAGAGAGCTCATGGCTTTGTTGTTTGTGGTGCAAAGAGGGTGCCTGAGCTGTACCCATCCTGTGGGTGCTCCGGCACCATTTTGGGTGGATCCCAGCCCTGGAGGGCACTGTGTCCCTGTGCCACATCCTGTGCCACCGGCAGCTGAGGGGTGGCTTCCAGAGGGGAAGGGAGCTGCTGTGGTTTGAATTATTGGGATTTGGTTGTGTGGGGTCTGGACCATCCCATGCCAAGAGAGCACCAACGTCATGGCACAGGGCCAGGAACGGTGGAGTGGCCGATGTCACCCTTATTCCCTGCAACTGTAGTACCAGGGTTGCCCCTTCCCATCCCAGCTGGCACGAGCTGCTGCTGCCTAAACGTGCACATACAGGAGCAAAGCACCACGGTGACCTGGGAACACAAACCTGACCAGGAGATGAACCGTGCCCCTGCCCCAGCCACTCCTCGTCCCCGCACATGCTGCCAGTGCCAGTCAGTGCTGGAAGCAGGGACGTTTCTCCCTGCATTTCCCCTTGCCCGGCTCTCAGCAGCCGCCTCCGGCGCGGCGTGGCTTTCACAGGGCTGGATCAGCTCCGCAGCCGGGCAGAGCGTGGGAGGAGGGTGCTGGTCCCACTTAGGAAGCACAGAACAATAAAAGAGGAACAATGGAGCTTCCTTCCTGTCACCCCAAATACCAAACGCCACCAGAATGTGGCACCGCTCCGAGCGGCGCTGCCGGGGCCGCTCCTGCGTCCCCTGGCCCGGGGGAGGAACTGCAGACACCTCCTCCTCCTCTTCCTCGCCCTGGCAAGGGATGCTGCGGGAGGGCGGGTGCCAAGGAGCGTCGCCAAAGGGCTGCCCTGACCCGGTGCTGCTGCCAGAGGCATTCCCAGCTTTGGAAACCGCGTTCGGGCCAGGGCAGGGGGTTTGCAGCGCGGCCGTGCCTTGGGAGAGGATTCTGTGAGCTGCCTGGGCTTCCAGGGCAGCCAAACACGTGTCACAGCTAGCCCAGGGGCCCGGGAGGGGTTATAAAAGCATCCAGTTACCCAGATTTGCCGGACCCTTATCAGGCAGAGACCACGTTCTCACGGGTTTGGTACCCGGGTGGTGCCAAGCACAGGGAGATGCTGGGCCAGGTCAGACAGAGGTGGAAATCCTGTGAGGGATGGATCCATCCCTGGCTGGCACCCACCCTCCAAGCATCCTCTTCCTGGCTGTGGTGGGTGCTCAGGGATATGGTGCCAGAGCCCCCTGAGGGGCTGGGGCTGGTGCCAGCCCGTCCCCCTGGCACTGCCCACACCTTGGCTGCTTGGGGCCACCGGCGCCGTGCCAGCCCTGCCAACAAACCCCATCCCCAGTGCACGAGCCCTCGTGGGTGAAGCATCCTCTGCACAGCCCCAGCGAGCGCCCGGCACCCCGGCCAAGCACATCTGGCTGAAAGCTGTGGGAATTGCCCCGGCAGTGAGGACACCAGCCCGGAAACGCTTCCCTCCCGGAGAGATTCCCTGTCCCATCCCGGATCCTCTCCTGGCACCAGCCCTGCCCCTTCAGTGGGTACTGGGCCGTGGGATCTGCAAAGGGATGGTGCCCGGGGCTGTCACCTGCCCCAGTTTGGGTGTCAGGAGCAGGGCTGGGAGCTTTGCTTGCCAGCGGTGAGGGGAGAAGGGATCACCTTGCTCTGTGCTGACACAAGGGCAGGATGGGGGGGCTGTGGGCACGAGGCAGTGGGGAGCATGGCAGTGGGGAGGCAGCAGGTTGTCCAGCACTGGCCAGGTTGTCTCCACACTGGGGACATGAACTGGTTTAAACCCTCACGCTGGACCCCGAGTCACACACAGGACTTCAGCTCCTGCCAGTGCACTCCATGAGGACACCAGCCAGCGTCCCACTTTCCTGCTGGAGGGAACAGTGCTGGAGGAGGGCAAGGGCTAGAAAAGCTCCTTCCACCTCTGAAGGCACTGTGGCAACTAAAGCTCCTGCATCCTGTTGTTGTGGGAGCCGGGGATGGGTTGGGATGCGGTGCTGTGGCCGGGACCTGGGGCGTGGGTGATGCAGGGTCTGTCTGCTGCCATCTCAGGGTGCTCAGGCTGGCGAGGGCACACTGGGGGCACACGGGGGCTGGGCATGGCAGGGGGCTCACCCCAGGCACTGGGGTCCTGCAGCATCACTCTCCAGCACCACTCCCACCCCGTGTCACCCCCCTCAATTTGTTGCTGTTGTCATCTCCAATATCGCACAGGGAAGTGAGAGGCTGGAAGTCGCCTCTTTTCCTGCCAGGTTAAATCGCTCTCCAGGAATGTCTATTATTCCCACAAGTCAACTTTCCCCTCTGTGGTATGTGTCAGGGGTCAGGG
Source organism: Lepidothrix coronata (assembly GCF_001604755.1). Classification (NCBI taxonomy): domain Eukaryota; kingdom Metazoa; phylum Chordata; class Aves; order Passeriformes; family Pipridae; genus Lepidothrix; species Lepidothrix coronata. The sequence goes on from NW_016690327.1 coordinate 1,481,567, forward strand.
CTGGCACCACATGAAAGCGACGGGTATTCAATAACCGAGAGCCGTGGAAAGGCTTCGGTCCAAGCCCAGCCACGTTGGGGTTTATTGATGCAGATGCCTTTCCCCATTTGTTTCCTATAAACAGCACATGGTAATATTTAGTAGGTTTCAAACAGAGCTTTTTGCATATTCTCCCTTGTCTGCAGCGAGCTGCTCAGTAGTAGACAGTTTTAATTTACTTAATGCTATTTCTGCTTTTTCTTCTTCCAGAAGGTCTGGGCTGGTTTTGACCCAGTCGCCCCAGCAAATTACTGTAATTCCCAGGGGACTGGGAGCAAGAGTCCGGGATCCACTCCCAAGGACATGGGACCTCACTCCCCCCAAACCTTCTGGGGGACAGTCTCAGGAGCTGGGTGGGTTTGGGGGCTGTTTGGGGCCATCCTGGCTGGCCAGGCCTGGCTCCTGCTGCTGGCAGGGCTGGTGGTTTGGGGGCTGTTTGGGGCCATCCTGGCTGGCCAGGCCTGGCTCCTGCTGCTGGCAGGGCTGGTGGCACGTGACAGTCACCAGCTACAGCCAGAGGGGAAAGGCCACTTCATTGCAAAAGCTGCCACCTCCCCGTCCTCGGGGCTGGCAGATACGGGGCACAGCCCCGGGTGCTCAGTGCCCAGGGCCGAGAGAGGCTGCAGGGTGACCCTGGAGTGGGGGATGGCCACCAGCACAGGGCAGAGGTGCCCACTGGCACAGAGCAGGGCTCCTGGGGAGCACTTACAAGAGCAAGGGAGGCACAAACTCCCGCTCCTGGAGAGCAGCCGTCGCTGTCCCTTGTCTCCACGCTCCCGGCAGCAGCAGCTCGTGGCCGATGCCAGCCATGGAGCAGCACTGAGCTGGCACTGGGGCTGGGCAGAGGTGATTTTTGGCCACCGGGAATGCCCACAAACAGCTCTGCAGCAGCTGCCTCGGGCCACTGAGGACACAGGAGCATTCACAGGGCAGAGAAAGGCCAGTTCCCAAGCCGGCCACACTGCTGCCCCCAGTGCCACAGCCCTCCGTGTGCAGAATACTGGGCAGGTTCCTCCAGGCAGCAGCTCCCAGGAGCGCCGGCAGCCAGGAATTCTTGCTGTGGTGCTGCCGTTGCCCTGCCAGCCCCAGGCACCCCATCACCACTGTCACTTTGCCAGCCCCGGCTGCCACTCCACACCAGCACCCGCCACCAGAACAAAGGCAAGAGGAGACCAAAGAGTTGACACCGGGATTCTTTTAATGCAATTGCTTCTAAAATGCAGCTTTAAAGAGATGTGGAATGGTCAAAACAATGAGAAACAAGGGATGGTTTTGAGCTCTGCAATGTGACTGTGCAGCAACTCTGACCCCAACACCCACCAGCCACCGCTGCGCCTCAGTGTTGCTCTCTGGCTGCTCTTACAGTGACTCACTGGCCCTTCACATCTCACAGGGCATCCAAAGGGACTCATTTGGGCCAAAGAGGGACAGGATGACTCATTCAGCACCAGATGATCCAACATTCATCCAGAGAACCCAAACAAGAGCAGCACGAGCAGCAGGTCACTCCCTCTCACCTCACACTCAGGCATCAACCCACACAGGTACTGGAGCTCCCCGTGACCTCTGTGGGGCTGTGCCTTCATGCTACGTAAAGTGATTTGGGAACCCAATGTCTGACTCTGTTCTCTGACTCTGGGTGGCAGAGGAAGCTGATTTTCCAGTCTCTTGCTTTTTGTTATCTAACACTACTTTGTGTATTTTACAGATCAGCAGGTGCCACAGGTCGCCAGTCACGGAACATGGGAAATTCTGCTGCAGCCTGAACATGTGTGAGAACAAACCCCAGCACCACCTCCACACCATGCAGTTTACACACCTCAACAGCAGAAGAGAGTCTGAAATGCCTTTAACATCTCCCAGGCCTGAGCCTGAGTTTGGTTCCCACTGTGGATCACCGATGCCATTTGAGCCACCCTTGCCTTTCTCCACGTAAAGTATTTCCTGCTGCTCCACTGCAGTTTAACATCTCCCTTCCCGAGAGGGGAGTGGTGAGGTTGCTGGGGAAGGGACACTGGAAAGGTCACAGGACTCCCAAATCTGCCATCCTGTGTGGTGCCACAGCCCCCCACCCAGTGCCAGCACTGCAGCAGCTCTCCCGAGCCAGCCCTTTGGATCAAGCTTGCATGTACCAGTCACCCCAGAATCAAGTGCAGGAAGCCAGTTTGGTCTACAGAAATACTACACACTTTTCTCCCAATGGATTTTAAACACCTCATTTAAGGAAGTACAGGGTTTAGCAGGGAATTTGTGGGCTCTCATCGCTTGGTCTCCAATTCTGGACATCCAGCACCGATCCAGACATGAACAGACTGGAGCTCTCCTGGAGTCTGAGCAGTTGTTCTCACACAGCCCAGGTCACAACTGGAAACCGAGGATAGGAAGCCTCTGGGGAGTAGGAAAAGCACATCAGCTGATGAAAAAGCTTTAGAATGAACCTGGGAAATAAACACCAACCAGAAAATCATCTTCTACAGAGGATGGAAGTGACAGTAGAAGAAGAAAATGACATCTGAAACAGTCAGTGAGTCAGTCTGAGTGTGCAGGGGCAGGAGATCCCTGCAGGCCTGTGGGGAAAGCTAATGGCCAAGCCCAGCTGGTCCCTCCAGTCCCCAGGGAGACGGGGCTGTGGTTCACTCTTCCCCAGCTGGAAGGTTGTCTTCAATCCTCCTGATGAACTTCATCCGTATTTCTGTGACACTGTCACCCTTCAGCGTGTCCTGCACAAACTTCACATCCACAGCCATCTGCACCTGAGGGAGGGGAGAGGAGAGGGGAGCTGGGATCTCCCTTTGCACAGCAGCCTCTCCAGGCACTGAATGATCCTGGAGCACCAGCTTAAGGACTCTGAGGGCATGGCATGACATGCAGGGCTCTACAGACTCCGAAATCTGAGACACAGCTGTTCTGTTGTCCCAGCCAGTTCCCTGGGAATGCACTTCAAGGCCAAAGCAAAACCAGAAGTCATGAACATGGGCTAGAATCAAAGTATCTGCTGACACCTGGCTATCCACACCCCCATCCCACGGGAAGAGACATGGCTCACCATTTCCAGGGCGCCCCGCAGCACTCCACAGAGCAGGTTGGAGTAGATGAGGGTTGAGTGGTTGTCAGGGAGCTCCACAAAGTCCACTAAGGGATTGTTTTCCAGGATCAGGGAGAACTCATCACCCCCAGGGCTCCAGTTGGTGATGCTGGGAGTGATGCCCAGGTACATCTTAAACGCAATCTGTTGTGTCAAACAGAGGAGGAACAAGAACATGTGAGGAAACAGCACAGCCTTACCTATGTAAAATTACTGAAGGGGTTTGCAAACACCTCTCCTTTCTCCCAGTTCCCACCAGCCAGCAGTAGTTGGGCTAAATCTCTCTTTTTCATCCCCAAAATCTCAGCCAGACTCTCAGAACAGTCCCATGGGCAGTAAATATTCCATCCTCACACGCAAAACCCCACCAAAACCTGAGAGGGCTGTGCTTGGACGTTTACCTTTGCAATAACATCAGCAGTCTCACGGAAATCGTGGCACCTCCCGACGTTGGAGCGGGCCAGGAAGTCCTCGATGAGCCGGACCCCGATGTTGTAACCCCTGGGAAGGGACCAGAGCAACAGCTTTAGGAAGGCAACAAATCTTTGTAAAAGAAGACAGTGGAGAAGAAAAGCTGAATCTGAGAAAGGTCAGTGTTAAAATAACTTCAGCCTGCAGGGACTTTGCTCCTGGAGCAGCACACAGGGATGTGATCCCTGCTGTGATCCCAGCTCCAGCACAGCTCCCACATGGCAGATCCACCCCCACCCCTGGAGCCACTCACATCTTGTCCAGCTGCTTGTTGACATCGTCATCGTTCTCGTAGTCCTTGCAGAGCTGGGTGACCAGGGCGCCGTAGGTCAGCGTGAACAGCTCCGAGTTCTGCAGGGGAAAAGGGACTCACCCACGGAACCTGCCCCGGCACAGAGAGGGGACAGACACCTGCTGCATTCCCAAAGGAATATGGTGCTTAATCAGGAGGGATCCCAGCTCCAGTTCGGGCAACAACTTCACTCTCCTCAGAACGGGGCTCTGAGCAACCTGGTCTAGTGGAAGATGTCCCTGCCTACGGACGAGCTTTAAGGTCCCTTCCAACCCAAGCCACTCTGGGATTCTGGGAAAGAGCCCAACAGCTCCTGGATGGCTCGAGGTGCCATGCCAGGGCCCTGAATTTACCTCAGCCACTGGCCTAGAGCTGAGATCTGGCTCAAGCCTGTGTTTCACCAACACCTTACAAACGGGCAGCGCTCAGCGGGCTCCAGCTCTGGTCCTTTCAACAGGCCAAAAATGCTCCTCCAGCCAGGGATTTATAACACTCTGTACCAAGAAACAAGACTCCTCCGGTCCCTAGAAAGTTTTCTGGGCACAGAATTTGCCTCACAGATTAAAATCAGCTCCTCAGACCCAGCAGAGGCTCAGGGAGGATGATCCCAGGCCAACTCAGCACTCGAGTGCTGTGCACATCCAGGAACAAAGTCACTCAGGTTTTCTTTGCACAGTTGTCAGATTTGCAGAAAATTTGCAGAAAGGGGGAAAAGTTCTCCTCTCCCAGCCACCACCTTCGATCCTCACCCTGAAATGATGTCAAAGAGCATTTTTTGGGAGCCACCAAGCCAGACCAGTGCTTAACAAACTCTGCAAAAGGAAGTGTTCTGGGGAACACACGAACCCCCAGCACTGGTTTCCACTGTCAGTTTTGGCATGCAGGGGGATCAGAGGGGCTGATCTGGGATCTGTCACCTACCATGAGCTGCAGAGAGGCAGAAGGTGAAATGAATGGCAAATACCAATACTAGAGAATGAAAGCAGCAGCAGGCAGGGAGGGAAAAGAGACAAGATCAGAGTTAAGTGACAACACAGACCACGACAAGTTCACACAAAGCCACAACAAACACACGGAGGAATCACCCCCAAACAGAAACTGGGTTTGTAGAGGACACAGGGAATTCCACCTTGTCTTGTTCCTTGATTAGGAAGAAATTCCTCCCTGTGAGGGAGGTGAGGCCCTGGCACAGGTTGCCCAGAGAAGCTGTGGCTGCCCCATCCCTGGAAGTGTCCAAGGCCAGATTGGACAGGGCTTGGACAACCTGGGATAGTGGAAGGTGTCCCTGCCCATGGCAGGGGGTGGAAGTAAATGGCCTTTAAGGTCCCTTCCAACCCAAGCCATTCCATGATTCTGGAATTGCCATTTCCAAGGAGCAACAACAACCAAAAGGCTTCAGGTAAGAAAAGAACCAGTCAGGCTCCTTGGAACTTTTGCCCCACTTTGGCTCTAAAGAACCGATACATTCTTTGGAGGTTTTTTGCTTAAAATTCTGCTTTTCTCTTGGAAAACTAAAGGTTGGGCAAGTTCACACCAGTGGAAGGACGAGGTGGAAGTTCCTTTGGCTCAGCTGGACTCAGACACTTGGCAGAGAATTTAACATTCATGCAGAACAGGTTGTGAGGGTGTCAGTGGTTTTAGTAAAGACAGAGGTGGAGGGGAGGGGGATGGAAGGGGGAATCCAGCTGTCCCCAGCCCAGGGTCTGTCACTGAGTGAGGCCACCGAGGGGGTCACCTGCTGTTGGCAGCCCCAGCACACCCAAACTGGGCACAGTCGTTGCCTGAGACGCTGCTGTTCACGCAACTCCAAACGAGGCAAACCTCTAAATTTGTTTTTGTGCAGAAATTCTTCATTTTCAGCCGATCTGACGGAATTAAAGTGCCCAAAGCTTTTCCCACTGTTTGTGTTATTTCCTACTGCAGACCAGTCCATAGTGTCCACACTGTGTAACTGTTCTGTGGCCACAAAAGTGTCAGAATTCCAATGAATTAACACCAATTCTATAAATAATCGTTGTGTTTAAGGAGCTGAATCCCTGGAAGAGGATTCCCCCACGGCACGGAGGGGCAGCTCAGCCTGACCCAGCCCCTCCACACGGCCAGAGAGGGAGAAAAAAAACCCCAGATTTTATTTTTTTATTACCGATTTTGCATTAAAAACTAATTAATTCGACCCAGAATTCGAGCCGAGCTCTGCAGCTTTGGGCTCCATCTCACAGTTCCTGGTTGAGCGGATAATGGGGTTGGAGAGGGGAAGCGTTTTGGGTGTGAAGGCCCCACGAACGGGCGCGCCTGGTGCCGGTGCCGGCTGATCGCTGATCGCTGCCGGGCCCTGCCGCCCTGGGCGCTCACCCCCGCCCCGGGCCGCGCCCCGCGCTCGCCGCCCCGGCCCCGCCGGGCCCCGCCGTTACCATTTTCTTGCTCTCGGTGCCGCGCCCGCCCTGTCGCGACATCGTGTCCGCCCGGCCCGGCCCGGCCCGGCCCCGCGGCTCCGCTCCGAGCGCGGGGCACCGCGGGCCGCGCGGGGCACACCGGGACTCGCAGTCCGCGCCGCGCCGCCACCCGCGCCCCGCCCGCAGTGCGGGACTACAACCCCCCAGGCACCGCGCGCCGGCCTCCCCCGCTGCGAGAGCCGGCCAATCGCGGCGAGTGGAAAGGGTCAGCTGACCGCGCTGCGCCCGCCGCAAGGGGGCGCCTGCGCCCTGCCGAGGCCCCGCCGGGCCCGGTCGGTTCCGTCCCCCAGCCCGGGCCCGCTGGGTCCGCTCCCCCCCGGCCCCGGCCCCGGCCCCGGCCCCGGTACCGGTACCCCCCGCACCGCTGACCTGCTCCCTCCTCCCGCTCCTCCCCGGCCCCGGTACCCCCCGCACCGCTGACCTGCTCCCTCCTCCCGCTCCTCCCGG
>NW_016690327.1:1488683-1497051 GCF_001604755.1 Lepidothrix coronata
CCCACCAGGACCACCCAGTCCCGCTCGCGTCCCTGCACAGACACCCCAAAATCCCACCCTGTGCCTGGGAGCGTTGTCCAAACGCTCCCCGAGCTCTGGCAGGGTCGGGGCTGTGACCGCTGCCCTGGGCAGCTGTTCCAGCTCCTTCCCGGCTGGCTCGGGGCTCTGGCAGAGGCTGGACCCGGGGGAAAGGGGAGCGGGTGTCCCTGGGCTGCAGGAGCCCCGGGCTGCAGGAGCAGGAGCTGCTCGGGGCAGGTTTTCCTGCCCTTGAGACACAAACGGCTCCACAGGAACGCGGCAGGGGACCAGCCTGGCCTGGGCTCCAGGGACTGCAGGGAATGCTTCTGAAACAACCCAGCTCTCCCTGACCCTGCCCAGCCAGCACAGCCCCCGGAACACGGACAGACGGGGTCTGCCTGGCGTTATTTATTTATTTTTCATGTATTAATTTAATCCGCCTGCTGTTTATTTATTCATTCCGTTATGTCTCTCCTCCAGACCTGTCCCTGAGCGAGTGGCTCGGCTGGGGCTGCGTGCCGGGGTCAGGACGTGCTGCGGGCGCAGAGGGACCCCCCCAGCGCCGCCGGCTGCTCAGGAATCCGGCAGCTGGGAGCGGGCTGGCTGTCCCCGCCGGGCCGGGAGCGCGGGGACCGGCCGGGCTGCGGGGGCCCGCGGGCATTGCCTTACATGGCCGCGTCCCCGGGACACCGCGGGCTGTGCCGGCGGAGAGGCACCGGGCCTGGCACCGGGGCACGGCGGGGTCAGTCCGGGCTGGGGGGCTGCCAGCGGCACCTCCGTCGTGCCAGGGAGGTGATGGGATGTCTGTGCTCCCCGTCTCCACTCCTGCAGTGCCAGCTCCCCTCCTGCTCCCAGCCCCCAGTGCCACCTCGTGCTCTCTGCCACAGTGGCTCTGGTGTGCTGGTGGCCACTGGAGACTGTGGAATCATGGAATGTCCTGAGTGCGAAGGGACCCACAAGGACCATCCAATCCAACCCCTGGCCCTGCACAGACACCCCAACAATCCCACCCTGTCCATGAGAGCATTGTCCAAATGCTCCTTGAGCTCTGGCAGGGTTGGTGCTGTACCCACTGCCCTGGGGAGCCTGGTCAGTGCCCAACCACCCTCTGGGGAAGAACCTTTCTCTGATACCCAGCCTAAGAAGACACCGTGTCCCTGGTCACCGCAGGAGTCCCTGGCAGTGCCCCGCCGAGCTGAGCTGGGCGGCACGTGGGGCACACAGGGCATCCCTGCTGGCACCTCGCTCCTTGGATCTCCTGGACGCCCGGTGGGGACCCTTCCCAGGTGGGGCAGCTCCCGCTGCAGCCGAGAGGCACCGGGAGCCGGTCTGGCGGCGCCGGGCAGCTCTGCCGGGTCCTGCTCGCAGACGGGAGATGCTCGGGGGGGGGGGGGGGGCGGGTGGAACCGGAACGCCGCGACCTGTCCTCGGGGCGGGGCCCGGCTGCGCGGGGCTCGGGGGTCGCCGCCCCCAAACACAGACCCTGACGCATCCAGCTGATCGGTCCGGGGAGCGGCCGGGACCCGACAGAGCCCAAGGACCCCCGTCCCGTCCCGCCCCGCCGCGCTCCGCCCCGTCCGGGGGCGCAGGACCGGCTCTGCCACACTCCGCTCCGCCTCGCTCATCGCCGGGGCCGAGCCGGGCCATGCCGTGCGGGTCCTGGGGATCGGGCCAGGCCATGCCGTGCGGGACCAGCCCGGGAGCGGCGCTGGCGCTGCGGGTCCTGGTGCTGTGCGCGGCGCTGTGCGCGGGCCCGGTGCGGGCGCGGCCGCCTCCCTTCCCCTTCTGGGACCCCGCGCTGCCCTGGCACCGCCGCCTCGACGACCTGCTGGGCCGGCTGAGCCCTGCCGAGCTGGTGCTGCAGGTGAGGGGGCGGCGGGACCCCCCCGGGGACCCCCGCGGGACCCCCCGCTCAGCGCCGCTGCCCCGCAGGTGGCGAGGGGGGGAGCGATGCGCAACGGCCCCGCGCCCCCCATCCCGCGGTTGGGCATCGCGCCCTACAACTGGAACACGGAGTGTCTCCGGGGCGATGCCGAGGCACCTGGGTGGGCCACGGCCTTCCCACAGGCGCTGGGGCTCGCTGCCACCTTCAGGTACGGGCACCGGGGCACCCGGGGGTGTGGGACGTGACCTTGTGAGACAGGTCCCCCCTCGTCCGCTCCTCCTGACACCCCCCTGCCGTCCCCACAGCCCTGAGCTCATCTACCGGGTGGCCAACGCCACGGCCACCGAGGTGAGAGCCAAGCACAACGACTTCGCAGCCACCGGCCGCTACGGGGACCACACCGGGCTCAGCTGCTTCAGCCCCGTCCTGAACATCATGAGACACCCGCTGTGGGGCAGGAACCAGGTGCCAATGGGGGGGGGTGGCCCCTGGCCGGGATCAGGCCACGCGGGACCATGGCCAACCAGCTGGACATGGCAGTGGGGACATGGGGCTGGGGGTCTCGGTGATGACCCGCCTGCACCTCGGCCAGGAGACCTACGGGGAGGACCCGTTCCTGAGCGGGGAGCTGGGCCGCAGCTTTGTGCAGGGGCTGCAGGGCCAGCACCCCCGCTACATCAAGGCCAGCGCCGGCTGCAAACACTTCAGTGTGCACGGGGGCCCTGAGAACATCCCCGAATCCAGGCTCAGCTTCGACGCCAAGGCGAGTGCGGCGGGTCCAGGGGTGGCAGGAGGGCAGGTGACACTCCAGGTGCTGACCCTGCTCTGCTGCGGCGCTTGCAGGTGCTGGAGCGGGACTGGCGCATGACCTTCCTGCCCCAGTTCCATGCGTGTGTCCGTGCTGGCTCCTTCAGCTTCATGTGCAGCTACAACAGGTTGGGAGCACGGTGGGGGCCACATGGGCTGGGCTGCCCATGGCATGGCCGGTGCCTGGCTCTCCAGGCTGCCCCATCCCCTCTCCGACAGGATCAACGGTGTTCCCGCCTGTGCCAACAAGAAGCTGCTGACAGACATCCTGCGTGGCGAGTGGGGCTTCGAGGGGTACGTGGTGAGCGATGAGGGGGCCCTGGAACTCATCATGCTGGGGCACCACTACACACACACCTTCCTGGAGACGGCAGTCGGTGAGCTCACGGGCTGGGTGTGGGGTCCCCGGGCATCCCACGGCTGTGACGGGTGTTCTCCCTTCTCTCCGGCATGGCAGCCTCAGTCAACGCCGGCTGCAACCTGGAGCTCTCCTATGGCATGAGGAACAACATCTTCATGCACATCCCTCAGGCTCTGGCCATGGGCAACATCACGCTGCAGGTGAGCCAAGGGGAGCAGGGCTGGGGGCATGGGCAGGGAGCCCGGGCTGTCCCTGCCAAGCACAACCGAGGTTTTGGGGTTGGGGTCTCCGCAGATGCTGCGTGACCGAGTCCGGCCCCTCTTCTACACGCGGATGCGGCTGGGGGAGTTCGACCCCCCAGAGATGAACCCCTACAGTGCCCTGGACCTGAGCGTGGTGCAGAGCCCTGAGCACCGCAACCTCTCGCTGGAAGCTGCTGTCAAGAGCTTTGTGCTGCTGAAGAACATTCGGGGCACTCTGCCCCTGCGGGCCCAGGACCTGCCCGGCCAGCGCCTCGCGGTGAGCCCCTGCACGGGGCAGGCAGGGGGACACGGTGACCCAGGGGCTGCTGCTGGCTCCGTACCCCGCTCACACAGGTGGCACAGGGCTGCCAGTGCCCACCATCACCCCTCTGCCCTCCGCAGGTGGTGGGTCCCTTCGCTGACAACCCCAGGGTGCTGTTCGGGGACTACGCGCCGGTGCCAGAGCCTCAGTACATCCACACTCCCCGGTGAGACAGCGCGGTGCCACCTCGTGTTCCCCTGTCCTGGGCACTGCCTGAGGCCGCTGCTGGAGCCGCTCATCCCTTCGCTGGGGGGGCATCCCCAGTGTGCCCTGAACCTGGGTAGAGCAGCCCCTCTCCCCTCTGCTCTTCCCTGGCACAGGAGGGGGCTGGAGACGCTGGGGGCCAACGTCAGCTTCGCGGCGGGCTGCGGCGAGCCCCGGTGCTGGCGGTACTCCCGGGCACAGGTGGTGGGGGCGGTGGGGGCAGCTGACGTGGTGGTGGTCTGCCTGGGCACAGGTAGGTGGGAGCACCCGGTGGGCACTGCCAGGGGAAGGGGAGTGCTCTGGGAGAGAAGGGGTGCCCGTGAGCTCCCTCTGAGGTGGGCAGTGTCCCTCTGCCCTGTCTGCCTGCAGTGCCCCGGGTGGGTGTAAGGGGCTGTCCCTTGGCTGTCCCCACGCAGGGGTGGATGTGGAGACAGAGGCGAAGGACCGGAGTGACCTGTCCCTGCCAGGGCACCAGCTGGAGCTGCTGCAGGACGCCGTGCAGGCAGGTAGGGGCTCTGTGGGGCCCAGCGAGTGGGGCCACAGCCCTCCCAGGTGTTGCCCATCCACGGGACACCCTGGAGCCATCCCAGCAGTGCCACTGGAGGGCTCTCAGTGACAGCCACCTCCCTGCAGCTGCCGGGCGCCCCTTAATCCTGCTACTGTTCAACGCGGGGCCCCTGGACGTGGGCTGGGCACAGGCACACGACGGTGTGGGGGCCATCCTGGCCTGCTTCTTCCCTGCCCAGGCCACCGGCTTGGCCATCGCCAGGGTCCTGCTGGGCGAGGCGGGGGCCAGCCCGGCCGGGCGGCTGCCGGCCACATGGCCTGCAGGCATGCACCAGGTAAGGTGGGGGTGCTGGTGGCACCTGTAGCCCTTTCCTGCCTCGGTGGCCAGAGCAGTGGTGGGATGCAGGGCTGGTGCTTGTCCATGGCCACCCAGCCCTGCCCTGCTCCACTGCCCCGTGTCCTTCAGGTGCCGCCGATGGAGAACTACACCATGGAGGGACGGACGTACCGGTACTACGGGCAGGAGGCCCCGCTCTACCCCTTTGGGTACGGGCTCTCCTATACCACCTTCCACTACCGGGACCTGGTGCTGAGCCCCCCGGTGCTGCCTGTCTGTGCCAACCTCACCGTGTCTGTGGTGCTGGAGAACACGGGGCCGCGCGACGGCGAGGAGGTGGGCACGGCTGCTCTGCACTGAGCTGGCTGTACGGGCACGGATGTGCCCTGGCTCTCCCCTGCCAGGGGGCTGCCGGGGGGTCCTGTGGCACTGACTCTTGTCCCTCCGGGCAGGTGGTGCAGCTGTACCTGCGCTGGGAGCAGTCGTCCGTGCCGGTGCCACGCTGGCAGCTGGTGGCTTTCCGGCGCGTGGCTGTGCCGGCCGGCCAGGAGACCAAACTGTCCTTCCAGGTGCTGGCCGAGCAGCGCGCGGTGTGGGCGCAGGGCTGGCTCCTGGAGCCTGGCACCTTCACCCTCTTTGCCGGGGGGCAGCAGCCGGGCCAGCGGACGCGGGCGCCCTCGGAGGTGCTGAGCGCGCGGTTCGGCGTCACCGGCACGGCCCGGCCCCTGCGCGGGTGCTGACGGTGTGGTGGCAGCGGGGCGCTGGCCGAGGGAAGGGGTGCGAGGTGTGCCACGGGGAGCTCGGGGGTCGTCTGCCCTGCAATAAAGTGCTGGTGCTCCGCGGTGGCTTCGTGGGGCCTCCTCCCCTCTGTCCCCCTGGCGCAGTGCTGGGATCCTCCTGCAGCAGGACCACAGTGCCCTTCCTCTGCCTGGTGCCATCCCTGTCCCACCCCCTGCACCCCACACCCTGCCCATGCCCCACATAGGCCACCAGGCAGTGGCCGGGCAGCGTGTGCCGTGGCCGCACATGCCTGTGCCTCCCGCTCTATTTTTAGCTGCTGGGCTGCTCCAGCGCATTCCCTGTGCAGAGGGAGTGGGTCACTGGCAGCCCTGGGAGGCTCGGGAGGGTAGGGACTGGCCTCTCTCTTGTGCGGGCAGGATCTGTCCCTGGCAGGGTACAGCCAGGGCAGAGGTGCAGCGGTGGGAGCGACCGAGCCCTGTGCTGGTCAGAGGGACAGATCCAACCCTACAGCAGCTCAGGGGCTGTGGGACAGGGCTGGGATAGGATTCCTGAGGCAGTGCTGGCAGGGAGCCGGAGCCAGGCAGGAACTCCTCCGGATGGTGTTGGAGGACTCTGATCTCCTTCAGCCCTGGGGCCAGAGGCCAAGGTGGGGGTGGCGGGGAGCGCGTGGGGCTGCCCAGGCCTGACCCCATGACATCAGGACACTAATTACAGATGCGGCTTGGGATAATTAGAGAGCGGGCGGGCGCGGGCTGTGGCAGGGCAGGGCAGGGCTCAGCCCATCGCTGGCCCATTTGTCACCGGCACCCAGGGGGGACTGTCCTGCAGCAGCCGGGATTTGCCACCAGGCACGGTGTGGCCCCACGGCAAGATGCCGGTGGGCTGGTGGCTGCCCTGGCACGTTGCTGGCGACGGGCTCCTGCTGCACCCTGGGACAGGACACAGGGACAGACACTCACCCCTGGGGTCCTGCTGGGTCACTGCCCCAGCGCTGGTGGGGGTCAGCTGGAGTGTTTTGGGGACAGGGGTTCAGATCAGCCCTCGTTGCCACAGTTTCACAGAGCAGCAGGGTGGGAACAGCCTGTGGCCAGGGCAAAGTCCTGGGGCTGAGGAGAGAGGTGGGGGCAGAGGGGTGGGGAGCGAGTGGGATGGGGTGTCCCACGCGGTTCTTTGCCCAGAGGTGCTGGGGGGGTTTGTTTGCCATCCTCATCCCTGTTTGCTCCCAGCTTCCCAGCTCACACCGGCAGGGCTGGGCTGTGTCTGCAGTTGTCCTTTGACTTTGGGGTGCTCAGCCCGTTGGGTCCCCACAAGCAGCGTCAGGGCCGGGTGCTGGGCACGCTGAGGAGGCCAGAACCACGGCTGGAACCCAGCCCGCGGGGTGCAGCCCCCTCCCCACTCTGGCCCAAGGGAGCCATGGCAGTGCTGCACCCCAGGCCACGGGGTGAGGAGCACGGGGAGTGCCGGGACGTGCAGCTGCTGGGGCTGGGCACAGTGCTCATCATGAGCTCATTGGATTTTCCATCAGCGCAGGGAGGGTGGCTGTTCCCAGTGCCAGAGGACTGGGGGGGCTGGACCCAGGAACCCCGACCCAGCAGGGCTCTGCCTCCAGGGAGCGATTGGTCGATGCCCTGCTTGTATAAGCCCATTGACTTGGGCTGGTGTGGCGGCCATGAGTCCTCTGTGCTTCTGCCCACACTGGGAACACTGTCAGAGCATGGCCACGCTCATGGTTGCCCCTTCCCCACTGTGCCCCCTGCTCCAGGCTGGCCCTGCTGTGGGGATAAGGACCACAGGCTTGGCTGGACTCAGTGCCAGGCTGTCCTGGAGTCTCAGGATGTTTGTCCACTCTGGGCAATGCTGTGGGACCCACAGGGACATGGCCCTGCCAGGGAAAGGGGCTTTGGAAGCCACCTAAGGACACCTTTGGAGCAGGTCATGGGGTGGCTCCAGCCCTGCTCTGCCAGGTCCTTTGTGTGCCATGGAAATAAGGGACCGTGGGGCTCCTGCAGCCCCTTGGAGGCTCAGCCACAGAGCTGTGAGAGTGGGGCTGTTCCCCTTCCCCATCCTGGGGTGTCCCCTGGGTTTGTGAGTTCACTGGGACACTGCACCCCTGTTCCCTGCCATCTCCCTGGGGTGCCCAGCTCCCAGAGCCAGGGCTTGGCCAGCAGCATTCCCTGGCAGGGAGTCAGCCAGCGGGTGAGGCTCCAGGAGTTTCAGGAAGCCTCTGCTCTGGCTGAGCTGGGTGAGAGGGCACAGGACTGGGGGCTGTGGGAAGGTGAGAAGACTTTGGAGTGATTTGGGGTGTAGAGTCACCCCTGCAGCATCACAGAGTGGGGCTACCCTGTCTGCTGAGGAGCTCCCTGTTTCTGAGTCAGGGGAATACTCTTCCAGAGGAAAGGGCTGGGATTTTGGGAAACCTGTTTGCCTGGTAGGTGAGGGAGGATGAGTGGCAGGGGATCTCCTGGCCTATGGTGACATCATCCCCAAAACAGGCATCTCTGATGGGTGCTGCCTGCAGGAAACTGGCTCTGTTGATCCACACATCCCGGTGAACCCGGGCACTGTGCAGGATGCCCAGAGCACACTGGCCACGTGGTGGACAAGGACGTGTCCCTGGCTCCTGCTGCCCCTTCAGAGCCTGAAGCCGCGTTCCTCCCACTGCTGGTGCTGCCCACATACCCCCTTGTCCTGGCTGTGCCTCTGCCTGGGGAGGGACGGGGCAGCATTCCCGGCCCATCCCCGATCCTTGCAGTCCAGGAGGGGTTTCACCCCGAGTGGGGCTGAGCTGAGGCCGATGCTCCTGCCCGGGGGGCGGGAGAGGCCTCTGTTCTCTGCCGGTTCCCGGGGCAGGGGGGGATGCGGGGGGCAGCTGCGGGAGTGGGGGCAGCTGCTGGTGGTGACTAAGGCTCACATGTGACGGGGAGGGGGAGCAGCAGCTCCAAGG
>NW_016690327.1:1497118-1540758 GCF_001604755.1 Lepidothrix coronata
GGCCCCCTCCCGCCCCGCGGGGCCGCGGGAAGCTGGGGTGCGGGATGCGGCCGGGGGGGTGCGGGATGCGGCCCGGGGGTGCGGGGTCCGCCGGGGGTGCGGGGTCCGCCGGGGGTGCGGGATGGGGCCGGCGGGGCCGGCGGGGATGCGGCGGCCGCCGGGCCCGCGGGATGCGGCGGAGCGGAGCGGGGCGGTGGCCCGGGGCGGCGGTGGAGGAGCCGCGGGGGGAAAACGCGTTGTCGGGGCCAGGGCGACTTCCCGGGAGGGACAAAGCCCGGGCACGGCCCTTCCATCTTGGGGTGGGCCGTGGCGGCCCCGGCCCCGCCGCCGGGGGGGGTGCGGGGGGGCTGCCCTTGGGGAGCCCCCGGCTCGTCCCCGCCGGCCGGTGGGCGATGCCCCCCGTGGGAGGCACCCGCTGCCCCCCGCCCGCCCGGGGCCGCCCCCGCCCCGCCGCGTGGACTCGGGGCTCGTCCCGGCAGGGCCGGTCCCGCTGCCCCGGGATGAACCGGGAGGGCGGCGGCGGCGGCGGGGCCGCGCTCGGGGCCGGGGCCGGGGCTGGCGCTGCCTCCCGGGGTTCCAGCGCAGCTCTCGCTGTGACTAAGCAGAGCTCCGCGGCCGAGCCGCTTCCCACCGCGGGAGGAAGAGCAGAGGCGGCTCCCCTCCCCCTCGGCCCTGGTGCTCCATCGCCCACGGCCCTGGCCCGCGGAAAGGGAGGGATGGCGGGAGGAGCGGGATGGCTGCGGCTCCCGGCGATGCTGAAAACCGGAGACTCCTGCACCAAGCGGCCGCCGGTCCCGGCATCGCTGCCCGAACGACGCGTCCTGCGCCAGACATGTTGTCTGAGCCCCGCTCGCCGCCTTCCCACCCGCCGTGCCCTGCCCGCTCGACGCGGCGCTGCCCCGGGACCAGGGCTAGCTGCTCCCGGCCACCCTGGTCCCCCCACACACCCCCAGCGTGGGTCGCTGGCAGCTCTAGCGCGAGCAGAGGATGGTGATAGAGCAGCATGGGCGGTTTTGCACCATGTCCTTCTTCAAGGACCACCCGTGACTCGTCCCATGTGGGTGACCCGTGTGGCTGGGCAGCCCTGGCTGCTCCCTGTCTTGCCACCCAGTGCTCTGGCTCCCCTGGTGTGCCGTGTCCTGGCTGCCAGTGGGGACGGGATTTCACTCCCAGGACCGGGTCCCACCATGGTGTGGGGTAGCCAGTGGCACTGAAGGCCAGGAAGTCACAAAGGGCATTGAGGGCAGGGTGTGACCCTGTGGAGCAGCCCAGGTGGGCAGTGGACACGGCGGGCAGAAGGACGAGGACCAAGGCAGGGAGCAGGCAGGGGTCTGTTCTTATCCAGGTTCCCCTGGCTTCTCCAACCCTTCTCCACGGCGGAGAGGGAGGGTGAGCTGGTTGCCCGCCAGCGCCTGTGTTTGGGAGCAGCAGCTCGGGAGCTCTCCCAGTGCGGGAGCCACTCTGTGAAACCGTCAGAGCAACGTGATGCGACGTGCGGAGCGGTGATGTGACAGTCCCGTGGTGCCATGTCCAAAATAGTTAGCACAGCTCTCGCTCCTTGGAGGGCTCCAAGCAGGGCAGGGCAGGGCAACACCACGGGCAGCCTGCCGGGAGCGGAGCAGGATCCTGCACGGCCCAGCCCTGGTAGGTGCCGCATCCGCGTTGTGAGGCACAGGCCCTATTTCTTGGGGGGTGCTGAGCACCTGCTCCCTGCAGGGCTGGATCTCATGCCCTGCCTTCCAGCCAGGTTTCTGTTTTCCCAGCGTGATGCTAGCAGACAGGTTCTCAGGACTGTGGCTGGGCCGGCTGCCCTCGGCACTGACGGTGCCACACGGGTCACCCCAAGGACGAGGGCACCTCCTGTCGCCACTGCTGCTGTGCCCAGATGGATGGTGGGCAGGTGTTCCTGCCCCTGCCCTTGGGCTGTTTGGGGCTGTGCTGTGACCACAGTCATGGTTTGATCTGGGGGTGCCAGGGTGCAGCAGCGGCTCCAGCTCTTTCCTCCGCGTGTATTTTAAACCCTGGAAACCCCCCAGCAGCTCTGGCTGTGCTCTGGCCACAAGATCCCAAGTTCCCCTTGTTGCTCTCCAGCTCGGCACGTCACCACCGGCTCGGCTGTGCCGTGGGAGCTCAGCAGCCTCTGCCACAGCCCAGGGGTTGGTGCAGTTCCCCCATGGCTGCTCCCCACACCCCCATCCCAGAGCCTGACAGGGCATGGGCCTGGGAAAGGGGGGCTGGATGCCCCTTCCTTCTGCCTGGCACCCACCACGGGCACCTGGCTGTGCCCTCCCAGCTGCCCTGCTGCCTGTGCCTCTCCTGCCCTGCTCCAGCCTGTCCCCAGAGGCCTGTCCCCGAAGCGACGCTGTGGGCAGTGGTGGGGCACCGCAGGCTGATGCTTGACCTGCCCTGGTGCTGCCGTCTGTGTTTTGCTGGCTCCAAGCTGGCGGGGAGAGGAGCCAGCCTTGGGTGACAGTGCCCATGTGCCCGGGGACAGGCTGTGGGTGACTGTCCCTTGGGGGACGGGGTGTCATTGCCGATGGTGGCTGCCAGGGTGGCACTGGCTGCCCCGAGGTCGGGGCTGCTGGCATTGTCTGCGTCTCCCTGCCCGGGCGTGTGAACCGGGACTGAGGGTGTGTGTCAGTGCTGTGCCTGCAGACAGGACATGCTGGGGACGTGTTGGGGATGTGCCAGGGACCTGCCAGGGACATGTTAAGGGCACTTGCTCACTGCCCTGTCATCCAGGTGTGAGGGGTGCTGCATCACAGGCAGGGCTCAGCCCCAAGGCACATCCGAGACAGGTTGAGGCAGGAGTGGGATAAGGGACAGTGCCAGCACTTGGAGCACCCCCAGGGCGTGAAGCACCCCCCTGGTGCACTCCACAGCACTCCGGTGGCCTCAGGTAGAGCAGACACCAGAACACAGAGAGCAATCCCTGCCCTGGGGCCACAGCTGCCTCCCTGCTTGGCACTGGGACCTGCTGGAAACAAGAGACCTTGGGACCCATCTTTTCTCTCCTCCGGGTGGCCATGGGGCTGCCATCGAGGTGGGGGAGGCAACTGGGCACATGGGTGTCCCCGTGGGCAGTGGGGAGCAGCCCTGCGGGGCCAGCGGGGACTCTCGGGGCTTGGGGTCCCCTTGGGGTCGTGTCCCTGGGCACGGCAGGGACTGGTGCAATGGCGAGGGTAGCTGAGCACTGTGACACCTCTGTGTGGCTTTGCAGGGGTCACCACTGACCCCCACTGCACCCACCAGCCCTGCTCTCCTCGTGCCCCTGGGGCAGAGGCGTGCCCTGGCCGATGCCCCCCGCCCCGCTGGGTGCCACACGTGGAGCAGCCCGTGGCGGCCCTGGCTGTGCCGTGGAGCAGGGACACGAGGACACGGAGCTGGGGGGAGCTGAGGTGACACGAGGTAGGTGCCCCCCCGTCCTCGTGGGCAGTGCCCCACGGGGATGTGTGGCGGACGGTTAACGAGGGCCGCTGGTCCGAGCGGCGCCCGCGGGCCTCGATGTGCTCTCGCTTCATGGCACCGGCGATTTGCCTCCGCCTGGCTGAGCATCCCCGGCCATGTGCCGGCCGTGGGACCGCGCTGTGCCGGGCACGGCCCTGCCGGAGGTGCCGCTGGTGCTCGGTGGCACAAGCACTGGCACCAAAGGGACCCACGGGAGGGGCGGGATGGGTTGAGCACCGTGGCGTCGAGGGCAGCACCTCGCCCTGTGCCGGGCACGGCGCTGTCCCAGTGCCAGCAGCGGGACCGGTGCCGCCGTCCCAGTGGGGCCGGTGCCGCGCAGGCTCACCGGGACCGGGGGCTGCGGGGCGGCCGTGCCTGCGTGTCTGGGGGGCCGGGAGCTAATCCCTGTGGAATGCCCTGGCCGGGGGAGAGGGGACGCCCGCACTGGGTGCAGGCAGCGTTGGGTTTCAGGGCAGCTGCCGCGCTGGAGCAGCGACAGGGACAGATGGCAGTAGGGCTGGCCCAGCCCCGCGCTGGGGGTCTTGGCCGTGCCTGGGGGTCTTGGCCGTGCCCACTGCCCTGCCCTGGCCATGGGTGCTGCTGTCTCTCCAGCCACTGGGGCAGGACAGATCCTGCCCAGGGCTCTGTGCCAGGCTGTGTGGTGTGGCATGAGGTACCTGCTGTCCCCCGCCAGTGCTCCCTGCACATCCGGGGCTCTGGCAGGTATTTCTGTCTGCTTGGAGGATCAACCTGGTGCTTTTTGCTTGGCCCCACAGGCTGGCTGCCACCCCAGTGCTCCTGGGGTCACCGCTCCCAGCTGGGACACAAGTGGTGCCACCCCATGTACCATCCTGGGATCTGGCACCTGGAGGCTGCCAAGCCCTGCTGCCTACGGGTGCCAAGCCCTGGGGGGAGAGGGCAGGGGACCCCCTCAGCTGCAGCCCCAGCACAGTCCCAGCCCTGCATCAGAGCAATGGCTGCCCCACAGGGTGCAGCACTGGGGACTTGGGATGTGCAGGATCGGGGCCAGGGGATGGGCCGGCTTCCTGCAGCAGAAAATACCCGGAAGGTCTGCGGGGGGGCCGGGGCTGGCTGTGTCCCCACAGAGCCCGGGGTGGGGGAACCCTGCTGGCACAGCCCCGGCCTGGGGAGCTGCAGCAGCACCTCAGCCCCTCCCATGGGACCTGTGGTGTGCCCATGCCTGAGCATAGGGGGGGCTGACGGTGCCTCCCTGGGCATCCTGGGCTGACCCCGGCTCATCTGGCACCGGCATGGGCTGGGTGAGGAGCCGTGGGCTGGTGAGGAGCTGTGGGCTGGGTGAGGAGCTGTGGGCTGGGTGAGGAGCCGTGGGGTGGGTGAGGACGGCGCCGGCCGTGTTTGCAGAGCCCACACTTTGCCCCTCGCTGAGGGCTGTGGAGAGCTCTGCAAACACGGCTGAGCCAGCGTGTGACATCAGCCCATGGCGGGTGCTGGTCACTGGGGTCCTGCCATCCCACCCCCCAGAGCTGGGGGCTCACACTGCACCAGTGCCAGTGGGGCTGGAGCTGGGTGTCCTGGGATGGGCATCATTCCAGGCAGGAGTGATGGCACTGCCCGCTGCGTGGGTGTCGGGGTTGGGACCCTGGCACGTGCTTGAAGGTTTGTTTGCAGAGGGCTGATAACTGATAACGGGGGGGCTGGGGAGCCACCACTGCTGTGGTTACCGTGGACAGCTGTGACACACCCACTCCCGCAGAGGGCACGTGCCACGGCCTCACCGGGCGCTGTCAGCGTGTTGGCACATGCAGCGGCTCCCTCGGGGTCCCCCAGGGCTGGCCAGGATGGGGGGCGATCCCCCCTCAGGGGCACAGAGTGGCCCTGTGCTCCCCCCGGCCCCACACGGGGAGGGGGCTGCGTTGCTGCGGCCTCATGTGCATTCCTGGGCCGTGAGTTCATGGCTGCGGGTCCAGTGGGGGCCGTGGGACGGTGACGTCAGGGGGCCCGCGCCCATCCTGCCTCCGCCGTGCTGCCAGGGCCGGCGGAAGCCCCTCCATCCTCCTCCTCAGGGGAGAGCAGAGGGGTCCCCGTGCCTGTGGAGGGTCTCCGGCCCCACGTCCCCCCACGGCAGGGCTGAGTGGCAGCTGCCGGGGGATGAAGGGCAGCTTTGTGGTGGCAGTGCCTGGCAGAGCCCGGCCGGTCCCTCTGTGCATTGTGTGCCCAGCGCCTGGCACCCGCCCCGGGTGCCCCCCAGGATGGGGGCAGCAGCAGCAGGGCTTAGGTGGGTCTCACTGTCTCCAGAGGGGATCCCAGGGACCAGCCCTAGCCCCTGTGGCCAGGGACAGCCTTGCTCCTGAGGGCTGTGTTTGGGGAGGACAGGGCTGTGCCCCCCCAGAGGGCTCTGCCCGGGGAGGACGGCTCTGCCCCAGGCTCCCCCACTGAGAGACTGTTCTGTTCTGCTCTGCCCCCGTTGCAGGGAAGCCACCATCCCCGATGGGAGACAGCGTGGCCCCCCCCTCCTCGCCGCCCCCCTCGCCCGGGGATGCCCTGCAGAGAGAGCGCAGCCCCCCCCAGCGCGACCGGCCCGTCCCTCCAGACGTCGTCCCCTCCGAAAGGACCGTCCCGCCCGTCCCTGCAGCCGTCACCCCCTCCGAAAAGACCGTCTTGCCCACCCCTGGAGCCGTGCCCCCCTCCCAGCAGCCCGTGTGCCCCCCAGCCGTGATGCCCCCCTGCGAGAGCAGCCCCCCGCAGCGTGACCGTCCCGTCCCTCCAGCCGTGACATCGTCAGGACAGCCCGTGTCCCCCAGCCCTGTGGCCATGGCCCCCTCAGCAGAGAGTGTCCCCCCGTGGCGTGACCAGGCCCCCCCCGGGCCCCCCAAGCCCCCTGGGACGGAGCACCCCAAAGCAGAGGTGTCACCCCACGCCCCCGAGCAGCCGAGCCCTGTCCACGCTGCCACCCCATGCCCGGCAGAGACGCTGCCCCCCGGGAGCCAGACCCCAGCCCCAGCTGCCAGGGAAGGGGCTCCCCCTGATGCCAAGAGCCCCCCGGGTGCCACGGCCGGGCCCTCAAAGGACGTGACCCCCCGGAGCGACCGCCCCTCACCATCTCCTGCCGCCAGCCCCCGGCCCAAGCAAGGTGGGTGCCAGTGGGGTTGGGGTACTCTGGTGATGCTGCAGCCCGCGGGCACTGCTCAATGCCCACGGGGGCCAGGCGGTATCCTGACAGTGTCTCCCCACTGCAGATGCCCAGAAAGCCCAGGCAAGGCACAAGCAGGCGAAGGAGCGGCGTGAGGAGCGGGCCAAGTACCTGGGTATGGGGCTGGGGAGCAGAGGGGGCTGCGAGGTGGGAGGGAAAGTGGATGGGGGGAGGCAGGGGCTAAAGGAGCTTTGCCGGGTCATGGGCAATCCCATTAGCTGTGATGGGCTGAGCCCGAGCGGGCGCTGCAGTGCCGGCAGCTCTGCCTCCCCAGCACGGCGCTGACCCCCTGGCACACCGCTGACCCCCAGGCACACGGGTGCCCCCCGGTCTGTGCAGGTGCCACCAGCTCGGTGCCCAGCTCTGCCGTGTGCAGGCAGCCCCAGGCAGCCCCAGGCAGCCCCGCAGTGGCTCGGGGCACCAGGCGAGCGGGGCCCCCGCGTGCGCATGGGGCCTCCTTGTCCCCGTGCTCTTTCCACCCTCATTCCCCCATTGTTCACCGCGCGGCTCGGCGGGCTCCCGGCGGGCTCCCGGCCTCCCTTTTGTCCTGGCCCAAACCCCTCCCTCGCTGGCCGGCCGGCCTCGATGCCTCCGCGTGCCCCGGCCACGGCCGCCCCACGGCCCCGCGCCACCGGCTCGGGCACGCGGCCCCACCACGGGGCTGCCCAGGGCTGTGCCTCGGGTGCGACCCCGCTGCCCCCCGCAGCTGCCAAGAGGGTGCTGTGGCTGGAGAAGGAGGAGAAGGCCCGGCTGCTGCGGGAGAAGCAGCTGGAGGAGCGGCGCAAACGGCTGGAGGAGCAGCGGCTGCGGGCGGAGAAGCGCCGGGCGGTCCTGGAGGAGCGGCAGAGGCAGAAGCTGGAGAAGAACAAGGTGGGAATGGGGGTCATGGTGCAGCGGGCGGGGGGGCTGGGGCGGCACATGGGATGTGATCCCTGTGGAGTCCTTATGGCTCCAGCAGTGCTTTGGGAGATGCTTCGTTAGCCCTTTGGGAGCTGCCCACTGTGGCTGTCCTCTGCTGTGCCCATCCTTCACGGTGCAAAGCCTCTGTGGTGCCCTGCTCCTTGGCACACGTGCCCTGGCCAGGGTGGGCGTCGCTGCCCAGTTTCCCTCCGAGCACCCCATCGCTGCGATGGCCTCACGCCGGGAGGCTCCGGCCGGTCCCTGCCCTGCTCCGGGCTCATCCTGTCCCTCTCCCTCGGGCAGGAGCGCTACGAGGCAGCGATCCAGCGGTCGGCCAAGAAGACGTGGGCAGAGATCCGGCAGCAGCGCTGGTCCTGGGCTGGGGCCCTGCACCACGGCTCCCCCGCACACAAGGACGGTGAGTGCCGGGCCGGGCGCGGGCACCAGGGACACCGCGGCTCCGCCGGACCCTCACACCCAGCGCGGCCCCCCTGCAGTGGGGTCACACTGACGTCACCCCGGGCTGTGCCGGGGACCCGCGGGGTCCCTTGGCTTTTCCCTGCTCTGGTGGGGATGGGTGTGAGCCGGAGGCCGTGCATCACGGTCCCTGCTCTTCACAGGGATGTGTTGAGGGACAGCCCTGGCTGCCTCAGAATGCTGTGGCCATGCTGCCGGGTCTCCAGCAGCTGTGGGGAGCCAGGGGCTGTGGAGCTGTGCAAGGCTTCTGCAGGCTCTGACTGGGGTCTGTGCTGTGGCGTGTTCCTTTGTGCCCCAGCTGGGTGGGGGCTGCGCTGGCCCCTCCAGCTCCAGTGACCGTGGGGGTGACCGTGGCCATGTGTGTGGCTGCAGAAGGTGGCCCCGCTCCTTAGGGGCTCCTCGGGGACACCCCGAGCAATTAGGCACCAGAGTTGGGCATGTGGAGGTCTCCACTCGTCCCTGACTGCTGAGGGTACAGGGCTGTGCTAGCAGGTGCTGGCACTATGTGGCAAGGATGGTGACAGAGAGGGGAGTGCTGTGTCCCCAGGGTCTGTCTGCCCACCGTGGGGTGGCTGTGGTGGCCGTGGCTCTACCTGGTGGGGCTGTGTGCAGGTGTTGTGTTCCTGGCTGTACCTGGCCAGGCTGTGTACAGGCGTTGTGTGCCAGGCTCTGTGTACGGGCACCATGTGCCATGTGTGTGCAGGCGTGTGCCCGGCTGTAGCTGGTGGGGCTGGCACCATGTTCTGGGTACACCTGTCCAGGTGCCGTGTGTGGCACACTGAGGGACAGCCCCACGTGTCTGTGGTGCAACACCCAGCAGGGTCTGGCAAGAGGACACCTTACCCTGCCACCTCCTGCAGGGGTGCACTGCCAGAGCTGCTGCCAGCTCTGACTCACCCATGTCCCACCTCCACCAGCCCAGAGCTTCCCTGGCTGTTTTGTCCAGAGGAGCCTGGCCAGACTGGGGAGATCCCAGCACTCTGTGGAGGTGCTGCCAGCCACCAGCACCCTCTTGGCACTGCCATACTGACCGAGCACCAGTGTGACGTTGTCTTGTGTCTGGACCTCACCCTGCTCCCCCAGGGTGGCTGCTTGCCAGTGCCGCCGAGGTCTCTGGTCACCCTGCTCCTGATTGCCAGGACTGTTTTTGGGGAGACTGTCGAAGCATGGTTCAGGAGCCGCCCCGCCTCCCCAAGGATGAGATCCCTGCATGATTCCAGCATGACCCTGTGGGGTTCGGACACTGCCATGACGAATGCCAGTGCTGTGTGTCATGTCCCCAGACACCAGCGTCTCCTGCCATGTCCCCGGATTCCAGCATCTCCTGCCCCACTCTGTGCTGTGTCCCTGGATTCCAGCATCTCCTGCCCCACTCTGTGCCGTGTCCTTGGACTCCAGCATCTCCCCTGGCCCCACTCTGTCGTGTCCTCCCGCTCCCACCCCAGTGCCCCGGCACAGCCGTGCATGCTGCATGTGGGGGGCCTGGCCCCGGCCCTGGGACCTTAATGCCCTTGTGTCTTTTCCCTCCTCCAGGTGCGAGCCGGTGCTCGGTGTCCGCTGTAAACCTCCCCAAACACGTCGACTCTATAATCAACAAGCGGCTCTCCAAATCCTCCGCCACCCTCTGGAACTCTCCCAGTAGAAGTAAGAGCCCTTTGCGTTTGCCCCAGCGCAGGGGGCACAGCCCAGTCCCCACCCAGCGCTGGGGACCCCCAAGGCCAGGGTCCCCCTTCCCCAGGTGCCCGCGGAGAGAGGAGAAGCCGTTTGCTGTTGGCAGGAGGAGGCTGGAGCCGGCTGGCGGCTCCTTGAGGCTGCGCAGGCTGGGAAAAGGAGGAGGAGGAGCAGCTGGGTGCTGGCAGCCCCGTGAGGCGCCAGGATGGGAATGGGAGCCTGGCTCCCTGCCCCAGGGCAGCTCTGGTGGGTGCAGGTGCAGCCACAGAGGGGCTGCCTGTCATCGACCCGCCCGGGGCCAGGCACAGGCTCCTGGGGCTGGTGCCACGGAGCGCCGTGGCCGTGGTGCTGCAAGGTCGTCCCGGCCCTGGGAGCGCTGCCCAAGGCCGCGGCTGTGCCGGAGGGATGTGTCCAGCGCCGGGGCTGTTGTGTTTCGGGGTTGCCTGGAGATGGGCGCCTTCCCGGCCGGGTATAAATAGCCAGAGCAGCTGAGGCGGTCGGCGGTGACGCAGCAGCTCCCACTGCCCCATGCTGGGGCTCGGCCCAGGAGCAGCACCCAGGGGCTGCCGGCACCGCCCGGGCAGGAGCAGCATCTCCCTGGGCCGCTGCCAGACCTGCCACCCTGTCCCCCTGTGGCACCCCTGGCTCTGTGCTCTCCCCTCCCGTGCGCCGTGGGGTGTTTGGTGCTGGTGACAGGCACTGGAGGACAGCCAGGACAGCCCTGTGCCCAGCTGAGCCAGTAGTGTGGCTGGAGATTCCTTGGGTGCCGTGAGCCTGGCCTGGCTCCTGCGGCACACTCGGTGATTCGGCACAGCTCCCGTGGGGTGAGGGCACACTGCGGTGTCCCCACAGCAGCTGGCACGTGCCAAGGCTTCAGTCACACAGGGCAGGGGCATGGGGGGTGCACACCATCGCCGAGCACAAGGAGAGGGCACAGTGGAGGGGCTGGAGTCACCAGAGTGGCACGTGGTCCTGTGGGTACGTGGTGACTGGGGTGTCTGCGGGACACAGGGGCACCGTCGTCGTCCTGCCACAGCGCCGTCCCACGGGTGCCCAGCTGCCCACACACGCTTGTGCCCATGTGGCCCCTCATCCTGCTCAGCTGTGGGGACCATTCCAGCCATGTGGGGCCGTGGGGACCCCTCCCCAACACAGCTGAGCTCCGGGCACTGCTGGAACCACACACGTGCCCCGGCCTTGCCGCAGCTGTTCCCTCGCAGCGGAGGCCGTGGGGCTGGGATGGGGTCTGGGGGCTCAGGGTGCACTGATTGCCCATTTCCCTCCCCAGACCGGAGCTTGCAGCTGAGCCCGTGGGAGAGCAGCATCGTGGACCGGCTGATGACGCCCACCCTGTCCTTCCTGGCACGCAGCCGGAGCGCCGTGACGCTGGCTGGGAACGGCAAGGAGCAGGGTGAGCACCGGAGGGGACAGGACATGCAGGTCCTGGCACAGACAGGGGAGTGGGACGAGGGAGTCTGGGGCCAGCGGGGAGCTGGTGTAGGTGCGGGCTCTGTCCTGACTGTGGTCACTCCTCCCCCAGTGCCCGTGTGCCCCCGCTCGGCCTCCGCCAGCCCCCTCAGCCCCTGCCACAACCACCGGCTGCCGCACCGGTGCTGGGAGCGGCGGAAGGCGGCCACCGCCAGCCCCGACGTGACGCCGCGCCGCAGGACCGAGCCCTCGCCCGTGAGTGCCACCTCTGCAGGGACCCCAGGGGTCATGGGGGCTCAGCTCCCGGCTGAGCCGAGCACCTGGGGCTGACAAGGTCTCTGTCTCTGTCTGTCCCTGTCTGGAGCAGAAGAAGAAGGAGAAGAAGGAGAAGGACCGGGAGAACGCCAAGGAGCGCAGTGCCCTGTCCCGTGAGCGCAGCCTCAAGAAGCGGCAGTCGCTGCCGGCAGCACAGCCCCGGCTCCTGCCTGCGGCCGACAGCAGGTCAAGACTCCCCCACCGAGGCTGCCTGGCCCCCTGAACCCCCGGGGCCTGTTCCAGCCCCAGTAACACCATCTTCTGCTCTGTTTGCAGCCCGGGCCCCAAGAACCGTCCCTCATCACCTGCCACCCCCAAGAACCGTCCCTCATCCCCTGCAACCCCCAAGAACCGTCCCTCGTCCCCTGCCACCCCCAAAGCCCGCCCAGCGTCCCCCAGCCCAGCCCTCGGCTCTCCCCACAAGCCTCCTCTGCCCCGCAGCGCCCACTCCTCCCCCAAGGTGCGGGCCAGGGCGCGGGAGGAGCGGGGGGAGCAGGAGGCCCCGGTGAAGGCACGGGAGAGGAAGGAGGAGGAGCGGGGCCCGGCGCCCCCAGCCCTTCCCGAGCCCCCCAAGGTGCCCGCAGAGCCGACGGCAGGTGGGTACGGGGGGGCCGTGGGGCAGCGGGGATGGGGGGAGCCAGAGCAGCCCTAACTCTGCCCGCACCCTGCAGCCCCCTCAGCCCCTGCAGCCCCCGGCCCTGTGCCGGCCAGCCCCCCAGCCAGACCCCCAGCCGGCACCACGGACCGCGAGGAGGCCGCCCGGCTGCTGGCGGAGAAGCGGCGCCAGGCCCGGGAGCAGCGGGAGCGTGAGGAGCGAGAGCGCCGGGAGCAGGAGGAGCAGGAGAGGTGGGTGCTGCGCCCCTGGCCCTGGGTCCGGCCCCCCTGCCGTGCTGAGGGCCCCCTTCCCGCAGGCGGGCGCAGGAGGAGCGGGCGGCCGAGGAGCAGAGCCGGAGGGAGGCCCTGGCACGGCGGAGGGACGAGGAGCGGCGGCTGCAGGAGGAGCGAGAGGCCCAGGAGAGAGCCCGGGCCGAGCGGGAGGAGACGGAGCGGCTGCAGAGACAGGTCGGGGGGACAGGGTGGGGGGTGAGGGGTGCAGGGGACAGGGAGGAAGGCAGGGATGGGGGGTGAAGGCAGGGATGGAGGGTGAAGGCAAGAATGAAGGGGGAAGGCAGGGATGCTCTTGTCTGGTTCCTTCTCCAGTGGGATGCAGGGGTGAGGACCAGCCCAGCCCCTCAACCCCCAGGGTGGCAGCCTGTCCCCACTGTCCCTGCCCAGTCCCCACTGTCCTTGCCCTTTCCCAGCCCTCCCTGCCCTGTCTCACCTGCCCCTGCCCTGCCCTGGCACAGAGGGAAGAGGCCGAGGCGAGGGCACGGGAAGAGGCCGAGCGGCAGCGCCTGGAGAGAGAGAAGCACTTCCAGCGTGAGGAGCAGGAGCGGCTGGAGAGGAAGAAGGTGAGGACTGGGAGCACCCCTGGGTGCAGGGCACAGCAGGGCGTTCCCTGGAGGGGGTCCTGCCTGGCACCAGGGCCATGTATGACCCCGCTGTGCCCGCAGCGCCTGGAGGAGATCATGAAGAGGACGCGCAAATCAGACGCAGCGGATGCCAAGGTGGGGGCCTGTCCCCTGTCCCGAGGTGCTGGGGACATGGGGGTCTGTGCAGACCCCTGCCTGAAGCCCCTGCTGCCCCTCACGGCCCTGCTGTCCCTGCAGAAGAAGGAGGACAAGAAGGTGGTGAACGGCAAAGCGGCCGAGCAGGAGGATGCCCCAGGTGCGTGGGCACCTCAGGGTGCCGGGGGTCCTGCTCCCCCCAGCCCTGCTGAGGCCCAGGCTGGGGCTGAGCGGGGCTCTGTGACCCCCCCAGGCCGTGAGAAGCACCCGGGGCCGATCCCGAAGGCGGAGGAGCTCCCAGAGACGGAGCCGCCGAGCGCGGGGACACCGGGGGGCACGAAGGGCCTGGCGGGCGAGGGGCTGCAGCCGAGGTGAGCGTGGGGACGCCGGGGGGGCAGAGGGGCAGCGGGGCCCAGGTGACCCCAGCCCTCCGTCCCCCACAGCGCCAAGGAGGCGGCGGCCCTGGTGAATGGCGTCCAGCCCGGCAAGCACGAGAACGGCTTCACGGGCACCGAGGGCCCCAAGGAGCTGCGGGACCTCCCCCACCACGGCAGCAGCCCCGGCAGCATCATCCCCTTCGGCGACAAGGAGCCCTTCCTCAAGCAGGCCGTGGTGAAGCCCCCGCAGGTGACAGGTGAGCGGCGGGAGGGGGGTGGGGGTCAGCGCTGTGCCCGCCCGGGGCTCACCCCGCGCTCTCCCTGCCCACAGAGGTGCTGTGAGGGCCTGGCCGACACCCCCACGGGGCCACCACCCGCACCCTGAGCCCGCCTGGACCCGGAGCTGCCGTCACAGCACGACCCTCGCTGCTCCCCCGGGGGGCTGCGGGACCCCCCGGCGGGGACGCCTGGCTCCTCTCTCTCTGTCCTCGTTTTTATTTCGTTTTGTTGGTTTTTTATTTTTATTTTAAACATGCACCTTATCAGACTGACAGCCCACCCCCGCAGCCCACCGGAGCCGCCCCAGACGTGTGGTGTAATGATGTAGTTATTTAACTCGCTGGGTACAACGTCTGTGAATACTGTAAATAGAGCCGGCCGGGCGTGGGGATGCCCCGGGGGGAGCTCGGGGTGGGGGGGGGTCATAGCTCCCCATCCCCACGTGTGTCCCCCCGCATGTCCGTGTGCCCGGTGCCCCCGGGCCCGGCCGGCACCACGCTGCTCTGTGCCCTTGTGACAGTGTTATTGCATCCAGACAACCTTTGCCAACAATAAAAGTGGACAATGCCCGTGTCGTGCCTCGTTGCGTCCGGGGAAGGGCAGGGCCAGGCTGGGCGCTCTCCAGGCCGCCGGTAGCAGCGGGGCGGGTTCGCCCCTGTGCCCTGGGCTCGCCCCCAGCACTACCCACTCGCCAATGGCTTCGTCTCAGGGCTGGGGGTGTCCACATGCCCAGCAGGGCCCTGCACCCTCTGCCCGTGGGACAAACCGGGAGCGCGAGGCCGGGCAAAGAGACGCCCCGCAGGCCCCCGGGGGCGCAGGAGGCCGGGCCGGGCGGGGCAGCCCCGGCACCGCCCCCGCCGCCATTTCCCGCTCCCCCCTCCCGGAAGTGCCGCTCCCTCCGCGGCGCCGCGGGGCGGAGGCGGAAGGTGCGGCGGAACGGCGCGCGCGGGGTGCGCCGGGAGCTGTAGTGCGGTGGGGCCGGCGGGCAGTGGGAGCGCGGAGGGGGCCGGACTACGATTCCCGGCGGCCCCCGCGGCGCGGGCAGCGCGCGCGCGCGGGCCGGAAGTGCGCGAGGCGGAGGTGGCGGAGGGGGCGCTTGGCGCGGAGCGGCCGCGGCGGGGCCGGTGAGTGAGAGCGGCGGGAGCGGGGCCCCGGGCCCTGCGGACTGTGCCCCGTGCCCGACCCTGCCCCGCCGCCACCGCGCTCTTCCCTTCCCTTCCCCTTCCCCTCACGCCGGGCCCTCCGCGCCCGCCCGGCCCTGCGCCCCCCGCCCCGCCCGGGCCTCCCCGCGGCGCTGCCCCCCCGCGCCATCCCCGCGCCGTCCCGGCCCCGCCGTGCCCCGGGCGGGGCTCGTTCGCAGCCCGCAGGGCCGCCCCGGCCCGGCCCCAACCGTGCCTCGTGGCGGGGCCGGGCCCGGCCAGGCCTCGGCGCCTCCCCGGGCCCGTGGGGCCTGCCCGGGCCTGTCCCGACGCCGCCCGTGTCCCGCTCCGGTCCCGTCTGACCCATCCCCTGCCCCATGCCGGGGTATCCCCGTTCTCCCCCCGCGCCCCCGGAGGTTCCCCCGCGGTCCTGTCGTGCTGCCGCGGCTCGGGAGGCGCCGCCGGGGGAGGCGGGCGGGCCCCGGGCCGGGCGTGCCGGTGTGCGGCTCCCGCGGGGTCACTCACCGGCGCTCGGCACCGCCCTCCCCCCGGAGCGGCGGGGGGGATTTGTGCCCTCGCCTTCACCGCTCTGCATCGTGTTGTTTGGACGTGAAGTTTGGCAGAACTTAAGGTGATGTGGCAGCAGGGGCGTTGCGGTGGCTCAGACCCACGTGTGAGCCCTGAGCCTTCGTTTCTCCCAGGGCGATGAGAGGTTTTTTCCTCTCTAGTTTTTATTATTGTAGGGAAATAAACATGCTGGAGGTTTCTTCAAATATATTCCAAACTCTGCGCGAGGTGGTTGTCACTGTAGTTCCTCCTGGATGGGTTTCTGGGTGTTTGTGTGCCAGAAGGTGACATGATAAGTCTGGAATAAGCAGTTCTCCATAGAGTCACAGGATGGTTTGGGCTGGAAGGGACTTCAAAGCCCCCTACCGTGGGCAGGGACACCTCCCACCAGCCCAGGTTGCTTCAGCCTGGCCTTAGACACTTCCAGGGATCCAGGGGCAGCCACAGCTTCTCTGGGCAACCTGTGCCAGAGCCTCCCCACCCTCACAGGGAAGGATTTCTCCTTAATCTCTGATCTAAACCTCCTCTCTGTGTGAAGCTGTTCCCAGTGTCCTGCCCTGGGAGGTGAACTCCTGTTTGTCTATGTGTGTGTGCAACAGCTTCCCCGTGGGGTTGTCAGAGCTGGGGAGCTCCCTGATGTACTGAGTGCTGTGGCACAAGCACAGGTTTGTTCCCTGAAGTAAACAACATTTGGAAGATGTTCTCATGGCTGGTGGTGGAAGAGCTTTTATTGCTGCAGGGTCCCACCAGGCTGCTCTTTGCTGAGAGCACAGGCAATTTAATAGTCCAGTTGCTCTCTGGAAGGGCTCCTGAGTGTTCCCTCCCGGGGGGAGCGAGGGCAGGTGCTCTGTCAGTGTTGGTGGGGTGTGACATTTTGGGTGGGCTTTCCCTGCCCTTTGTGGGTGCTGGACTGGGAGAGCTGCTCCTGGGCTTGGGTGCCATAACCTGGGCTCCACTCAGCCAACAGATGGTTTGAAACTTCCCCTATCAGGTTGCCTTGAGGGGAGTCCATTGTAGGGACAGAAAAATGAGTGTTAGGACATGGCAGGGCCTTATCCTGGAGTGTTCCGAGGTTCCTCTGTGTCCTGCTGCAGCACTTCACGTGTGCCTCAGGCCGTGCTGGCAGGAGCAGGTCAGGGCTGCAGTGGGGCCCTGCCTGTGCTCTGTGTCTGCGGGAGCACTGCCCGTGTTTCTGCTGAGTTATGCCCTGGTTCTTCCTGCTGTTCTCCTTCCGTGCTGATTCTCTGCCTCTCCGTGAGCTCTGTGTCTCTGGAGAATGTAGTTGTGCTGTCAGTGCTTCAGGAAGTGATGTCTGGGAAGAGGTTTCCCTGTGTGCTGGGATTTCAGAGCAGCCGTGTGCCCTGACCTTAACTTCACTACTAGTTCTCTTTCATGAAAGTTAAGTTTTATCCTTCAGGCCAGGGCAGGCCTGTGGGCTCAGGGTGGGGTGTTTGAGGCTGATGTGCCTCAGGAGAGCTGGTGAACACCTTCTGTCATGGGTGCTGCTATTAGAAAATGTTATGTACATAAAACATCAGGATATAGAATAAGTGATGATCCACGTACGTCAGCAGATCTAAATTTGTTTTACCTGCTCCCACTTTCTCTGCTGGAAAAGAAATATTGCCTTGGGAGGACTAAGGAATGCTGGGCAGGGCTGGATGAGCCTGAGGATGCTTTTCATTGTAAGACCGTGGTGGCCCCTGGTTGTATCCCTGAAAGAACGGTGCAGTTTTACCAGAAGTTTGAGTATTTTTCAGCTCACTTGGCTTTGTCTTTGTGTAACGACAGTTGGTGTGTTGGAACTCATTAATTGTTTGAGCAACCTTGTAGCCCTTGAACTTTTTCTCCAAATCTGGAAAAGTTTACAATATCCTGAGCTGTATTTAGTGGCTGCACATGCCAGGGCAGGAACGTGGGGTTTGGGTCGTGTGGTTTCCTCGGAATTACGGAGGTACAGGGAGTTCCTCAATGAGGCAGGAATTTCAGGATATTCAGCCATATAGTTCAGGCCATGGGCATTGGAATAGAGAAGAATGGTGGTGGTGGTTGCAAAAGCTGTCCCGGGGAGCTCGTGCCAGGTGATGGTGCCAGGGAATGGTGCGACAGGTACTGGTGGGCAGTGGGGCTGTGCTGCTGCACCTTGAGCTGCCCCTGTTCCTGGGCAGGCCTGGGAATGAGGCTTAGGCTGCTCAGTGGGATTCTGTAGTGAGTCCCAAGAGAGGAAGGTGTTTATTTGGCCCAGGAGCTCATCTGGTCTGTGTTCCTGCTGGAGCCAGGCCGAGGGGGTGCCTGGGAAGGAGCCGGTGCCATTTTGTTTCCGGATGACAGGCGGGGTGTGTGGGGCTGGAGTCTCCTGCCGTAAGGGAAACATCCTTCCCCTCTTCCCAGGGAAACTGTGTTAGCAGAGGATTGGGAGTCACTGCTGGCAGGTTGGAGAAGTTAAGAGTTCCTGCTTAATTTAGCTTTATCATGTCAGAGCTATGAATAGTGAAATCACGGGATCACGTTTCGTGCCAGCTGGGAATGGTGTTTGCGCTGCCTCCCTCCATGGTAACCGGAACTGCCGGGCCACAGCAAAAAAGTTCAGATAATGGCACACAGAGATGACACCCGGCCCCGCCTGGGGGTCGTTTCCCACCCAAGGAAGAGTTTTCTGCCCGTGCCCTTTGTCCTGTCACACATGGACGTACTCTGTGCCTCTCCCCGGTGTAGGAGAGCTCAGCCCTGCTCGTGGCTGCTGCTCCTGTGATCCCAGAGCAAGTGCCCTGCTCACAATTTCTCCTCCACATTCGTCACCCAGCCATTTTTAGCCTGCCATGATTTACAGGGTGAGGTGGCTGCACAAGCCCCGAGGAGCCCCTGCTGTAACCGAGGGGTGCGGGGCTCGCTCGGCCCCAGAGTCCTCCCGTGCTGCTCCAGGGCCCTCCTGCCTTTGGGGGAGTGAAAGGAGGGAGGAAAACGGGGCAAGGAACCCCCCAGGTGTGTCTGCTCTGGGAGCATTAAAGGTGATGGGGAGGGGGTGTGTGTCAGGCTGGAATTCTGTCCTCAAGGGAGTGAGGCTCAGCAGTAATGGTGTCACTAACCTGGACACATGATAGCGGGTGGGCATCGTGTACCTCGTAACCTACACCCAAAATAATTACAGTAAGTGCTCCTGTGGGGCTGTGGATGAGCTTGGTTTCCTGAGTTAAGGATGTGTCTGTGCACTGTCTGATTAGATGGAATTATTTTGGCAGCCTTTTTTTTACTGGGAAACGGTGCTGGGATGAATGACTAGTATCAGAATCCTTTTCTGTGCTGGTAAAATGCGAGGATTTGTTGGTATCTGGCGTGGTTTAAATTTTGTTTTCCCTTTTTTACTTAGGTGAGAGCTCAATTGCTTCTAAAAAAGCAGTGTTCAGAACCAGACTTGATAGGACACTTGTACAAGGTACGTGAACACAGCATGGAAAATGCTGTTCAAATAAGCTTATTCCATGTGTACAGCATTCCTGTGGACAGGCATTTCCCTCTGTTCCCTCTGTAGTCTGGCAGAGTGTAGGGGTGGCCTGGTCTGGAGCCTTGTGCTCACAATAACCCCACGATTTTTAAATTTCTTTTTTAAAGAACTTTAAATGTTATACGAGGTCATGGAAATGCTTTTCCTTGTTTTCCCCCGAGGAAGCAGGATTCAAGTTAAGGTAGAGGGAAATGAAGTGCTGGCTCAAGAATATGTGAGTGGTTCTGCATTTTTCAGCTTATAAATGACATTTGCTGGAGCTTGTTTTTCTGTAGGTTAAAAGTGTGAAGAGTTGTAACCCTGCAGGACGAATTCTGTTCTGGCTATAACTCTACTGTGTATGTCAGAAGAAATTCCAAAGAGCCCCAAATCAATTGGGTTTTGTATTATTTACTGTTTATTTGGAAGCAGAATTTCCATGTTTTGGGGAAACACCTGATTTTTGTGCTTCTCTCTTCCCAAGTTGTGTAGGTTTGGAAGGAAAAAGCTGTTAAACAGGTTTATCCCTTTTTTTTTTTTTTAAGTATGGATGTTTTTCTTCTGTGTTTAACAGAAGTTCCAGCTGCCTGACTTCTGTAAGAAAACCATCCAGATTTCTAATCAGCTTTTTCTTGGATTTGTTTCCTTGAGCTCCCTGTCACTAAACTGTCTGAATAACAACATACAACTTTTTAAGCTCAAAGATACATAAAATATTTTTTATTAAGTAGCCAGTTTCAGGACTAAAGTCACTGATTGGTGTTTGTAGCTGATCAAATTGTTTGGAAAGGGGTTGTTCAGCACTGCAGTCTGCAGAATCAGTCCTTTCCAGGAGAACCTGTAAATATTCTTCCAGCCATTCCATAGAACCTGCTTCTAATTATCCAAACCCAGGACTGGAGTTCAGGATTAAACTTCTTTAGGGATTAGTTTAATGGTGTGAAAACCCAAATATTCTTGGAGGAAAATCTTAATTTGAAAGCACATAGACTAGAGAGAAATTGGAGCTGCTGCTGACAAACCCGAGCTTCTCTTGCCCTGGCAGAATAATCTGGGTGTTTTCCCCCAAAGTGTGTTTGGCACATGTTAGAGCAGAACACTGTTTGGGGTTTTTGATCATTTTTTAGCAGTGTTGTCCAGAACATTTTTTGCTGAAGAGGTTGGTGGGTGCAGTTGTGGCTTTAGTTAACTTGGGTCATTAATCTCCTGAAAACACACGCTGGATCCTTGATCTAGGAAGAGAAATTGTTCTGCTTTTTGTTTCCCCAATGAAATTTGATTGGCAATGACATTTTAATTTGCTCCCTCCTGGCTGGCAGTGAGAGCTGTGCAGGTGGCTATCAAGAACATACTTAAGGTTTGGTCTTGCACCAAAAATTAGCTGGAAAAGGAAGAATCCAGTAGGAAGTGAGGTGTTGGAGTTGGATTTCTGAGCTAACACAGCCGGAGTGTGCTCTGCACTCTGCCCTTCCTGCTGCACTTCAGGGGAGTGCAGGGAGCTGCAACCCTTCCTAAGCTTATTTCTGCTGTGATTGCTGTTGCCTCATTGTACAGAGCACACTTTGTAAGGTGCTGTGGGGGATTATTCTTTTTTTTTTTAGAACGAACTAATCTTGTTTGGGTTTTGGGGCTCGGGATTAGGAATTGTAGAGCTGGCTGAAGGAGAATTAATTTTTTTTTGTTCCCTGATAATGAAGGCTGTTGTGAGCAAACGAAGGAGCAGTTCAGCTGCTCCTCCCGAGCTGAATGTCTGTGCTGGAGAACACAAATGGATGCCAAGAGGCTCGGGCAGAAATGTGCTCTCTAATGAGGTGCCACCTCGTTTGCTTTGGGTCCTACAGCAAAATAAACCTCCACAGCTTCACTCAAATGCTGGACAGAAAGGAACAAGCAAGTTTTTGTTTTCCTGCCACAATTCTGTAGAGCTTTCTACAAATGCTTTTACACAATATTTAATATTTATGAGTGGAGTGTTTGTAAACACGGTGTGATAAACTGGAACCACCGTAAGGAGTGTCACAGTGCTGAGCTCAGCTCTGAGGTACGTACACAAGCCATGTCCCTTGTTTCCAGGGGTTTGGGGTTTGTGCTCAGTGTGTTAGAGACAGATCTAACACAGATAAACAGCTGCTTTGGCTGGGAGGTCCCTGCTGTGTTTTCCCCCCCAAGCTGGCACACTGTGGTGCTCCACGGTCTGGAATTCTCGGTGACACCTCGGGATGGAGTGGTCTCAGCTGTAGCTTCTGTCAGCTCTGGGCAGGGCTGTTCTGCTGCAGCAGCTGGGAAGGGGCTGAAATCCCACCCGGTGCTGCCTGAAGAGTTCAAACAAAGGAGTGGAAGATGGAAAGAGTCGTAAAGTAACACAGGCCAGTTGGAAAGAGGGAACAAATTCCTGGAAAAAGGCATTGTGGCAACCCGCAATGTTCTTCTCTTGACCCATGACTTGGCACATGGAAATGTTCTTTGCGGTGTTCTGGAATAAGAAACTCCTGGACTGTGATTTCTGCCTCAGCAGAGAGCATTGAGCACATTCCCTACTTTGCTTTCCCACGTTTCCTGCTTTCCTTTCCCTGTCTGGAAGAAAGGTTTACTAGTCCTGCTTGTTGTGTGTTGTCTTGGTTCCTTTTTCTGTAGTAGTTCTCCAAGTACCAGAACAGTTTTCCTTTCTGAAGGAGAATCCAGCTTCTACTCTGGATAACACCTCTGAGGGAGATTGTACCAAAACTTGGTGGTAGTGGTGGTGTTTGGGAAATAGGTGAAGAAGCAAACAAAACCCAAGTGTTCTGTCACACAGCAAGAAAAAATGGGTATGGCAGACTCTTTTCTGGCAGCCACTGTGAAAGGCTGAAAGTCAAAGGTCTTTGCAAGATATAAGGTGAGATCTCTCTTCTTCAGGGACACTTAGACAGGTGGACAAGACAACAGCAAAAATAATTTTTAAAAAAGTCTGTGCATGTTTTTCTTTGTGTGGATCTGATGAGTGTTTTGGGTGCAGCAGGAGCTTAAGGCAGCCAGGCTCCTGTTCATCACTGGTGGTAAGCACAAAAAATGCACATACAAAGGTGTGTTTTCTTCTCATTTCAGGTTTTCTTCCTGATTTCATAACTGACAAAGCTGAGACTGAAACCTGACTGAAGGGTGTGAGGGGTGAGCCTGCTCCAGCAGGTAGGCACACAGCAGAAAAGGCCTTCACAAGAGGTAAAGCTGCTTGTCTTGGGATTTGGAATAGACCTTCTTATATCCCTTTCTGTCCTGGGTGTGCTGCAAGTTAAACTGTTGCTTGAATTCTGCTTTCATTCTTAATGTTGCTGTGCAAAAAGTACAGAACGGGTTTAGAAGAAAAATCTCAACCTCATGTCTTGGAATGTTTGGGCCTGTCTTCCCAAATAACTGCTAAATAGAAGGGTAAACTAGAACAGTTTAGTGAAATAATCTCGGATGTCCTGGAAGAAGTAATACCTGCTTTTGTTTTTCTTTAATGCTACATTGACTGGATTTACACCGTGTTAATTTTGGGGAGAAAAGGACTGCTTTCCCCAGATACCTTAACTGGCCAGGTTATTCAGTGTCACACTGGTCTGTGTTAAACCCCATATTCTGCTCCTGTGTCCTCCTCCAGCATTTGTTTTTTTGCTGGAGCATTGCAGTGATTTCAGTCAGTGGCCATAGAAGTTCTTAACTATCATGAATATTTAAATTGCAAAGCTGTGGAAGCTCATGGAAGTGCACAGCAGTGAGAGACTCTCAGTGGTGACCTTTTTGTTGCTGTGGAGCAGAGTTCAGCTGCTCTTTTGAGATCTGTCAGGAGGTAAAACATTAACTTTCCTGCCACTGTTTCCTGACAATAGTTTGTCTTCCGGGCAAAGTCCATCGTGGTGCCTCAGTGGGAGCATTTGTTCCTCTATTGTTTCCATCTCCGAGTGCTGTTCTGGATTGCCCTGAGGACTTAGGAATGGAGAAGGCAAAGAAGTGCTCCATACAGTGGTTTTTTATGGCAGATCAAGTTTCCAGCAAGGTAATGCCTTACCAGAACTTTTAAACTCAGCCCGCTCAGATCGGTGCCGATAATTTGGGATGCAAGACTCTGCTCCCTGGGGAGACCTGCTGGATGGCTTAGAACTGGGGCTGCAGACCAGACAAACTGAAAAGCAGTGTTGCAAACCCCTGGCAGTGTTTCCAGCAGGACATGCCCTCCAGATGGGTACAGTCACACTTGTGAGGGGACCTGGATCAGGAGCAGGATCAGCCCTGTCCCTCCCCAGGCACAGATGGAGCCGGGGCCAAGGATGGTGGTTCTGTAGCTGTGGGCAGGAAGGAAATGGGACTCTGGCAGAGCAGATTGTAAGGACAGGTCTTCATAGCACTGTGTAAATGCTTCTACTGCAGTTCCTGCTCAGGGCCAGACACGTTCTTCTGAGCCTTGTGCCTTGGGCACAACCCCCTGGGCAGGGGAAAAATGGGAATGGGAGGTGAGCAGCCACTGCTGTTCTCAGAGTTTGCCTTTGCTTCACTTACAGGCACCTCTTTATTTAAAAGGTATATTTCTAAAATCCCTTTTATAAGAAGAGATTCTTTCAGAGCAGAGTTTTGTGCTGAACACATTTTATCTGGGTCAGTCACTCTTAGAACAACTAAATGTACATCACAATAAGTTTACAACCTCAGTTAACTCAGGGGAGCTGACCTGACTCCAGTGTTCAGTTTGTTTAACCTTTTCAGTGCTGATAGAGCACAGCAACTCAGTTTCTATTCCAGTAGGAGTTACCTCACGTGTCTGGAATGAATCAACATTAAAAGTGTTGGCAGAGATAACAAACCCTTCCAAGACGTTTGGCACACGTTGCACATACCGGGCTGGGAAGTGCTGGGGATCAAAGTGAAAGACAAAGACTCCTAAACAGCTCAAAGTGATACTTTTAAAATCTGTTTTGGGGGTCTTTTCAGGACTTACTGGGAGTTACTGCAACATCTTCCGTATCTTTTAGTAGTTCCTGTTACCATTTATTTCTTCTGCTTCTTTTTCGTGTTTTGGTTTCCAGTGCTCAGCACTGGGTTCTTTTGGCCAACAGAGTAGGAAGTGTTGCTGGTTCAACAGATGCATTCAGTAAATTAAAAGGAAATACTTATAACTGATCCTTTCAGACATTCTTTCTCTGAAAAAGCACAAGAATGAGCGTTGGTTCTCAGTGACAGTGCC
The DNA here is from genome assembly GCF_001604755.1 of Lepidothrix coronata. Taxonomy (NCBI): domain Eukaryota; kingdom Metazoa; phylum Chordata; class Aves; order Passeriformes; family Pipridae; genus Lepidothrix; species Lepidothrix coronata. Next base: position 1,521,176 of record NW_016690327.1, read on the forward strand.
TTTTGGTTTTCATCCCTGGGGCGACTTATTGTTTCCTAATACAACGGGAAGCATTAATTTTATTATTTTTTCCTGCGTGCTTTCCGGTGTGGAATGTATTATAGTACTGGAATTGATATAACATCTTTAGTATAGTGAAAGGGAAGAATGGGAACACGTAACATGATTTTTTTAAAATGAAAGCCAACTTCCCGTTTCTGGAAAGTCTCATTTCTGGTGATGAACCACCACCCACTCTCCCATCAGTCACTCCTGGGCTGGGCATTGTGCTCTTCCTGGAAGTGCCCTGGCAGAAGTTGGAGTATTTGATAACCATATATGTAATTTTGGAGAGTGAAGTAAAGGCATTGCAAGTCAGTCCTCTGGAATTTCCTTAAAATGGACATAACAGCAGCAGTACTTGATCAGTTGTGTTTATGTACCTGAGTGCCTCTATTTTTAATCAGTGGGTGAAAAGTAGGTGGAGTTATACTAATATAGTTCCTTTTTATTTCTGGCTCTTTTTCATTAGTCATTTTGGCTAAAAAGTTTGTTGATAGCTTATGCAATACTCAATTAATGCAAATTTTGCTTGTTGATAAAAGCAAATAGATGATGGGAGGGTGTAACTCAAACATATGTGTGGTCAGACTATTCCTGAATCATCTTTTAAGGGACTCTTTAATCTTTACCTGGATACGTGCCTGAAAATAGCCCAGGTAATTCATAATTATGGCTATTTTGAGTCATTTAATGCTACAGTGTAATCTCTTCTGTCTCTGAATATTTGGAAGGACATCTGATTTATTTTGGCTGCAACAGAACTCCTCACTGGGTGATCCACGCTGTGACTGATCACAGCAACTGCACCAGCAGAGAGGGCAGGATTGGACCTGAGCAGAGCTGTGCAAATAGGGTCATATTCCTGTATCTTGGAGTATCCATTTTTTGGTGATTCCTTCTGAAAGTTTAGATAAGAGTTCAGGGGGTTGGTTTTTTGGTTTTTTAATGGTAAGCCTTTTTCTTTTTTCCCTCTTTAAAGCAGTGGCAGCTGGCTGTACTGGCAGTGATGTGACTGCAGTGAGATGGAATTGCACTTCCAGGGGCTGGTTTGCCTGCCCAGAGGTGGCCCTGCCTCCTCCTGGGGCTGCATTAACGTGCTGCTTTTCACTGTCACAGTCACAGTTGTGATTCCTCTGGGTTTAAAGCCTTTTATTCTTTTTGCAGATTTCCTCCTTAGACTGAAATAAACCTTCTATTCTGAGCCCAGCACCATTCATCTGTTCTCAGCAGGCACTTCAAACATTCCTATTTCCAGCTTATCAAGCTCCCTGTCCCTGGAATCTGTCAGCCTGCCAGGAGGGGCCTGTTCTCTCCTATCAGCCACATGCTTCATTGCTCAAATACTTTTATTTCCCTCTTTCCCTCAGGTGCACTGACAGGTGCTTGCAAAGATGTCTAAAACAAACAAATCCAAATCTGGATCCCGTTCTTCCCGCTCGAGGTCGGGGTCGAGGTCGCGCTCCCGTTCCTTCTCCAAATCCCGCTCCCGTTCCCGCTCCATCTCACGCTCCAGGAAGCGCAGGCTCAGGTGAGTGTGGGCAGCCCCGGAGCCAAAGGGTGGAACTGGAACGGGGCTTTTCCTCCCTGTGCAGCCGGTTTGTCACTTAACTCTCTTCCAGGGAGAGACTTTGATTTGATCCCAGGACAGATAAAGCCCCGGGTCTCGGGCTGTTTCCTGCCAACCTGTGCTGTTTGGGTGTTTTCAGTGACTTAGGGGAATAGCTGGTGAATAAATAAATAAATTAGGAGAACAAAATGTTTATTGTCAAGATATTTCTTGGCTTTTTTTTTAAGCTTTTAATGTAATTGATCCCAGACTCGAGGGGCCTTTCCAGACGTCAGGTTTTCCTCCCTCCTCTAAAAATGAAGTGAAACAGGTTTTAATGTCAGTTTAAGACACTGCTGTACAAGATGGGGGCAGTCCTTGTTCCCTTGCCCCTCCCCTCAACGTGCAAGAGCCAGGTAACAGAAATGATCCTTCTGGAGAGTTAAAGTAGATAATTTTGCTGCTTAGAGTTGATAATGTGCATAATAGTTGTCCTTACCTCCCTGAATTGCTTCTGAGCAGGCCAGTTAGAGGCTTGTGCCTTCCCTGGGTATCTGGTTTTTCCTTTCCTTTTGGCTAAGCATTCTGTGCCTGGCAAAGCCATTCCAGCTGGGCGGGGTGTGATGGTGTTCCACTGCTTTCTCACTGCAATGAGTGACACGTATTCTGAAAACGCTGGGCTGGGAGCACATGGGAGTGTTAACAGTTAGGGATTTTTAACATGCAGAGGCTCTAATGAATGTACAGTTGGAAAAAGACTGACATGACAAAACTAAATCAGAGGCGGAGACTTCTCGGAGGCTTCCAAGCGAGTCCTTTGCAGAAGGGAGCTGGAATGCTGGAAGATCCATGCTCATCTGGGACTATCCTCTAGCTGGGAAGGAACTTTGGCAGTTGAAAACAAAGGCAACTCGTGCAAACATGATTGTTTCCTCTGTGCTGCTGCTGAAGCTGCTTTTGCATTGTAAATAACTCCTTTTTAAAAAACAAAAAAGCCTCAGAATGGAGGGGGTCAGCCCAGCCCAGCCCCCCTGCCTGGCCTTGGGATGTGCTCCGAGGTAGGTCTGGTGGGATCTCAGCATAAAAGTCCATTGCTGTGCACTTCAGGATGCACCACAAACTGTTTTACTCTTCCTTTGGTAGGTTTGCTGTTTCTTAAAAGTTACAATGCCATGTTGGAGTCTGCCTAATATTTCCTGCTTTTCTATGACTTTATTTCTCACTTTTGCCTCTTGTAAATGCTGGGGGTTCAGCCCTGGAGCAGTGCAGTGCCAGCAGCTCCGGGGGCTGGCAGAGGTGGGGGAATTATCACTTGTGTTTCTTTTACTGTATAACTTTTACTGTATTTTTCAAAAGAATTTTCTGGTAAATAGTCTCTGCTGCTTTTGGAGTGAAATCTTCCTGCTGCAGCCTCTCTAAAACGCTGGAGCAGACTTTGGAAGCGGCGTGCAACAGGTCCCTGCTGATAATTGATCCCAGATGCAGCAGTTGTCTGAAAATTGAGCGTCTGTGTTCCTCGGGCCTTGGACTAGACCTTGTTATAAGTGATTCTTGCCTCCTGCCCCTCTGCTTTTCCCTCTGCTTGAATGAAAAAGTGTCTCAGATAAGATTTTTGGTTGTTTAAAGGATAAAGCATCTGCTAAAATGATCATTAAACTGTTTGCTAGTGATTGAGTATGAATAAGAATTTCCTTCTAAACCGTGACCTGGTTGGTAGGAGGAGGAAATGAAACCAGAACTGAAATACATCTCTGACTGCACACATGTGCTGATGGTGCAGGAATTTGAACAGCAGGTTGTTCTCCCCTGGTTCTGGGGGTTTGGGGTGGGAGAGGCACTACAGGTCTGTGTGAGGAAGTCCACGTCCATTGGAATATGACCAAGGGCCAAAGCTCAGAATGTAAGGAAGGGCTTTGGAAATGGATCCAGTGAATGTTATTGACTAAAATTCCATTTGGAAAAATCTCTTTTGTATTTAACCTTCTTAGTTTGGACACTTTCTGTGTTTCACTAATGCAAATTGGCTAAAATCTGAGACTTAGAGCGGAAGTTTGTTTTCCCAACAGCTGTGGAATCCTTCCTGCAGCTCTGGGATCTGAGCTACGGTGGAGCCTTCAGTGGTTACACAACCGCAGCTCCGGCAATTTAATGGAAGAGACCGCTGGGACAATTAGCCCCTAATGCCCGGCCGCTGCAATCCGTGTTTTTCCAGGGTTTTGTGTTCTTGGATTCTGTTTCTGTGGATGCGGGCGGGGCACCCACAGCTCCCCCTGGTGGCACCAGCGTGTCCCACCATTGTCCCACCATTGTCCCGCTCCTCGGGAGCTCCGGGGCTGTGCCGGGGGATGCACCTTGGGAGCTCAAAACCACAGAGCAGCGAGCCCTTTGCTGCAGGGCTGCTCTTCTCTTCTTGGAGTGTAGCATTTATTTAACTCACCCGACAAAGAAGTGGGGTCTCATCTTGATTGTCAGAATTTCGAAGTACAGGAGAAGTTGGGACACGAGGAGGATTTGGGATCTGTTCCAATAACAGCAGCATGATATGCATAAAAAATACTTCTTTGTGGATGGGGTATAAGATTGACCTGAAGCTGTAAATGACTGTAAGTTTGAGATCTGTCACTTTTTTGTGAAGCTGGATAACACCATGTTCATCCCAGAAAAGTGGAGAGCAACATGGGCTTATTATGGTCTCTGCAATGATCCCGAAGTCAAATATTTGACAGTATCACAGGTACAAGTTATTTCCATGGCAAAGTGAAATACCTCAGTCAGAGAGGGGTAAACCAAAGAAATTACTTTTAGAATCTTAGAAATGAGCTTTTCAAATTCTTTTTCTGTGAGGCTTCAAATTCAAATTGTGGCAGAGGAATAAACTCTAAAAACAAACCAGCACAAAAAATATTTGCGTAACTTCTTTTCTTCTGTCAGTTCTAGGTCTCGTTCAAGATCATACTCTCCATCTCACAACAGAGAAAGGAACCACCCCAGGGTGTACCAGAACCGGGATTTCAGGGGCCATAACCGAGGATACCGGAGGCCGTACTATTTCCGCGGCCGCAACCGAGGGTTTTACCCCTGGGGGCAGTACAACCGCGGCGGGTACGGGAACTACAGGTCCAACTGGCAGAACTACCGCCAGGCCTACAGCCCTCGCCGGGGCCGCTCGCGCTCCCGCTCGCCCAAGAGGAGGTCTCCGTCCCCGCGCTCCAGGAGCCATTCCAGGAATTCCGACAAGTCATCTTCCGACCGCTCGAGGAGGTCCTCCTCCTCCCGCTCTTCCTCGAACCACAGCCGGGTCGAGTCTTCCAAGCGCAAATCCGGGAAGGAGAAGAAGTCCTCCTCCAAGGACGCCCGCGCGTCCCAGGCTGCGGGGGAGAGCCAAGGAGACGAGTCCAAGGAGCAGCCGTTCTCAGGAGCGGGGGCTCAAGACGCCAAGGCGTCCGAGGGGTCGAAACCATGGCAAGACGTGAGCGGCTACGGGGCGGGCTCCGCGTCCAGGGGCTCGGTGTCGGAGCTGAGCCCGCGGGAGCGCAGCCCCGCGCTCAAGAGCCCGCTGCAGTCGGTGGTGGTGCGGCGCCGCTCGCCCCGGCCCAGCCCCGTGCAGAAGCAGAGCCCCCCGCGCTCCAGCCCGTCCCCGATGGGCTCTGCCGCCCAGAGCGGCTCCGGCTCCTTCCAGGGGGGCTCCCACCAGAGCCCCTTCGAGCACGGCTCGGCGGGATTGAGCCCCACCAGGAAGAGCCCGGTGTGCAAAAGCCCCACGCCGGTCAGTTCGCTGTACGGGGCCGCTCCGAAGGAGGAAGGCACAGCTCCCGGGGGAGGAGCCTTCTCCAAGAGGCAAGTGATGTGTTTGTGGTGCTGGGTTGCTTTTTGTGTTGTTTTTGAGGAGCCAGCTGCGCGTGTGGGTGCTCTCTGTGAGCGGGGAGAGGGCTCTGGGGCAGGCTCCAGCTGGGGGCTGGTTCTGTCCAAGCTACAGAGCAAAATACAGACCGAGCCCTGAGTTTGTAGGAACTTGGGATTGGTTTTCCAACTTGGATAGTTCTAAAGATTGTATATGTTCCCTGCAAAAGTATTCATAGCCCGTGAATACTTGAAGATGTGCCCAAGGAGATTTCCTGGCAGCTGGAAGCTGCAATTCCCAAGTTATTTATGTGTCAGTAAAAGACATTTTTAGTGTTGCATTCTGGAATTGCCTTAGATACTATAAATTAGAAGAAATTCATTAAATCTTACTGCATGTCCTGCTGCAAACAGCCCGAGGCAGGTGCAGCTGCAGTGCCTGAGCCTGTGTATGTGGGTAGGATGGGAAATTAAAGCACCAAGATTGTCCCTAAAATAAAGACATCCTTCCATACAGAAGGCATCTGCTTCCATGATTCTCTTGGATAGCCCACTGCAGATTGTACCTGAAGGTGATGCTTTGGTTCAAAAGATGTGGCACCATTCACAAGTGATTTCAGATCTTTATTATTTTTTAGAGTTGTTTTGATCTGATTCTATATCAAGGATGTCTGAAATTTAAGAAGAAAAGGGAAAAAAACCCTGTGACTGTTGTTTGGGCTTTCCCAAGCACTGAGCTGATGTCCATGGCTCTGTTTCCCAGAGCCAGGGTTTGCTTTGTGAATGCTTTAAAACTGTTCTGATGCTATAAACCACCTGAATTGTTCTCACCAGAAGTGTTTTATCTCTCCCAGCAGCACATTCTCCTTGTTAACCTGTTTGCTTTTATTTGTATTTGCAGTCTGTCATGAAATATTTAGCTTACCTATGAAACTTGCATCCCAAATTTGAAGTAGCTTTTGAGGCTTTTATTTCCAGTGTGTTGTTTAAAGCAGAACAGCCCAGTTTGAAAGGTTTGATGTGTTGTTCTCCTGAACCAGGTTTGTAAGTAAATAAACAGAGTGGGTAAGATGTTCCTCTTTTCCTTCCAATGCATCTGTGGGTCAGCTGGGTTTGATTTGTTCTTGAGCCTCATTTCATCGGTCCTGCATATCCATTTCCTTGTGTATTTGCTGAATTCAGTGAGAACTAAAGTCTAAATCGAGGCTGAGTTTGACATTTTAACTATTTTAGGGCCTAGAGGAAGCTTTCTGTACATGCATAGCTTGGTGTTCTCTGAAGTTTGACTCTTTGAACTGACTCATTGACCTCGTTGATCTCTAATATGAAAACCCCTGTAATGTTTTGTGACCAGGTATCTGGAAGAGCAGAAGGCTGAGAATGGGAAAGACAAAGAGCAGAAAGTAACAAATGTCGAGAAAGAAAAAAGTAAAGAGAAAGGGAATTTCTCTGAGTTGGGATCAGCTGATGGAAAGGCAAAGTCTGACTCGTATGGCTCCAAAGCTGACTCGGAGAAGGGATACCGTGGCAGCCAGTCCCCCAAGCGCTACAAATTCCGGGATGACTTCGACAAGATTAAGGTCCCGGAGTTCCACAAGGAAGGTCATTATGGCAAAGAGGAAACAGATGAGCAGGACAAGAAAGACAAGGGAAAAGGCCGGAAAGATTCGGAATTTGACGATGAACCCAAATTTATGTCTAAAGTTGTGACGACTTCAAGTAAAAATCAAGAAGAGGATAGGTCAGGAAAATGGGAAGGTGTGGTTTTCCTGCCACCTGGAAAGGAGAAGCAAAGGAAATCTGATGAAATGGAGGAGGAAAGCTATTCTGAAAGGTCCAAAAAGGAAGAGAGACCAGGATCCAAGAGAGCTGAACCTGGGCACAGGGGCTTTGTTCCTGAAAAGAATTTTAGAGTGACCACTTACAAATCAAGCCAGGAAAAAAGCTCTTCCCCCCCACCAAGGAAGCCTTCTGAGGTGAAGGAAAAGCCAGGTACCAAAGTGGAGGGGCTGGCTCCTGGCAAATCCTCCTTTTCCATTACCCGTGAGGCCCAGGTCAATATTCGGATGGATTCCTTCGATGAGGACCTTGCACGGTAAGGGGCTGCTGGCTTTTGAGAAGTCTCAATAGTGATGTTTTTTCCTGTTTCTCTTCCTGAGATCCCCATGTGCTTGCCAAGTGTGAGGAAGGCTAAGCAATATTGCATCACAGTTTGTGGTCTCGGGAGCTAGAGATTAACTTTTCCCTAACCTTTTCTATGACTGGATGTAAGATCAGTTCAGGATGTCAATGCTTGTGCCTCCAGTTCTGTGCCACATGGGGCTCTGGGAGGAATCCCAGGTGGAGTCAGGTACTCAGTGGCTTCTGGCTGCCAGAAGCTGAGTTGTGCAGTGAACTTACTCTGCTGGGTAAATCCTGGTGATTTTCTGCAGTGTGTTTTACTGCTCTTACTCTCCACGCAGCATTACAGAGTAACAGTGACCTGAATTATCCCTCTAACCCGGGTCAGTGTGTTTGGGGGTGTTTAAGGAAGCTCCTGGCTCACACTGTGGAGTGTTCTCAGGTGCCTTCCCAATCCTACATAAAACATCAGTCGGCTTCCAGCTCCTGCAGCATTAATCACCTTGACCCCCTTCTTCTATTTCTCGTGCTCTGTTCTCTTCCCAGTCCCAGTGGCATACTGGCTCAGGAGCGCAAGCTCTGCCGGGACCTCGTGCACAGCAACAAGAAGGAGCAGGAATTCCGTTCCATTTTCCATCACATCCAGTCGGCTCAGTCGCAGCGAAGCCCTTCTGAACTGTTTGCTCAGCACATAGTGACTATAGTCCATCATGTAAGAGGTGGGTCACGAGTCCACGTGTCCTCAGGGGAAGGTTCACTCCTCCCTTGTACAAATAACTGGGGTCTGTGCACTCTGGTTAATGCCCAGAGTTGTTTTCCAGCAGATATTCCAGAGATGAGACTGACAGCCCGATCATGATCATCTTTATTTACATAAATACCTTTCTGCACAGGCAGAAGGTGTTCCTGTTTTTACCTGAGAACTGTTCAGAGTCTGTGTCTTAGAATTGTGTGTTCTGGTGAATTTGTGACTCACTGGCAGGAATTGCTCATTTCACTGAAACACTAAAGATTGAAACTGGAATTTGTCAGCAGCATTACAGCTCATCCCACGGTGCTTCACTGTCCTGCAGCTGGGATGGGCTTTGTCTTTTTACAAAACTGGCACTAATGTTTTGGCACTTCTTTCCTCAACCCCCCCGACAGAGCATCACTTTGGGTCCTCAGCAATGACACTGAACGAACGCTTTACCAAATATCTAAAGAAAGGAATGGAACAAGATGCAGCTAAAAACAAAAAGAGCCCTGAAATCCACAGGTTGGTGCCATTAGACACTGTTTTAACATTGCTGGGGTATTTCAGATTTCATTGTCCTAAAATCTGGAATAATTCCAGAATAATTCAAGTATATATAGGTGGCTTCAGCCAAAAAAAAAAAAAGGGGGAAAAATATGGGGAGTTTTAAGTACCTTTGGAAATACTGGTCTGCTTTAAATGGCATTTGATCTAAAAACTTTAGATTCTTCTTACAAGTAAGGTTATATCTGTGTTTTGTTTGCTTTTAGGAGGATAGATATATCTCCCAGTACTTTTAGAAAACATGGATTCTCTCAAGAGGAATCGAAAAGCTCCAGAGATCCTGGCTTCAAGGTGAACTGTTACTCTGATTAGTTTAATTCAACAAAATGAGTGCATTGGGCATGAACTTAACAGTGATGTTTTTGTTTAAATTACTCTCTACTTAAGTTTGTGTTTTTCTTTTAAGGATGGGCATAATTCTAAAAATGAACTACAAAGGGTTAATTTTTATTAAAAATGTATCAACAACCTTTGTGAAGTGGTTAGACTATGGTAAATGACCCCAAAGTCAATTGAGGTGAGCTTGAGAAAAAAGAGAGGATTTTTGGAACAAGTGCCCATGATGAGAGAAGAGACTTTTTGTGATATTTTTCTGCTTGTAAGTATGATTAACTCCATTGTTACGTGCAATATTGCCAACCATGTTTTCAAAGACATGCATGTCAAAAAGAGGAAAGTAAAACTAAATGCTGAGCTAAAGCAGATACACTATTAAGCAGATGATAAATTTTGTTCTAACAACTTACTGTACAATTTCTGTTGATTGCTGTTACTTTAACATTCAGCACTTGTCTTAGATCCAGAGCATTTGGGATTGAGTGTTTTAGCTTTGCTGAGTAGATGAATGTTAAGCCATTGCACTCACTGTAAACAATCATAAAAAAGGCTTAACGTAAAATGTTTGAGATTTTAACCTTTGTTTATTCACCTTCATACATATTTACATTGAAGAGATTTTAACCAGTCCTGCTGAAACCTTACTTGTTTCATATTTGTTTTCGATTTTTTCCAAACACACTTGTGGCTTGACATGGACGATGGTGAGATGGATTTGATGGGCCTGAACTCTGAGCATCAGCTTGGCAGAGTGTGTTATAAACGTGGTTTCCAAACAGCTCGCCAGCCCTCCGAGAAACAGACGTGCCCTCCCAAACCCAAATAGGTGTTTGCTGTGCCACATAAGGGAGCTGCTGCCGATTTTGTCACTTATCTGTCATCCACCGTGTTGGGAGCAGTTTTATTCTCAGAGTAGAAATTAAAGCTCTTTGCCTGGGGAAAGTAGAAGAGCAAAATACCAAAACAAAATGCCTGCTCTCACTCCTGCGTTATTTGACATATTTATTTAAACAAAAAAGTGGTTAGAAACTCATGTAAGTAAAAAATTTAACAGCTAGAGAATTACTAATCCTTTTGTATTTAATTGAAGGCGATTAATGTGATGTATGTTGCATATCAAGTCGTACAGTTCCCAGGATGAGTGTTGTGTAAATGCAGTAGCAATGGCTGAGGCTGGGTGTTGTTACCAACATATGGTGTAAGGCTTCCCACAGCCCTCCTGCTGCTTGTCAGAACCACAGCCACTGTCAGTTTGGGCAGGCAGCAGAACCTCACCCAGGTGCCACAGGGCTCAAAGGAGACACAGGGAACACAACTGCTCATTTCCCAGAGAACCTCCTAATCCGTTCCTGAAGTACCCATTTAAATACAGCTCACAGCAAGCACTGCCAGGTGGTTTTTATGTTTGTTTTTAATTAGCAACGTAAATTTATTTTTAATTTTTCATGCAGCTGGTGGGTTTTTTGCTCTGTGAAACACCAGCTTGCTTTAGCTGTGTGGAGCAGCTGTCACACGGTGCCTCCAGCCCGGGGGGAGGAGCTGTAGGTGATGTCTGCACCGAGTAAATCCCCCTGACAGACGCAGTAAAGCCTCCCTGTCCATGGGGTGTTTGGCCTTCTCACAGACCCCTTGGATGCTGCATTTCAGTGGCCTCCATCTCCTGCCCCTTGGATCAGTAATTGCAATTTTGGGTGTCTCCAAGCAGCAAACAGCTTTTATTTCTCCTGAAGTGCCACTTCCAGGTCTGGGGTCCACGAGCTCTTGGGCAGCTCTGCCACATTGTAGTGGTGACACGTAATCAGCTGGATGGGATTCCCAAGTTGTTCACATCTCTCCCTGGCTGTGGTGTACAATAAATGCCAACTTCCATGTCTCCCTCCCCTGTTCCAGGCTGTTTATTCTAATGCTGTTTAAAGAGGAAATTGAAAGTTTAAAAAGCAGTGACCTTAAGTGTAGGAAATTTGAATTCAGACAAATGAAAACTTATTTTATAATAGTGCATTATTTTACATTTTAAAATGGAATATTGATTAGAGTTCAGTTAAACTCCAGTTCTTCAGAAGTCTGTGCAGTCAGTAGCAAAGTAAATGGTGCTGAGCTGGGGCACTGCAGACCTTGTGTTCAACTCTCCCCTCTCCCCTGCCTTTGTAGGCTGAAGGGAAATATAAGGACGACCCTGTTGATCTGCGCCTTGATATTGAACGCCGTAAAAAACATAAGGAAAGAGATCTTAAACGGGATAAATCCAGGGAGTCGGTGGACTCGAGAGATTCAAGTCACTCAAGGGAAAGATCAACTGAGAAAACGGAGAAAAGTCACAAAGGCTCAAAGAAAAAGTATGTAGGAAACCCAGTAGCCATTTCCTTCTGCCTCTCGTGTCTCTGCTGCTCAGGTTGGAGACGACATCGTGTACACACAGTTGTACACAGGGTGGTGCACCTGGGACATAACTGCTCCAGTGGCCTGAGTTACCCCTCTGCGTGTCCTCTCGATATCATTGTATCTGTGTGAAACACTAAATAACTGTAAAAGGTAAATGGGAAGGCTCCATGTGTCAGGATGGGTGAGTCACTTTTCCTTCTTGTTCCTGTTGTGTCAGAACAGCCACGTTGAAATGACTTGGCTTTGATGTTAATTTAATAATTCTCTATTAGCCTAATTTTCCATTGACTAAAACTCTGTGGATGCATGCTTAGCTCAGAGCAGATGGTGTGAACAGGTTAGGAAGGAGCAACAAGTTCCTTCTGGAGAGCACTTGGGCCCTGTGTTAGAACCTGAGCTCTTCCTGTGGCTTTTCCTCTTGTAGTGGCATTGATAAGGGAGTGCTAACGCAATGGTTCTGTATCAGGTGGGTCACAGCTGAGTTCCTAACCCTGTTGGTGTTCCCCTCCCTGCATTTCCCATCACCGAAACAGGAAACACCGACGGGTGCGTGAGAGATCCAGATCCAGTTCATCATCCTCGTGGTCCTCTCACTCAGTCAAAGGAGAGGAGTATCCCGAGGAGACTGAGGAGAGGGAGGAGAGCTCCACAGGCTTCGACAAGTCCCGGCTTGGGACTAAGGAATTCACTGGCCCAAATGAGAGAGGAAGAGCAAGAGGGACCTTTGTAAGTGTTCTCCACCCCCTGGCCCGAGGGTTGATTCCCAAAGTGGGCGGGAAGGGATGCTGGATCTCCTGGAAGCCCTGGAACGTGGCTGGGATGGGAGGGCACTGCCTCTGAAACCTTACTGTTTTTCTGCTCTGTGTTGCCGTTGCAGCAGTTCAGAGCTCGAGGGAGAGGATGGGGCAGAGGCAACTTTTCAGGCAACAACAACAGCAACAGCGGCGGCAACAACGACTTCCAGAAGCGGAGCAGAGAGGAGGAGTGGGACCCCGAGTACACACCTAAGAGCAAGAAGTACTACCTGGTACGTACCTGGTGCTGAAACATCTGTGTGCTCCAGGTGTGTCTGGTCTCAGATGCTTTCAAGGTGAAAGCACTGGCTGTCCCTAACCCACCGGGGAAGGCTTCGGGTCACAGGAAGCTGCTGGCTCTGCCTAGAGAGAGCTCGTTCCTGCTCCTTGTAGAGTGGATTCCACCAAGTGGCTGGCACAGGGCGGTGGGAGACAGGTGCCAGGGTTGTGTCAGCCTGTCTCACCTGCTGTCCTGTCTCACCCTGCAGCACGACGACCGGGAGGGCGAGGCCGCGGACAAGTGGGTGAGCCGGGGCCGCGGCCGCGGAGCCTTCCCCCGGGGACGGGGCCGCTTCATGTTCCGCAAGTCCAGCACCAGCCCCAAGTGGGCTCACGACAAGTTCAGTGGGGAGGAAGGGGAGATCGAGGACGACGAGAGCGGGACGGAAAACCGGGAGGAGAAGGACAACCTGCAGACGGCGGCCGAGTAGCCGCGGGGCCCGCGCGGTTCCGGGAGCCCCGGCGGGAGGGGGGACCAGGCCGGTGCTGGAGTGCCCGGGGGATCCCCGGGGGCTGAGCGGGGCCCTGGAGAGGAGCTCGGAAACGATCCCGACGTTAGTGAACCGCATCGCCAGAGTTCAGCCTCCCCAGGCACGGACTGGGACTGACTGACCCATCATTTATGCTCGGATCCACTCCTGGAGTTTCTCTTCCCAAAGACTTCCCCTCTGGACTGGATACGGTCTCAAGCACTGGGTGAGATCCCAGATTTTCCCTCCTCTGTGACCTTACAGATGGTCGGTTATTTTTTGGTAACAGGCATTGAGGACGATGTGGTTTCGGTTTGTGCCCACCTGACCCCACCAGTCCTGACATTTGTTTCTCTTTTATAATTTGACCCAGTGACGGTCGGGGTTTGCTCACCCGCTCAAATTTTTCTCCCCTATTGTGTATTCAGTTTTCTAAATTCATACTCTGCTTATTTTAGGCCTTTACGTACGTAGCGACATCAATTCAAAGATAATTTTGGAAACTATTTTTGGTTCTTATAAATAGGAAAACAATGAAGCATGTGAGTAAACATCTAAATATTCACTTGTTGGGACCAAACTGCTATGATTTTTTTTTTAACTTTTTTTTTTTTTTTATGTAACAGTTGAGTTTAGGGCCTTTTAAAAATGATTGTTTTCCTTTTATGTTGGAAGTTAACAAAATTAGCATGGTTTTAAAGAGAAAAAAAAAAATTACACCCTACTTCTGGCCACTGTTTGTGTTCACTGTTAGGCCTGGTGTGTGCTGGACCCCAAACTGCTTGTAGCATTTGTGTCTCCTCCCTGCAGCTGGTTGTGACCCGAGTGCCCTTTCCAAGATGACAGTTTTCTAAGGAACTTCCGAATTCTACTTGGGGAAAAAATATAAATGGAGATGAGAATTTTTCAATATTTTTTATTAATCTTTTTATAAAACCAAAAGGCAGATCCCTCCTGAGCTGATTGAGGACAGCCCTTAGGATGTGTTTCTTTTTATCTTCTGCTTTAAGAATACCCTGGAGCAGTTTGCAGATGGTTCCCGGCCGGGTTTGAGCCTGGGCGGGGAGGCACAGCCGTGCCCGCGCTCCCGTCTCCCCCTCCCCAGGATTGCTGTGCTGTTCCCCACACACCAGCTAGAGTTTGGTTTGTTTTGACTTGAACAGTTCCTGTTTAGCAAAGCCCCGAAGTTTGTTTATGCAAATAAAATACAATAAAATACGTAGTAGGTGTAACTCTGCTTGGTTTGTGTCCTGAGTTGCCAGAGGAGGCCAGAAGAGCCAAGTGCCTGGAGCTGCAGGGGAGCTGAGGGACACAGTGGTCCTGGAGGAGAGGTTGGAGGGACACCAGGGGTGGAAGGGGAAGCCCAGCCGGGTGCCCTCACTGTCACAGAGCAGCAGGGGCACAAACCAGGGGTTTGTGCTGGCCTGACTCAGGTATGAAAGCAACTCCCTGTTGGGTTTTATGCGTTAATAGACCTTTCAGCCCCTGTTTTGTCCCTAATTGCCTGGGGACAGAGGTGACACAGCCACGGGCCCTTCCCTGGCCTGCTGCCAGCAGGGCTTGTGTCACCCACGCACGGGAGCAGCTCCATCCCTTCCCACAGCCGAGCTGGGTGCTGGGTGTGTGGCCTTGGGGCGGTTCAGGGGATGCCCAGGGGCAGAGCAGCTTTCCCGGCGCTGTGGGGTGACGGCCAAGAGCTGTCGGGACAGAGGTGTGGGGTAACCGTGGCTGCTTCACCTCATGCTTGACCTCGAGCTGACCTAGGGAAAGGGGGGCCCGGTGTTCCCAGTTCCCTGAGGGGTCACCCTGGGAATTGCAGCAATGAAACCTCCCCTCCATCGCCCTTCTCTGCCCGCGGCCGATCCCCAACCCCTGCTCGGGGCTCAGGATTGCTGGGTCGGATGAGTTTGGCCAAAAGGAATATCTGCTGCCTCCTGGGCCAGGTGCTGGCCAGGCCCGGCCGGAGCAGTGGTGTCACAGTGTCACACTGACATCCTGGCCCGTGGAGGGACCGTGGCCACACCACCCCCTGCGCTCGCGGTCTGTGGGTTTCGGCCCCTCCGCGGTTTGGGTTTCACTTCCCCTCCAGCCCAAGGTGACAGAAGCACTGTCACCCTGGATGGCTGTGAGCTGTCACCAGGGGCCAGCTGTGGTGCCTCGCTCCACACTGTGCCAGCCCTGGCTCTCCCCAGCGTTTGGGGCTCAGCTGTGCAGGGATGCCAAGGCTGAGACCCCACACTGGCACAGAGGGCCCAGCCCTGCCCCGTGTGGGGAAAAGGTGAGTTGGGGGCTCCGTGCTGAGGGTGGCCGGGGGGGACACGGCTCTGCAGGGCTGTGCCGTGACACTGGTCCCCACCTGCAGTCCCAGCACCCAGTGCCCTCCAGTCCCATCCTCACCCAACCTCTCTCCCACAGCTGATGCCAGCGATGCCATCCCAGGACACCGAGCCCAGGCATGTCTGGCCCCGGTGTCCATCCGGCCCCAGGAGCCCCCATGTCCCACCAGGATGGCCGGGCAGCCCCGCAGGTGGGTGTGAGGTGGGTTGGGGCAGCCAGGGACCCGCCCGGGATGGGTGCAGGGGGAACCCTGTGGGGCACAGGGATGTGGTGTGGACCAGCACCCAGGTTCTCTCTGCTTCGACTTCCTTCCCAGCACGGAGCTGATTTCCTCTGGCATCACGTGCACAGTGCAGGGCCAGGGGAGCCCGGCAGGGCACGGCTCGACCTCGTGGGCAGAGGCAGGAGGGAGCAGGAGGGCAGGTAGGAGGGAGATGCCACAGCTCTGGGGGTCCTGTGCGTGGGAACCACCCCAACAGCAGCCCCTGTGCTTGGCCGAGCTGCTCCAGGGCTGGGCATGAGGACAGGGTGGTCCATGGGCACCTGCCCATGGCCTGGTGCCCTGTACCCGCCGGCTGGTGGGCCTGCCCTGCTGTGCCCCCCGGGCTCGGTGGGACGGGGATGCTGCTGTGCCGTGGGGGTGGGATGACATCCTGCCCGTGCTTCCCCTGCTCTGCTGCACAGAGGAAGTGCCGCCCGCAGCAGGGCCTGTGTGGGGCTGGTGTGGGGCTGGGAGAAGGTCCTTCCCCAGAGCCTAAGGAACCCTTTTGCTCCCTGGCAGTTGGAACCACAGCGAAGGACAGGGAGGCCGAGGACGGGGAGCCCCCAGGTGAGTCCTGGGCTGGGGGAGAGGGAGGGACGGGGATGTGCCTGGGACAGGCCCCCCATGCTGGGGCAGGAAGAGCTTCCTGCCCCGCTCTCGCCTGGCAGTGCCGGTCCCAGCCCCAGCCCCGCTCCTGCCTCCTCTCCCCAGAGCTCCCAGCACCGCTGAGGATGGAGCCGGCCAAGCTCCCGCTCGCCAAGAGGATGGCTCCTGCTCCCCCTGTCCCTGCCAAGGCCAAACCAGTCCCTGTGCTGGCCACCAAGTAAGACACATGTGGCCGTGCTGGAGTGTCTGGGGCCACAGCGATGTCCCAGCACCAGGGCCATGCCCACGGCCATCTCTGGGCCCTGGAGCAGGACTGGCTGTGCCATTTCACACCTCTGCTGTCCCCAGGCCTGGTGACCCCCAGCCCAGCGCCACGGCTGACATGGGACAGAGCAGAACCGGTGACCCAGGTAGGGTGCAGGGGCCACACGAGGGGCTGCGGGGGGGCCGGACCTTGCCTGGTGCCAGACACCGATTCCCGCTCTTTCCTTGGCAGATGCCGACGGCTTCAACGCGGTGTTGGTGACCACGGCCAGGCTGAGCCACCCCACGGCCACACGGCCACGGGTACCCGGCCAGCGGCCACCCAGCCTTGTCCTGGGGAGTGCAGGGGGTCCCTGTGGGGTGGAGCAGCCCTGGGGGCTGCCCCCCACCAGGCTCTGCGTCCCCGTCCCCAGCGCGGGGCAGGCGGAGGGGCCGGAGGGGAGGCTGCTGGCCCTGGAGGACCTGAAGGCCGAGGTGCGGACCCTGCACATCCTCGTGGACCTGATGCGAGTCCAGCACCTGTGAGTGGGGATGGGGGGGTCGGGGGGTCCCCAGTGACTCCCTCAGGCCGTTCCCTGCCGGGTCTGGCCCCGGCTGAGCCGTCCGGGCGCGTTGCAGGCGGGACCTGCAGGACCTGCGGCTGGAGCTGTGCCAGGAGCGGAGCCAGCGCCAGGCACTGCAGGTGAGTCCCGGCAGGGGCTGCCCCGTCCCGGTGCCCCCGTGCCCCCCAGCACTCACAGCCTCTCCCCACAGGCAGAGATCGAGCGGCTGAGGAAGGGGCTGTCCTGTTAGTGCCGTGGGGGCCGCTGCCCCCAGCCTGGATCTGCACTCACTGGGCACAAAATGCCCACCCTGTGTCCAGGTACTGCTCCCTGCAGCACAACTGCCCCTGAGGGTATAGAAATTGTTTATGATAAACTATTTTGGGCATGGATCTCTGTGTGGGGGCTGCTCAGGGAGCTGCTGTGGGCTCCCATGTCCCTGTGGGGCTGGGCTGGTCCTGCCGGGCACAGGGGGTCCCAGCATGGCACAGGGGGTCCTGCCAGGGCCCACAGCAAGGCTGGGACAGGGCCTCCTCTTCCTCCTCCTCCTGCTCGTCCTCCTCCTCCTCCAGCCCCCACATAGTTTCCCAGGCCAGCTCCAGTCCCAGCCCCAGCACATCCTGGCCTCCAGCCACTGGAGAACATCTGGAAAACATCTGGATCCTGCTGGCGCTGGCGGCAGGGGGGACCAGCCTGGGAAGAAGCTATTTTTATAAAGCTGCTGGGGAGGGGGCAGTGGGGCCCCTGCACCCTGTGGGGCTGTGCTGGGGCTGGGAGCAGGGCAGGATGTGGCTCGGCCTCGTGGGAGCAGCCACATCCCTGGGGAGCAGCGGCCATCCCAGAGCCCAGCGGGAACATCCGCCCTGGTCCCACTGGGAGGGCGCTGGGTCATGGTGGGCGGTGCCGGAAAAGATCCGGCTAAATTTAGTGGGGCCAAAGAGGGAATTGGCCTGGGGAGGGGCTGAGACAATCCCTGTGTCCAGGGCCCCCCAAAACTCAGGACCCCACCACACTGGGCTCCAGCTTGTGTATAACAGCACCATGTTTGTGGGGCAGGAGCCCAGGGCTCACACGGACGCACAGCCCGACCCTGCCCCACAGGGTGACCCCCCACCCATCCCGGCTGAGATGGGCCAGCAAGGTCAGCCCTGTCCCCATCCCTGTCCCTGCGTGTCCTGGGGCTGCTTGGCTGGTGCCAGCCTCGTACCAATGGCTCAAAGTGCATCGTGTCCCGCGGTGCTGCGGGAGAGTCCAGCCCCGGCCATGCTGTCCTTGGTGCAGGGACAGCCCAGGGCGGCTCCGCCGGTGCAGGGGCCACAAGCGGCCCCCGTGTCCTGCCGGTCCCTCCTGGCACGGTGTGGGATCGGCTCTGGGGGGAGCAGGCACCGTGCCAGGGCGGCTGCCCCCGTGCCGGGGCTCAGTAGTAGTGGACGCGGCCCAGGGTGCCGACGGAGCCGATGGTGCCGGAGCCCAGGATGTCGGGCTGCCCGTTGCGCCAGATCTCGCGGATGATGCGCTCGCGCTCCTCCAGCCGCTGCGCCCGCTCCAGCTCCTCCGCCGACGCGAACACGTTCACAGCCAGAGCCCCGTCCCCGGGGCCGTGGCTCTCCAGAGGGATCTCGGTCACCGGCAGCAGCGACTCGGACGCTGCGCGGTCGATGGTGTCCTCCTCTTCATCCTCGTCCTCGTCATCCTCCTCCTCGTCCTCGCTGGGGTGGCCGGGCCGGGCCGGGGGGCGCGGGGGGGACCGGCAGGACAAGCGCAGCACCAGCAGGCACAGGGTCAGCACCAACCCGAAGCACACGCCCAGCACGAAGTAGAGCCCGAAGCTCTCGGGGTTGGCTGTGGGAGAGCAGAGGGGGTGAGGGACCGGTCTGTGCTGCTGAGGGCCCACACTGGCCCTGGGGTGGCCTTGGAGTGCCCCGGACACGCCCTGGCTCACCTCGGATGTGGGCGTACGCGGCCATGCTGTTGCTGAGCAGCTCCATGTCCCTCCGGCGACTCTCCATCCCGTGCCCAGCGGTTCTCAGCGGCTCCAGGGATGGCACACACTCGGCATCTGTGGGATGGGGGGGCTGAGCAAGGCTCTACAGGGGGCTGGGAACCCCCACAAATCCCACGGTCCCTTTCAAGGCTGTGCCTGGGTGCACCCAGGGGCTCCTCGCTGAGCAGGGCTCGTTCCTGGGCTGGGCTGCTCCATCCGGGGCTGGAATCCCACAGATGCTGAACTGGAGCCATCCCACTCCACCGCCCTCCGTCCTTCCTGAGGGACCAGGACGGATACGGCTCCTCCTGGACACAGCATCAGGCGGATCCGTGGCACTGGGCCAGGCTTTCCGGCCCCTGCCCTGGCCACGGGATGGGTCACGGGGCAGGGCGGGATCCCAGCACACATCCCTGTGCTCGTGGGAGCCGGAGCTGCCTGTGCTCATGTGCACACGTGTGCTCCAACACACACACAC
>NW_016690327.1:1541145-1546398 GCF_001604755.1 Lepidothrix coronata
CACACACACACACACACGTGTGCTCCAACACACACACACACACACACACACACACACACACACACACACACACACACGTGTGCTCCAACACACACACACGTGTACTCCAACACACACACACACGTGTGCTCCAACACACACACACACGTGTGCTCCCCACACTCCGTCAGGGCAGTGTCCCTGTCCTCGTCCCTGCACGGCTCTGGCCCAGCTCCAGCCTTGGCCCTTTCCCGGGGGCTCTGCAGTGCAGGGACAAGGACGGGCACAGTGCAAAGGCCACCAGGACAGTGGGCAGGATGGGCAGCAGGGCAGTGGGAAGGATGGGAGGCAGGACAGCGGGCAGGGCATGGACAGGGCGGGAGGCAATTTAGCCCTGGCAAGGGACGAGTTCATTTCCCAGAAAGGGCTCCAGGGAGAGAGGAATGAGGAAAGAAATGCAGAAAATGTGACACATCAGCAGAACCATCCCGGACAGTCCAGGGTTGTGGGGCTGCAGCACATCCCGGGGCTGGGCAGCCCCTCTGGTGGGACACCCCAAAGCAAGGCCAGCAGGGTCCCCAGGAGGGGTGGGTGCCCTCCCCATGGAGCGGCTGCAGGGCCGGCCCTGCCCCGCCAAGGCTGTGGGGCTGGAGGGGCACAGCCCCGCCATGGGGCCCCAGAGCCCCACACGGTGCTGGTGAGGGCACTGCAGGGCTGATGCAGGGCCTGAGGGTCCCCAGGTGTTCCCAGGCGCTCAGCCCTGTGTCCCCAAGGGCCGAGCCCGGCGTCCCTCAGCGCTGCGTCCCCAAGTACCACACTGAGCGTCCCCGAGCCGCCAGCCCCGCGTCCTCACCCGCTGCATCCCACGCCCCGAGCTCTCCATCCCCGGGCGCCCAGCCCCGTGTCCCGGCACTGCTCCCGTGTCCCCCAGCCCCACGTCCCCCGAACTGGAGCTCCTGAGGCAGGGTCGGGGCAGAGCCCGACCCTCGCCGTGCCCTCGGGGTCCCGCGGGGTGCCCCGCGGCCCTGAGCCCACGCGGTGCCGGGGCCGGTACTCACCGGGGCGGGAAGGCGGCGGAGCCGCTGCACTTTGGCTGGAGCGAGGGAAGAGAGGGAAAGGTCTGTTTAGCATTAACGCTGCAGCAACAGGAAATAGTTCGGAGGCGGCTGGCGGTCAGCGCGCCCCGAGCCAATGGCAGCCCCGGCCGGGGCTCGGCGGGGCCGGGGCTCGTCCCGCTCCCCCGGGACCCCGCGCTCGGCCCGGCTGCGGAGCCGCCCCATCCCGGCCGTGCCCCGAGCCTGCCCGGCCATGGGCAGTGCCCGGCCCTGTCACCCCTGGCAGAGGTGTCGGAGGGGCTCGGATTCCCTCGTGCCAGCCCTGGCCGGACCTCGGGGACACGAGGCTCCGCATCCCACCACTGTCCCCAGCGGCCACCCCGGGGAGGGACAAGCTCAGAGAGGCCCCCATCCCACTCCCCTCCCACCCCTTCCCCGCGGGGTCGCCGGGCTCTCGTATGAAGTTTTATTGCCGACATGCAGGAGTAGTTCCCATGTAGTACAAAAATAACGTCTTTATACAAATTTTTTTCCTCTTTTTTTTTCTTTTTCTTTTTTTCCTTACAACAGGCTCTGTCCCGCTGCAGCCCCTGGGCCCCCCCGTCCTGCCCCCACACCACCCCCTTCCAGTTTGCCTTAGCACAAGTGGGATTGACCGGTGCTGCCCAGGGCACAGGATCCTGGTGTGACACAGCCTCAGGGAGTCCCAGAATATTGCTTTTTGCTTTAACTTTGGGGAAAAAAAAACCCGACAAAAATAAAGAGGTGGGAGCAAGGCAGGAGAGAACCAGAAGGAGAGAACAGGGCCCTGGTGGGGTGCTCAGGGGGTCCCTGCCCTGCTGCTGGTGGCACACACTGGGGGGTGCTGGGACAGACCCATCATCTTCAAAATAAATAAGGCGAAAGAATTGGGGCTACTGGCTCAGCTGGGGCCGGTGCAGGGAGCTGGTCTGTGTTAGTGTTCACGAGGCCCTGCCTGCCCACGGGGCCCTGGCGAGGCGCAGGCAGGACGTAATGCCCGACGGGGCCGGGGATGCTTCAGGTCCATCCCCGTCCCCACAAAGCCACCCGTGCAGTGGCCCAGCTTAGAGCCCGTCCCCTTCCCCAGCCCGGGGCAAGAGAAGGCAACAACACGCTACAAACATCTGCTACTCGCTCCCTGCCCTGCCCGGGAGGGCTGGGCCCAAAGGACACGCTGGCCCCAAAGAGCAGGACAGCCCCAAAAAGCAGGGCAGGCCCCCAGCTCTGCCCCTCCCTGCTCCCAGAGCTGGCAGGAGGGTGATAGCAGGGCTGGGAGCAGCAGGGAGCAGGGAAGGAGGCAGCCAGAGAGCCGCTGCCTCGAGCGGGAGCCCTGGCACGGGGAGTCCTGGGAGATCTGTGTGAGAACAGTTCATCTGGCAAGACAGGCATCCAGTTCATAAATGAGGCTCAGAAACAATCATTCCTGTTCTCAGCACAGGCCAAAACTCTTCCAGTGGCACCAGGTGACAAACCAGGACATCCTTCCCCCATCTGGGCACGCAGGGAGGGCAGAGGCAGCCCCAGTTCTGGGCTGGGATGGCAAGAAAAGCTGGGAACAAATACAGTAGACACTTCAGCCTGCCCCTTCCTACCTCTAGGTGGATTACTTTGGGAAGCTTTTCACATTATAACTCATATATTACATCTGTACCACAACTGAGGGGGAAAATGCTAAATCAGAATTAATGCAACTGTAACTGCACCTGGGACAAGCTACTGAAAAATAAGATTAAATCATAGATCCTTATAAACCAAAGGAATCAGTGAAAGGGGGGAGAGGGGGCAGAGGCCCCAGGGGGCCAAGTCCTGTGCAACCTTCAAGCTGGGACAGGATCCCAGCCCTGCAGCTGGTGCTGCCGGGATGACTCCTCGGCTCCTGCCCGAGGCGGTGGCCGGGCCCTCCGGTCGCAGCAGTGGCCACATGGCCACTGAGGGCTGGTCAGCACGGCCAGACCGGGTGGCACGTAAGGACAGAAACAGATTTGATGCAGATGAAGGGAAGTGGGAGGTTTCAAGAAATTCTTCCTTTCCAGAAACCCTGGTAAATCCAAGCTTATTCAGACCACGCGGAGCGGGCGCCGCACGGGGCTGCTCTGTGCCAGCAGCTTCACCCTTGGAAGTCTCCTCCTTTCCCACAAGCTTTGCTCGGTCCAGAGAACAGCATGGTTAAAAAGACAAGAGAGGTAGATTACAGTCATGATTAAAAGCAGATTAGTCATCTAGGCTTCGATTTTAAAAAACAGATTCCAGAAGATGCCAAGAGGTTTGCTGCTTCCAAAACTAGCTTTTCCAAAAGTCTTCTCCCTCCGGAGCGGGTGTGAGTGCGTGTCCCTGGACAGAGCTTGGGATTTGCTACATAATTCCCCGTCGTGGGACACCGGTATTGCTGTAGGCTGGAGCAGGCAGGTGAAGGCAGACTGCAGGGTGGTGCTCGTGCTCTCGGGGCGTGGGGAGCTACTTCCGGAGGTACCTCTGGGCCAGGATGGCCGCGTCCAGGGGGTTCATGGGCTGCGCGTCGTGGCCCAGGCGCCGCACCGGGGGGATGTTCCCGAACTGCCGCTTCTGCAGGAAGCTCTTGGCCTCATGCAAGGTGTTCTTCTCCTCAGCCAAGAGCAGCTGCTGCCTCATGTAGTTCTCGAACTCGTACTGGGAGCACTCCTCCGTCACCTTCACCTGCAGAGACCCACCTGTCAGAGCCACGCCCGCAGCCCCAAGGCTCCTCCGATGGGCCTGGGCTACCAGGGGATAACGGGGGTCCTCGTGCTGGGCACGCGAGCAGGACTCCCTGTGAGCCACCGGTGTCACCAGGACAGACCTTTGTCCTAGTGTGGCTCATCCCAGCCCTGCCAGGCCCTGGGGCTGCAGCTGCCTGACCCCCATCCCTGCTGCACACCCTGCACGGCCGCCCCCGGGCAGCCAGGCCATGGCAGCACTTCCAGCATGGAACAGGACACAGGAAAACAGGATGTTTGCTCCCATGGCGGAGCTCACCGGGAGCCAGAGCCAACCCCGCTGCCTCCTCCCAGCATTCCCAGCTGTGTGAGGGAGTGAGCACTGCTGGGAGTGGACTGAGCTGCCCCTCACCGGCTCTGGGGCCAGCGAGTCACTTCCAGGCAGCTCGGCCAGCTGGATGTGACTCCCAGTCCCAGCAGCATCACCCTTTCCTTCCGCTGCACAGGGTGATGAGGACTCAGCCACATCTTCCCTGCCCTCCCCTTCCCAGCTCAGGGGCACAAGGGCTGCCATCCCTTCCCATTACACACAGACTTGGCACAGCAGCACGGAAAAGCAGTTCCTTGGAAAGGAAAGCAGGAAAACCTACCTCCTGGGGGTTTTCAGGATTAGCCACTTGGTCATCGATGTCCGGCACCACTTGCAAAGGGCCACTCAGCGAGGACATGGACTGCCTGGGGGAGAGCACAGCGTTGGCATCCAGAGCGTGGCACCGGCTTGACCACCCTCACCCAGCCCTGGGTGATCCCACTGGGATGGCCATGGCTGCCACCAGCACTGGCACAGGCCTCTCCAGCTGTATCCGTCAGCACACACCGGTGGTAGAGACATGGGATGCAAAGACTTCCTGCAGCTCCCAGAGCCTCCTCTGGTGAGCTGAGCCCGCCACAGCTGGAACAACACAGCCTGTGGCCAGAGATAGCATGTCCTGGCTCTCCCCGTGCACGTACCAGGACGCTATGATGGAGCTGAGGGAATCCAGCACTTCAGAAGCTGTCAGCCGCTGCTGCGGGTCCAGGACCAGCAGTTTCCGGATCAAGCACACAGTGTTTTCTGAGACCCGGCCATCCCTGGGGGACAGAGCATGGTGAGCCTGGGGCAGGCAGGATGGATGTGCTGGGAGCACAGCTCAGGAGCTACTGGAGCCACCACTGCTCTGACCCTGAGACCCCCAAATTAACCAGGGGGTCCATTCCCTGTCCCTGAGCTCGGGACCTACCTCCCCTTCCCATGAGCTGTCCCAGATCTGCTGCTCCTCAGTGTCCACCACAAACAGCCTGTTCTCAGGACTGCTGCGACCCTCGGGGCACTGATGGGAGCTCCTCCAGCTCCAGCTGTCTCAGTAAGGCCCAGCAGGTCCCCGGGGCAGGCTGTACTCACTCAGAGGGGAGGCTGTACTCCCTCAGGGGGAAGGCTGTACTCACTCGGGGATGGTGTACTCGGCAGCCTTGATTTTGCGGAAGAG
>NW_016690327.1:1549962-1571172 GCF_001604755.1 Lepidothrix coronata
AGGCTGTACTCACTCAGAGGGGAGGCTGTACTCCCTCAGAGGGGAGGCTGTACTCACTCGGGGGGAGGCTGTACTCCCTCAGGGGGGAGGCTGTACTCCCTCAGAGGGGAGGCTGTACTCACTCAGGGGGAGGGTGTACTCACTCGGGGATGGTGTACTCACTCGGGGATGGTGTACTCACTCGGGGATGGTGTACTCGGCAGCCTTGATTTTGCGGAAGAGCTCCTGAGGTATGCTGTCGTAGAAGGGGAACTGGCCGTAGAGCATCGTGAACAGCACCACCCCCAGTGCCCACATGTCGCTGGGCTTCCCACGGTACGGCCGACCTGGGGACAAGGGACACACACCCTGCAAACGCTGCAGAGCACAGGCCTGGTGACCCCCTCACCTCCCCACGGCAGGCACCCTGCATGGCCTTCACTGAGCCTTGGGGCTCCCTCATCCCAGGGCACCAAAACTCCCCCCAGGGTGCATCCTCTGAATAAGCAAACTGTCCATCTCCACACAGGTGCCCTCCCATCCTCTGTGCAGCAGGAATGCCCCTGCTGAATGATCCTGACACGATCCAAGGGCATCAGGTAAATCAGAACTGCTGTGACCTGTGCTGGAGTTCCCAGGTCACTGCCCCTCACCATCCCTACAGCCTGGCAGGTTCCACAGATCCACCTGCCTGCAAGTTCAGACCAAGGGAGGGGAAATTCAAGGGCCAGAGAGCACAGGGCAGGGGGAGGCAGGAAAGAAGCCCAGGAAGGATAAGACTGAGCTCATGGTGATGGGCTTTGCCTCTGGGATGGATCCAGCACACAGCCACTGGAGCCAGCCATAAAGTCACGGAGGGCACAGGAAGGTGTTTCCCTGCACAAAAGACATTCCCAAGGCTGCTGCAGCCCCGGGGTTCACCTGATGGAAACGTTGCTTCCAAGCCCCTTCAGTCATAGCAATCAGCCCACAGCAGCACGGACGAGGGTCACCAAACCAAACCCCAGTGCTGCAGCACAGCACAGGACTGAGGGAACGACTTCCTCTGACTCACACAGTGACTCACTGCTGCAGCATTTGGTATTTGTACTAATTATTCTTTGCTTTATATGCTCATAAAAAGGCACCTCTCCCTCCTCCCCCTCCAACTTTTCCTGCTGTGACATTTCAGCAGCCATCCCTCAGAAGAGACAGTTTCTCCTGGAGCCCCACAACAGTGATTAATTCCTCAGGCGTTCCAGCTTCCCCTGCACAGGAGCACCAGCAATACAGAGGATGCTCCGAGCTGGTGGTGATGCCTGGAATGTCCTCAAGTAACTTTTCCCTCAAAGCCTGGAGGGGAACTACAGACTGAGCCATTTTGGGAGAACGTTTTGGAGAGAAGGGTTGATCTCAGACACCAGAGCCAGGGCAGGGCAGCATGGGCCAGGCTGGGCAGTGCAGGATGAGTCCTGAGCTAAGGCTGTGCCTTGCAGGGTCTCAAACAGCCTCAGGTGCCAGCAATCAGCCAAGACAGCCTGTTCAGTGCCCTGTGGCCTCCAGGCAGGCCAGTTCCACCTCCGAGAGTGCCCTTAGAAGAAACGTAGGAGGGGAGCTGGGCTGAAGTGGTGGACACATCAGCGCCCTGGAGCAGGAAGGAGCAGCTCCCTGCAGCCTCCTCCAGCCACTTGAGCCACAACCGCTCCAACCTCCTGCACAGCAGTTGGCTCCTGTCACCCATCTGGTCACAAGGGCCTCAGGATATCCTGCAGAACAGGAAAGGCCTGCAAAAAAGCCAGGATCCAGCACCCCGCCTGCCTCTGCTCCCTTCCTGGCTCAGTCCTGCCCGGGAGGGAAGCACCTCAAACCTGCCTGGCAGATCACAATGGAAGAGCTCAGCTAGTTTGTTCCTGCTGCCTGCAAATAAACCTCCTGAGAGGGGTCCACTGGGGCTGGATGTCCCAGGGCCAGCTCCCTCTGAGGGCCTTTCTGAAATCCAGCCGGAACACCAGGAACAAGGAACTCCTGAGCTAATGCCCAACATCTGGATCTACAGAGGGAGAGGTTTCATATGCACAGTCCCACCTGTACCCTTCAACACTAGGCCAGCTCATTTGGGTAAGAAGAAACCCCCCCCAACCAGGACCACCAGTGGCTGCTCAAAGGCTGGTACAGGAGCAGAGCTCAGAGCTCATGGAAGAGAAACCTCCTGAAGGAACTGAGCAGACAGAAACCACAGCTGTTTCCAACAGCACTGGGAACAGCTAAAGGCAGGAGGACATCAGGGAATGCTGTTCTGTGCCAGACTCAGCTCAAGGCCTCTGCTGGAGACAAGGCACAGGCCAGGCTGCTGGAGAGGGGATCCAGCCCAGACAGACGGCTCTGGCCTGCCCTCATCATTCCTTTATTTTTAAGTAACTCCTCTCTGTCGGCCCAGAAGCTGCCCAGAGGGTCACCAGTTCCTGCTGGAAGTGAGCAGCAGCTGCAGCAACTGCTCCTCTTAGTGCACAACTCAAATACTCTGATATCCTGGTGGGATCTGGACTGGCTGCCCCTTAAGAGAAGCCTCAGAAACAAGATTCAGACGTGGGAAAGCAAATGTCTTGTCTGCAGTCAGACTTATTAGGGAACAGGCAGGAGCTCTGAATTAGCTTTGAAGTTCAGACAAGCCTAAGAAAAAAGTCATGCTCGCTCCTTCCCTCCAACTTTCCCAGCTGGAAAAGCAGATCAAGCCTCCTAACTGGGCCCTGATGAAGGCAGGTACATATGGGGACACAACAGGCGGGTTTATTTATTGTCAGGAGGCACAAATGACTGAAACAAGCGCTGAGCTGGGGCTGGGGGAATTCCTACCACTGAGCACGTCCGGGCTGATGTAGGCAGGGCTCCCACGCTGGTCCTTCAGCAGGTCGTCCTCACTCACCAGGTGCTTCCCCAGGCAGAAGTTGGTGATGGTGATCCGATGAGTCCTGGGGAGAAGCACAAGGTGTCAGGGAACCACACAGCACAGACAGAGGGAGTTAACTCCAGAACAGAGGTGTGTGCCTGGGGGGCTTTTTGGGAAGCTTGAAGTGCTGGGAAAAGACACAGGGAGCTGTAAGATGAACTGCATCCCAAAGGGAAGGGATTCCACACCTGCCAGCACGGCTTGCAAGGCTCTCACAGGGGAATCAGAGGGTCTCTGTTACAGCTATGGCAGTATCCACACCCAGGCTGGGTGGCACATGTAAGCACAGGGTGGTACCTGGCCCACCTTGCAGCCACACAGGTGCCTTGGACAGTCTCCCAGGAGCATCTCAGCCTTTCAGCTACTGATTCTGCCCTGCACTTCCCAACTGCCAACTCCAAAGCATCTTCTTCACACAACACTTTCTGGAACTGAGGGAAAACATGCAGTGGAAGGGCTGCCCCGTGCCTGACCCCCAGGCACTGTGTGTAAACACTGTGTGTTTGTGTCACCAGATGAGCTGCAGGAGCTGTGATCACATTCAGCACAACCCCTTTTGTGTCACCCAACTGTCCCACACAGGAGCCTGGTGGCAGTTCCACGTGATCTGCAGGACTGCTCTCCACACACGGGTGTGCTGAACACAAACCCTGATCAACACCCAAAACCCTCCTACAGAAAAGGCAGAGCTGCAGGGACACAAAATTTCTGTTAGGACACCCCTACTTCTCTACAGTACTGCCAGCTCCCATTAATGAATTTTTCCATTTCTCATTACAAAACTACTGTCACATTAAACCTTCCACGTCACTCAGATAATTTCGATTTTAACTTACAACTCACAGGTGTGAGTAGAAAAACACTGTCTGGAAGATTTCTATATTCTTGAAAAGTATTTCACAACCAGAGCCTGAGAGAATGGATTAAGTCAGTCACAATAACCAAGGAACATTCCCAGCCAGTTTTACAGACAAGTGAAACAGAACCAAGTGTGGGTTGGAAATGGAGAGCTGGTTATTAAAACAGACAGACTGGTGTTTAAGAAGTGTTAGCTACAACTGTCAGGAGACTTCCCTGGCTGAATAACAAGCTGCAGGATTTGTTAAGGATTTAAAAGACTAAGTGTTCTACAGGACACTAAAATGTTCAGGGTTGCTTGGTTTTATCTAGTCCCTGAAATTTGATCTAATCTGTAATCACCCAACTCCTGCACTGCCCAGTGGGGAAATCTGGGAGGCTTTAATGTCTCGTGGAGGACAAGGTCCGAGGGACCCTCAGGTGGGACATGTCAGGACCTTGCAGTGGCACCTTCATGCCCCACCACGAGGAGGGACCTGGCTCCTGGTGAGCTCAGATCTTTGTTCCTGCTCTGGCTGGTCCTCTCCATGGAGATGGTTCTCACGCCTCTCCCACCCTTCCCATGACTCACTGCTGCACAGGCTACAGCCCTCCCTCACCAAAGCTTGTCAGTAAAGAGCAAAAACAGAGATGGAAAGTAAAGAGCAAAAACAGTCACAAGGAATGACTCTGGCCAGTGTGTTGACAGAGCTTCAAATACCTCCCCCTGCCAGCGGTGCCCTGGGTGCTCCCCTGCACTCTGTGCCCACAAAAGAAGGGAAGTTCTGTGGGGACCCTTCAAAGCACCAACCTTTGCCTGCCTCTTCAGCAAGGAGGAGAATCAAAGCAGCAGGCAGGAGAGATTTATCTTACAGCAGCTCTACAGAAACAACTCAGAGGTGGCCTCGAGAGGCAGCAGCTGCTCTGTGTGTAGGGGGGGGACCAAGTTCAAACTGTAGGTAAAACCTGTTTGCTTTCAGTGTTAGGGAGGAGAAGCAGCAAGCTGTGAGCCCAGTGAGCCTGCAGGCTTTGTACAACAGACTCAGAGACTGCAGACCTCCAGCCTTCCAGCTTTTTATTCATTCCACGGAAAACCAGACAGTGTGAAAAGGATGAATTCCACTCATTCCTCAAGTTAGTGCAAAATATTTAGTCAGTAATGTAATACTGGAGGACAGAGCAGAGTGTCTGAGCTGAACTAGGTGCCAGCTAAATAACACAGAACCCAAGACACTGAAGAGCCCCAGGGAGCCAGCAAGCAGGGCCAGGCCATGACCCACTGCCCTGAGCTGCTGCCCCTCTGCACAGCATCCAGCACCCACCAGTGTGTTCCAGTGGAGGCTCCCATCAACCCCCCCTGGACAAGGGAGCTGCCTCAGACACAAACACACACTGCACAGAAGAGCTTTTGTTTAGATAAGTCAATATTTTACTGCTAGCAAAAACACAGCAGTGCAACAGTCAGATCTAACACTGCTGTGATTGTAGGACAGCCTGCAGGGCTGGGAATGCTCTTGGCCCAATGGAGAGGGGATGATGGGAACAGAACCAATCACCACATTCAATTCTTCTTTTTGTAAACATTTATAAAATCAGTACTTCTCTTGCAAATTTCTGAATTACTACAAAATTCAGTTTTCAGCAGTTAGAATCCAAAAGGAAGTGCTGGCAAGGGGTCACTAAGCTGGGGGAAAGAGTGAACTATCTAAGTGGGGCTCAATTCCTTTTTGGAGATAAACTTTGGATGTAACTTTGGGCTGGGTCTGTATTTTTCCCTCACCCTCCTGCATGAGAGGGCTCAACAAGTGCTGCCTTTGACTGTGTTTCTATCAGAAATCTGTTTTGGGGAAGAAACAAGAGCACTGCCAGGACAGCAGCACTCCAGCATTCTTACCTTTTATTTAGCACCATGTTTCCTAGTTTCAAGTCTCTGTGCACAATATTTTTCTGTAAAAAATATAAGAGTATAACATAAGCAAAAGCCTATTTAGAAGTGTAAATTCCATACTCAGACCAGAACACTAAAAAAAAGTCATGGCATCTTCATTCTCAGGAATAACCCAGGTCAAGGCTGCAGGTCGAGTTCCATTCTGGGTACTTTGTGCACTTCACTTTGATTCTGATCAGGACAGAACAAGCAAATTTGCTACTCTAACACAAAGAGCTCTCAGACTGGAGAGATCTGAAGCTGAAGTGTCCAGGCTCAGTGAGGCCACTGTGATGAGCAGCAGCCCCACCCTGTGCTGCCCTGCAGTGCCCCGTGCCACGGGGTAAGAAATCCAACATCCACAGAATCCACTTTTACTGCAACAGTTTCTAGTTCATTGATCTCAAACTTACAGCCTGAGGTTCCGAACCCACAAATCAATTCTTACATTGTGATTTATTTTGCTTCAAAAGGAAACAGCTTGTGTTTCCTGTGTTTGATCAGGCTCTGCTCTCCCCTGGCTGAGGTTACCACACTGTGGTTCCCCTGCCCTGCCCTCAGCTGGCCCCTCTCCACAGCCCACAGACACCACCTGATCATCCAGAAACGTGAGGAGCAGGGAGGGAAGGGAAGGGAATGCTCTTTAGGGCTCGGGGCAGGAGGTTTTGTACAGAACACTGCCAACATCCATCTCCTGTAACCTGGCCACTGCCTGCACCAGGAAGTTTGAAAGCACCTATTATGCTAATGTGGGAAAACTCAGCCTCCCAGCACTGGAGGGGTAAGGAAGCTCTCACCTTGTGTAATGCTTCTACCACTCGTACCACGTCATAAAATATCACCACTGTCTCCCGCTCGCTGAGTCTCTTCTCTTTAATGACATAATGCTGCAGATTGATCAGATCTGCTGTTTTGTCACTGAAATCGTGAGCACAGAGACAGTCCAGCACCAGGCAAATGCGCTTCTTCATCTTCCTCACCATCCTGTTGGCTTCCAGATCTTCTATAATTTCACAGGCCCGGTCCTGCAGGGAGGCAAACACAGCAGCAACCCTTCAGGGCAGCCTCAGGGCAGGGGTACAGAGCTGGGAGAGCAAACAGCTGCAGGGCCATCTCAAAATAAGCAAATGCAATCACAGTGCTTGGTCTGTGCCCCGAGGTGGGATTTCAGAAAGATACAGGAGCTCTACTTCATGAATCCCACAGAATCACAGACTGGTTGGAAGGCACATTAAAGTTCATCCAGTCCCACCCCTGCCATGGGCAGGGACACCTTCCACTAGCCCAGGTCACTCCAAGCCCCATCCAACCTGGCCTTGGACACTTCCAGGGATGGGGTAGCCACAGCTTCCCTGGGCAACCTGGGCCAGGGCCTCACAACCTTCACAGGGAGGATTTTTTCCTCACAGGAGAAAAGAGGGCAGAGGAAGTCTGTGCTGTCTGGCTCTGTGCCACGTCAGTGCTGATGCTGTTCATACACACAGACCCCTTGAGCTGAGCCCAGGGAAGCCCTGCAGCAGAGCAGCCTCTGGGAACAGCAGGGATCCAACACACTGCTCACGAGAAGAACAGAAATTTTCAGACACAATTAGCAGTTCTTCCATGACATTAAACAAGACACAGTTGAGTTGGACATTCAGCTTATTTCAGACCTAGTACAGATGGTCTCAAGTGAAAAGCATGTTGACAAAATGTAACCAGCAAGTCAGGCAATACCAGCCATCAAACCAGTAACTCCCATCAGCCCCTCACATCAGTGAACAGCTCTGAAGGGATCAACAGCAACACAGTCCACTCACACAAAAACTGACCAGCACAGTGACCAGTTTAACTGGCTGAAACAGTTTCTTGGCTATTTGTCCCCTTATTAGAAGTCATCATAATCAGTATAAAGAACAGAAAGTACAAATTTAATTTTAAAAGTTGTTAATTAATTTGCCATTGAAGCAGCTGTTGTCCTGTTTGAAGGGGACAGTGCTGAACGCCTGTCCCACTTGTGAATGTTCTCACATTTCCCAAATCCCAAACTCTGTTACATCCCACTGAGCTCTGCAGAGCCCCTGTTTGAAGCAGCAGTGGTTAATCTCAGAGTGCTGGAACTCTGGACACACAAGAACGGGGTCAGCACAAACAGTACATTAAACAAAAGCAGCTCAATCCACCAGCAATCCCTGGCATTGCCCCAGCCTGGACGGTGAGCAGTGTACCTGGAAGAGCCCGTGATGATGGACCACTCCTTCCTGGTTGTGGAGCAGGGAAAGGAGAGAATACTCCGTGTGCAGCAGCATCTTGCCCTGTCGCTCCTCCTGGGTTTCTATTCCTTTATCACCCCTTTCTTCTAAGGTGAGAATCTTCAGGAAAAGGGAAAAGATCTTTATGGCTCTCAGAAAAACCCACACGTTCCCTGCCCTCTCTGAGTTTTGGCATCCCCATGTGTTTAAACAGCTGATGGAATTGCTCTCGTGGATGTGTCCTTGCCACAGACCTGGCTGAACCCAGCACCCTCCATGCAGAACGTGCAGAAGCAGCTTCACAACCACAGAAAAGGGGCTCAGGTGGCTGTTTGCAAACATGCCAGGTGATTTTTCCCTCCTGGAGCTGCCCTATTCCAGGCACAGATCCAAGGGAGAGCAGCAGAGGCCCTGTCTCAGGGCTGATGTGGACACAGATGTGTGCCTGGCAGCGCTGCCCTGCCGAGGGGCAGCTCCAGCAGCCGTGTCTGACTGCACTGGCTCAGCCCACACCACTCCCTGCACGGGGCTGAGGAGCCCTGGGGATCCGGGAGCTGCAGTTTGCTTACCTTCAGCTGATAAAAGTCATCTGTCCCGTCCTTTCTTGCCAAACACTGAACAATACTTGGCACAGGGGAGTTACCTAAACGTGGACCTACAGCAGAAAGCAGAGACAGACTTGTTTTCCCTCCAGCAGCAGTGACTAACCCGGGTTACATCAGCGTCACGCTACGTTTGCTGCAACCAAGTTCCCTTTTCGCAGGGGCCTGAAAGCGTTTCCACAAATTGAAAGCTAAAAAACCCCAAAGGTCTTAAACTCTGAAACCTTTCAGGACAATGTTTCATTTGTTCCCTTGAGAAACATTTATCAAAGCCCAACCGTGGCCCAGCTGCCTGCAGAAGCCCTCATTTCTGCATGTCTGAACCACACAGCAACACCCATGGCAACTGCTCCTGCCACACCTGGGAACCAGCTGCCACCTCTGCAGGGACGGCTCACGAGTGCCCAAATTTGCCCAAATTTCAAGTTATCAGAGAGTCTCCACTCCTCAGTTTAAATCAATCAGCTCCAACTGATCATCCATTAGTTTCCACGGTACAGTCTACCATATTTGACAGCTTATAGAACTAGTTCTGAACCAACAACTATTCTAGTAACTCTTCAGAGCTGGCAGAGAGGCCTTGCCTTGGCACATACCACTTCTAGTGGCCACTAGTGCAGTATTACATTGCCCCTGTGCTGATGTGACAGCACATTCCAGGCCAGCAGGGTCAAACATCTTCCCAGACCCCTAATCAAAAAGCCCCCAGATGAATTTGCTCATTAACAAAGTTTAAGAATGTAGTTAAAAAAAAAAAAAAAAAGAGGTAAAAACGAGGGCTCATATTTCTCTCCAAAGCTCTGCCTGCCTTGCTGCACTGGCATCCCACACCTCCTCAGCTCACCCCAGGTTGCTCTGCACATCCACTGACCCGCGCTCTTGGGTAAGACACCGAGTTCCACACCTGCTTTCCCTCATTCCACGGTGCCTTTTATTCTCAGTTTTGCCACCAGCAGCTCCCCTGACAAGTGCAAATCCCCCGTCCCTGCTTACCCAGGATGAAAGGACCTGCTCTCTTGGCGTTATTCCCAGAAATCCCCGCGCACAGAGCCTTTGCCTTGGCGGATGTTTCCCCAGCTCCTCTGTCCGATGCTCGCCGCTTCATCCTCGGCTCTTGAAAGGGAAGAGAGACCACGTCCCATGAGCCACTGAGTTACTCCCTCCTGCTAGCCCTCGTCTGTACTGGAAGGCTCTCACCCACGGGAGCACTGGAGGCTCTGCCCACTCCTGTGTCTACACAGGGCTCTGGCAGAGCAGGGGTGGGCTGGAGGCTCCCAGCGTTTCTCCAGGCATAAATCAGCCTCGTTATTCAGAGCAACATTTCTTACAACAGTTGTTTGAGAGACATAGTGGGAACAAGTCAAGATAATTAAGGCTTGTTTTACAGCAAAAACGAGTTTGCAAATTAACATATTCCAAAAACCTCGGAAAGAAGGTGCCCAAGTTATCCCTGTGTATGGGTGGCTGCTGCTGCTGCCCGGGGGCTTTCGGGGGATCCTCCATGGGGGATCCCCACCAGGCATCACAGTCACCCACCAAGTCCCTCAGAGGCTCGAGTCTGTTCCTCAAACAGCTAAGAATGCACAAAACTGATCATAAAAATTAATATTTTTCACCTTTCCCAACAAGGGCATAGAAAATAAACATGCTAGTTATCCTGAGATTCAATTAAATTCTCAATGACTTTTCAAAAATTTATTTTTAGCCTTGAAAAAAGTCCCCTCTCTTTTTGCACCTCTTTAGGATCCGACCTTGTTACATCTCCATCTACCTACATCCAATGCAGCTGAAATTTGGAGTCCAGCATGCACCAGCTCCAGCCAACAGCAGCTTTGTTCCCAGCACACCACCTCTTCACCTTTAGCTCTCAGAAAACAGCTTCAAAGACTTTCACAAACATCATCACATTCAATGTTTGTGCTCTGACTTTTTAAAGATATTTTGGGGGGTGGGTGTGAAGAGGAACCAAGCACAGCTCCATTTCCTCACTCAAACCAAACCCTGGGAGTTTTTCCCTAAGAGGTTACTACAGTAGAGTGGAAAACATTTTTTGTGCTGCCCTT
Organism: Lepidothrix coronata; assembly: GCF_001604755.1. Lineage (NCBI taxonomy): Eukaryota > Metazoa > Chordata > Aves > Passeriformes > Pipridae > Lepidothrix > Lepidothrix coronata. The sequence goes on from NW_016690327.1 coordinate 1,560,528, forward strand.
ATCTGTTTTAAACGAGCCACAGTGTTTCACCAGGCAAGAGAGTGACAAAGGACTGGATGTGAGAGCAGTTCCCCCTCTGGCAGCCCCGCCCCTCCCGTGGACACAGCTGATGTCACTGCATTGATTCATCCAGCAGTACCTGTCCCCAGGAGCAGGGACAGCCGGGGAGATAAGGGGAGGAGTCCTGCAGCAGACTTTGCATCCCTGCACTCCCAACTCCCACTGCCCTCTCACCTCAGCAGAGCACTGCCACCAGGCCCAGAGAGCTGCACAGAGCCCTGAGCCCCACGGCTCCTTGTTCCCTTCACATCCCCGGCCCAACATCTGACTGTGCCTCACAAACCCCTCCCCTCCTTGTACATCGTCATCTCTGCTGGAAACATGTGAGTAACATTTCCACTGGAGAAACCCCCCCGCACAGGAACTCTGGGATAAACCCGTTGTGCAATCGGGTTGGACAGCTCGCTGGTGCAACGGAGTTACTGTAAACAGGGACTCACGTAGTTCAGCATCAACTGTATCCTTACTCTTCCTCCAAACTAGGTTTTCCAACGTCTCAGGAGACAGGAGTCATCACCCTGGAGAAGGCTGGATGGGCAAAAGGTCGAGGACTCTGTAACATGAAACAAGAGGCACTTGATGCTGTGGTTCTGGATTATTCTGACCACAATTATGCATTTGGGATGAAGCTGGAGACCTGGCCCAGGGGGTTCTGTCACACTCTGTTCCCTCTCTGTGCAGCCTTCACAGGGAATCACATGAGCAACATCAGGCTGCACCTTTTCCCACCCAAATACCACACTGGGCAGTCCTTATCAGCGAGGATTAACCCAAGTTCACATTTAAGCCTGGCTCACGGCAAATCCCAGCTCGTGGGAAGCCGTGTTGGACATGACCAAAACCCTCCATGAACACAACATTCAACGGAGCTTCCTGCATGGGAAGGCAGGTCCCAGTGTTGCCTCACTCCTTCCCGGGCCAACCTGGCCAGGGACAGCTCAGACCCGAGTCATCAGCACTCCCAGGGACAGAGCCTGGGCTCCCATTGGAAAGGCTTCCCTGGGAGCAGGCGGAGCTTGGATCAGGCAGGCCTGCGGAGGAGTCGCTGGCTGGGGTATTACAGGGAATGTTTGCAGGGCACATCCCAAGGAAAGCAGGCTGTTGCATTAAGTGTATGAAATTTGGCCAAAACTACACCCCTTGTGTCCCAGCTGGTCCTTGGAGACCAGGATCATCCCACCCTGGGAGCAGGGAGAGGAAGTCTCCCACCGACTGTCTCCAAGGGCTTTTGGCTCTTCCTCCTCACCAGGGGAAATTTCTGGCCCCCTCATACACAGCCCAACCTTCTTCTCCTCCTCCTGCAATGCCACATACAGCACGATCTACGTGGGGAGTTGAGTAAGAGAGTCATATGTGGTAGCATGTACTTCATTAAGCTTATTAGCATATGCAGGGTGTGCTTTTTAATATAAAAATGACCCTTAATCAGGCAAAAGTTACTTTTTGGCTATAGTGTCCTTCAAAGTTTCAGTCATAGGACTTTGTTTTGTTCTTCAGTGCCAAACCAAGCCCATCCTGTCTGCACTGTCCCTCCTCCCATGGCCAGCTCAGCCTTCCCGACACAATTCCATCCCCAGAGATAACGTGCAATGCACCGGGGAAGCCTCGGCCCTCCCCTGGCTCATTATCCCACAGGGGCCGGGGTGGGCTCTGCTCCCCTCCCTCTGCACAGCACCAGGGGAGATTCCCTGTGCAGGAATGTTACCATTACTGGGGGCTCTGGAAGCTGAACCGTTCTCTGAGAGAAATAAACATATGTGTGTGTATATATATCTCTCTCCCTATAAAAAAAGCCCATTGTGTGAGTCAGTGCAGCCTGTGTTCCGCTGCGCTGCCCTTCCGGGAAGGGAAGCCTGCTCCCGAAACGGAGCCCTGACTCACAGGGTTCTTGGAACTGCACGGACACTCATTCAACTTCTTCCCCGAGCGAGAAGTTCGCTCGAAACCAGGCACAGAATCTGTCTGACCAGAGAAGGAAAAATGCCAGGGCACTGGGCAGCACGAGGGGCTGGGGCACCCCTGTGCCGCTGGAAGGCACCCGGGAAAGCAAGGACAGGCTGAGCTTTGTGAGCTGGGAGACAGGAACAGCCCTGGCAGCCCCCGCTGAACCCCCCCACCAGAAAGACTCCTTCCTCAGCCAACCTGCCCATCAGCTGAGTCCCGGGCACGTGAGCAAGGCACAGCCAGCACCTGGGAGTACAGGAGCCCAGCACACCTTACCTCCACCCACAGCCAGCTGTGGACAGTCTCCAGCTCCTCAGGGACAAAAAAGGCTTCCACAGTCCAAGTCACACATCAGGGAAAGCACATTCCAGCCCGGCCCCCCCGTAGGCAGCCGGGGAAACTCTGAAGCACAGGGTTCCAGTACGTAATTTCAGCGCAAGCAACAAGCTGGGCTTTCTTCAAGCCCTTCTGATGCATCACCACATGAGATAGCCAAGGACTCATCTCTGGGAGTTCCCTCTTTGGTTACATAAACACCAACCTCAGCTTAACCCTTTCAAGCTGAAGCGCAGGCCACATTCCCCGGGAAAAATCCCTGCTCCAGCCCAACACCCTCCCAGCAGGAGCCTGGAAATGCAGCTGCAGCACCCGAGGCTGAGCTGCTGCCCCAGCGCAGTCCCCAACCAGGGACTGCTCCCGTGGCCAGGCTGTGCTCACCCTTCAGACCCCAGGAGGAGAGGGGTGTGGTGTATCCCGAGGTTTTGCTTCTCCTTTATTGGCCCTGTCACCGCTGACGTGCCACAAGCCCCCGCAGCAGGAGAGCAGGAGCTCTGTGCCCAGCGCGGCGTGACCCGCACACGTGCTGACACTTCCCAGCCAGGTGTGGCCCCGGTTTCTCCCAGCAGTGACTCACCTGGCCCTGGCTGGAGAGGAATGGATTGAAGTTCCCTGCACACGGTGCCAGGCCGGCGTTGCTGGGGTTTGCAGTGTGACAACACACCGACAGGTTCACCAAAAAACACCGACCCAAGACAGGCGTTTCACGCAGAAAATGACCACGGGCACACAGAGCTTCCTCTGTCCAGCAGGAGCTTCCAGCTGGAGCTCCCGGGCAGGAGGGAGGCACAGATGTACAGCCAGGATATCTGCACTGATAATACCCCCCTTATTCCACCTGAGCAGGCTGGGCAGCTCAGGCACCAGTCGTAGGCTGACTCTAATCCCAGGATGGTCTGAGTTGGAAGGGAGCTTAAAGACCATCCCATTCCACCCCCTACCATGGGCAGGGACACCTTCCACTAGACCAGGTTGCTCCAAGCCCCGTCCAACCTGGCCTTGGACACTTCCAGGGATGTGGCACCCACAGTTTCTCTGAGCAATCTGTGCCAGAGGGCCTCGTCACCCTCACAGGGAGGAATTTCTTCCCGATACCTAATCTAAACATACTTTCTGTCAGTGGGAAGCCATGCCTCCTTGTCCTGTCACTCCAGACCCTTGTAAATAGTCTCTCTCCATCTTTCTTGTCAGCTCATTCAGACACTGGAAGGCCACAGTTAGTTCACCCTAAAGCTTCTCCAGGCTGAGCAGTCTCACCTCTCCCAGCCTTTCCTCTCAGCAGAGCTTCTCCAGCCCTCTGATCACCTTGGTGCCTCCTCTGCACTAACTCCAGCAGCTCCATGTCCTTCCTGTGCTGAATCACAGCACAGCTCGGTGCCTACAAGGCTTCCCCTGCCTGCTCTAAGGAGACAATTCCGTAACACCCTGAGGATCAAACCCAGCTGAACTCTGCTCTTAAGGGACACGATGCCGTGACCAAACCCTCAGCACAGACACCACAGAGGAACAACCAAAGGATGCAGCGCGAGCCCCCAGCACACCTGCACTCAGCAGGGTGTGTGAAACCCACACCTCAAGGCTCTCAAAGGCTCTGCAAACTACCAAAGCACTGAACCCCCAACACCAGTGCAGCACATCCCCCCACAGCCAGGCCAGGGCGGGACACCGGGAGCCCCAACCCCTCCTGTCGGGGGGAAGGTGCCATCCCACAGGCTCTCCCCCGCCAGGGAGAGCCTGAACACCCTCAGGGCCGGCACCGGCGAGAGCAGGGACCAGCACCGGGCTCTGGGTGGGGGAGATCGCTCAGCCCCCGGGGGAGCTCCCACGGGGAGCAGGTTCAGCCCCCCGGGGCAGGTTCCCATTCCCCTCCTTCACTCCCCCATGGCCCCACTCCCGTTGTTCCCATTCCCATTCCCGTTCCCACTCCCCTCACTGCCCCATGGCCCCGTTCCCGTTGTTCCCACTCCCCTCACTGCCCCATGGCCCCGTTCCCGTTGTTCCCACTCCCCTCACTGCCCCATGGCCCCGTTCCCGTTGTTCCCACTCCCCTCACTCACCCATGGCCCCGTTCCCGTTGTTCCCACTCCCCTCACTCACCCATGGCCCCGTTCCCGTTGTTCCCGTTGTTCCCACTCCCCTCACTCACCCATGGCCCCGTTCCCGTTGTTCCCGTTGTTCCCACTCCCCTCACTCACCCATGGCCCCGTTCCCGTTGTTCCCACTCCCCTCACTCACCCATGGCCCCGTTCCCGTTGTTCCCGTTGTTCCCACTCCCCTCACTCACCCATGGCCCCGGGCCCGGCCCGGCCCGGCCTCGCTCCGCTCCGGGCCCGCCTGGCACCGGAAGTGACGCCACCTCCCCGTCCCAGCCCGCCCCCTGCCGGCCGCAGCCGGGCCGAGGCAGCGCCAGCGCTGATTGGCCGGCGGGGGCGGTGCGGGCTGTGATTGGACAGAGAGTGAGGGCCAGGCCGGAGCTTTGCGGTGGGCTCTGATTGGTTGAGGTGCCTTCAGGAGAGAGAAGGGAGTAGCGAAGGCCGATTGGCTGCGGCGCGAAGAGCCCATCGCTGATTGGCTGCGACGGGACGAGCCTGTCGCTGATTGGCGCAGGGTGCTGGTGGGCACGCGGGAGATTCGAACGCGCGCTGATTGGCGGAGGGGCGGGGCCTGACGCGCTGACCACGCCCACATAGCCCCCCCTCAACCGGGACCCCTGGAATGGGGACTCCTGAATGGGGAACCCCCCCACACTGAGGCACCCTGGGTTGGAACCCCCATGGGCAGGGAAAGGCCGAGCTGGGGGTAGCAGCGGGACGGCAGCTCTGGCCAAAGGGTCTTTTGGCCCATCAGAGGAGGGACACGAGCAGAGAGAGACCACGGAGCCTTTTAAACAGTTATTTGGGCTTATTCATTACAAAAACCATCCCTGCTCCTCCACAGGCACCGGCCCTGGGAGCAGCAGAGCACAGAGTCCCTGGGGGTGAAGTCCTTGGGCAGGATGTCTGGTGTGGCAGTCCATCAAAGGGGCAGGTTCATCCCGGGTCCATCCTTGCCCTTTCACCTCACTTGTCCTTGGCCTGAGGGAACTCCCTGCGCCCCTTGTCACGGCCCCCGAAGAAGCGCACCCTGTGGATGGCCTGGAGCTGCTCCTCGATGGTGGCCCTGATGTCCACGTCGTCGGGGATGTGCACGTAGCGCACGTTCCTGCCGGTGACGAAGAGCTCATCCAGGTGGGACACGGCGCCGTGCCGGTCCGTCAGGGTCACCTCGGCCAGGCGCACGTTCATGAAGGCGTCCACGCTGGTGACGAGCCCCGCGGCCGCGCTCTCGTCACGCAGCTCCACCGTGGTGACGCGGCCCCGCAGCCCCTGCAGCAGGATCACCAGGCTGTTCTCGGCGATGGTGCGCTCCTTCACCGAGTGGCTCACCTCCATGGCGGCTGGGGGGACAGGGCTGCGGACAGGGATGAGGGATGGGGACACAGCTGGGGGGACAAGGCTGCGCTGGGACAGGGCTGAGGGAAGGGAACAAGGCACACTGCGCCTCCACACCCACCCGTCACACCCACACCTGTACATGTACCACCCCTTTCACGCTCACCTGCATTCCTACACCCCTTGCACTCGCTCAAACTCTCACGTGCACACACACCACCCCTCTCACGTTCATCTCCACAGGTACCACCCCTCGCCCTCTCCTCTGCCCTCTCACCTACACTCACCCCTCTTCTCGCCCGCTGCCCCCCTCCCCAGCCACCCCCATTCTCCCTGCCCCCCCCGTTGCACACTGGGCTCCTCCGCGTCCCCCCCCGCACCCTCACCTGCGCGCACACACACACACACACACACACACACACACACACACGCACACACGCGCACACACACACGCGCACACACACACGCGCGCACACACGCGCGCGCACACACGCGCGCGCACACACGCGCGCACACACGCACACACACGCACACACACAGGCACACACACAGGCACACACACGCACACACATACGCACACACGCACGCGCGCACACACATACACGCGCACACACACGCACACACCAACACGCACACACCAACACACACACACACGCACAGTCCTCCCCGGTCACCCCCATTCTCTCCGTGCCCCCCCCATCCCGTTACACCGGGGGGGTCCCGCGTCTCCCCCGCGCGCACTCACGCGCCCCTTCCCGCGCGCTCGCTCACGACGCCCCGCCCCCCTGCGCACGCGCGGCCCCGCCCCGTGCCAGGAAGGGGCGGGGCCAACACCGCCCCGCCCCGCCCGGTGCTCCGGGGCTGTCCCGGTGTGTCCCGCGGCTGTCCCGCTGTGTCCCGGTCACAGCCCGTCCATCAGTGCCAGCAGGTCCTCGCCCTTCTCGGCGCTGCCCGGGCGCGGCTCCGCCACCTCCAGCTCGCCCAGGATGCGGGACAGCTCCGCCCGCCGGCCCGGCTCCTGCGGGAGACACACCGCGCTCAGCCCCCACCGGGACCGGGACGGCCCCCCGGCCCCCCAGCCTGCCCTGATGTTTGTCACGATTCCAGTTCTCTTAGTAAATAATCACCAGTTCCACCGGCCTGGCAGAAAATCGGCCATTAGTTACTCAGTGTACCTTACTTAACATTACTTAAGTGAAATGGGAAAAAATGTATTTTTAAGTCACTATTCTGGGTGAAATTCAGCTCTTGGCAAGGAAGGAGTGGTGAGAACCAGAGGTGAGAAACACAAAACGTACCTGTGTGGCTTCGATGTTGATGACCTTGTAGGACAAGTCCTCTGGTCGGGTCTGTGCAGCGTGTCTGGATGGAAAACATGAAAAGGGGGGTTAATCCCATGAAGACATACAAGGCAGTGATAAAAATCAGGTTTCATGAGGCTCCTGTAGGTCCACAGGATGCCCAGAGGAAGCCTACAGAGCCAGGCTGGACAGGGCTTGCAGCCACCTGGTCCAGTGGAAGGTGTCCCTGCCCATGGCAGGAGTGGAAATAAAGGATCCTCAAGGTCCCTCCCAGCCCAAACTATCCTGGGATTCTATGAAGTTTGGACAATGACCCTCATCCTACTTGTCAAATTAATGTATCGACCCCAATTTGGAGGCTTTTCCCTGTCCTACATTTTTCTGTTAAGTGCAGAAGAGAGGGAATATCTCTGTAGTTGAGATTCAAAGCAGGTAGGAACATCCTGCTCGAAGGGCTGGCGAGATGTCTCTGTCCCTGCAGACAGGACCAAGCACAGCTCCCGGCCAGTGGCACTGCCAGCAAGGCACCTGGAGCACAACAACAAAGGGCTAAACCCTGCTGGTCTGTCCCTAAAGCTGTGGAGGGCCAGCTTTGGTCTCCAGGGCTCCCCACGAGGCACCCCAGAGCCCAGCCCAAGAACATACTCTTCCTCCTCGTCGGTGGTGAACAAATTCAGCCGAAATCCCGTCTCGCCACCAGCAGGTTTCTGGATGTCCAGACCCCCCAGCAGCCGGGCCAGGAAGTTCAGCTCCTCCTTGGCCAGAGGGTTGGGCACTGTGTTCTCCTGCAGGAACAGCAATGAGCAGTTACCAGGGAGACGGGGCCTGCGAGGAGTTTTGTTTTCTGATATTCCACAAATGTCCTTCAGAGCGATACAAACACACTTGTGTGTTGTTCCTGGGACAGGCTGTGCAGATAACCAGGAACCACCAGATTTATACTGGAAAGGGCTGCTGGAATTTACAGTCCCAGGACAAGGTAATTTTCCAGCTAAACTGAACAGCTGAGAAATCTGTAAATCCAGCTTTGTTTTCTGAGGAGATTAAAAGAGAAGCAAGCACATCCTCGCATAAGCCTGTGGATTCTTTGGGAAAATGTGCCCTTCCCCTGGCTCCAAAGGGAGCGGGAAGGACTGGATGAGGCTCGGAGAACAACAGAAGAGCTTCCTTGAAGTTATCCCATACCTGGAGACCAAGAAGTTGGCCAGTTCAACCAGTGACAGGCCCATGACAACACTGACCTTTGCACGGGATGCCAAGTTTTTGGATGATCCCGCCATGTGTGTCTCCACTGGCCGACTCACACTGTACCTGGAGGGAAAAACACACAGGGAAGAAGTTACTGGGGTGAGGGACAGGAACTGGAGGGAGCAGCACAGGATGCAGGACTTTAGGACATTTTCCTGAAGCCTGTGAAGAGCTGCAATGAGAGGTTACAGCTCAGCCTGGTGGAGTATTGAGGCACTGAGGTGTGTGAGGGACAAAGCTGTAAGAGGGAACAGTGATCTCCCTTTGGATGGAACACAAACATGGAGAATTCCATGGATTTCTTGAACGTGGTTAAATTAAATCACATTTCACGTAACATGCAGCACCAGGTGAGAGCCCTCTTTACTCAGCTCTATTGGACACATAAAATCAAGTCTTGCTCTTTCCCACAGCTCTTTATACACACTGCCCACTTGTGTCCTGGTGCAGGGCAGCACCTTGTAACCAAGTCAGGCTGATAATGGCAAAAGAGGCAAAACCACACAGCTTCTGAACAATCCATATCCATCAACATTTGGTTCAGGTTCCTACACAGGACAAAAATGACTTACATATTTGTTCCAAGTTTGAGGACTCTGTCTCCATAAAGCTCAAAAGATCCTTCCCTTTGGGGAGTAACGTAATTCCCAGCAGTGGTGAACTCAGTCCTTTTAACTTCCACTCCTTTGTGATTGAAAATCCTTAAAACCAAGGCATTATTGAAACATTTAGTAGTTTTATTCCTGATTTTCAGTACCTACTTCCTCTGCTTCCCACACAAGGGGAATAAAACCCTATTCTGTAAAATCTGCCTTTTACAGGATAAATTACTAACAGCCCATTTACTGGGACAGAGAATTCCAGAAGCAGCTCAGCATTTCATTGCTGGGTGACTTAGCCCCAGGTCATGCCCTTTAAATAGTATTTACTGGAGTTCAGCTCTCCCTGTGCCAGGAACAGCACTGGGAGGGGGCTCCTGAGGCCTCTGGGACCCCGAGCAGCCCCAGGCAGGCACCGACTCACCTGATGAGCCCTGGCACCTCTGTGCCCCAGGGGACAGGCCCCGAGATGGGCAGCACGAAGCGCCCGTTGGAGTTCTGCACTTTGTCCTTCAGGAAGATGGAGACCTGCAAAAAGACATCACACCCCGGGCAAAACCAGGCCTCTGACCCCCCTGCTCTGGAGGCTGAGCCTGAGCCTCCCTGCCCAGGCTGGGGGAGGTCTGGATGTGTGTGCAGAGACTGTGATACCGAGCCAGCAGTGTGGGATTGTGTTTCAGAGGGTGAGAACTGATCTAAGATTAAAAAAATTGTATTAAAAAGTATGTCCTGTTCATGCACTTGAGTGTGATCAGTTCATTTAGAGAATATTGAGGCTTCAAGCTCAGGCTCTGAGTTTCATATCAAGTTTCTAAAACAAAAAGCAGATTTATCAGCTAGCAAATCATGCTGGCAGAGATTCCTTTTTTCATAACATATTAGAATTATTCAGTATTATTGTAGTAGATCCATGTGTGAAATTTGAGTGCAATTACAAGCACATCAGGATGACTGAAAAGCACAAGTAACAAACCCAAACCTGCAATGTTTGTAACCAAATCCCTCTGTATTCCAGCCCCAACTCCCTGTCATTCTCCCTGCCATCAGGCTCTTACCCTGATGTGCATGTCCTGAAAGAAAATGAGGAGCGTTTGCCTGATGAGCTGGAATTCACCATCAGGGAGACAGTTGTACGTCTGGAAAAGAAAAACCACCACAAAAGGCTTTGCAGGTGTTCATGTCCCACCCAGGGAAAGGGGGAAACAAGTGCCTCAGAATATTCTGATACACAGAATATGCAGTATATTCTGATCCACTTGCAGGGGAAGCAGAGATGCTGTAAGGGTGCTGCTCATCATTATCAGTAATTATGTCTGTGACTAAAAGTCTGATTTAATTTCTGCTGAAGTCAGTGGAGACTTAAATCAGGCTGAATAAGCAATATATTGATTTAAACTGGGCCAGCAGAAAAATACCACTTGACTCACAGACATGTACAATGCAGTATTTAGTCTCTAAGATTAACCTGAAAGAGGTAAAAAACCATGAAACCAAACCACAGTGTGTCCCACCCTTTTTCTGAGGGTTCTTACTTCGATCAGCTGCCGGAAGGTCTCATCCACCTGGTTCAGAATGGCAGGGGACTCGTAGATGAAATCCTTGATGGCATCCAGGTGGTTGAACGTGACCAGCAGGATGTCCCTGGGCCGAGGGCACAGCAGCACTTGGTATTTGAAGGCCATGGTCATCAGGTCATAGAGCTGCAAGAGAAGGGAACGGAGCTGGG
>NW_016690327.1:1571202-1606645 GCF_001604755.1 Lepidothrix coronata
ACCCTGGAGGTGTCCCAGGAAGGCCTGGCCATGGCACTGAGTGCTCTGGGCTGGGGGGCAAGGGGGGGGTGGGGCACAGGGGGGATCCATGGGCTGGGAGGGCTTTTCCAACCTCAGTGATTCTATGAATTTCAGCAGCCCTGACACCCAGGTGGAGGGCTCTCTGACAATCCTGCTCTCACCATTTTTCCCCAAATTGGCTGTGGATTTACTGTTTGCAGGCAGTAACTCCAACACCTGCAGCAGCCAGTGAGTGTCAGTACATGAACACAGACACTGACACACACCCTCAGAGGTGTACATTTTCAATTATATGAAAACGTCCAATAAACTTAAACAATCCAATAAACTTAAACAATAAACTTAAACTTTAAACTTCTTAAAATCAAACACTGAGCTCAGAAATACTCAGTTGTAAGGTAGGTGGTACCACCATGGATTTCCCAACAGCTCCTTTGGCCGAGAACCATTTTCACAAAGGAAGCAAATGGAAAGAGGGCTGTTCTGAAATGGTAAAGCCAGGGATGGTTCTCAGCACAGAAGCTGGTGGGGGGCAGCAGGGAAGCCCAGCCAGGAGGGGGGTGTTACCTTGTCCATGCTGGCCTGGTTGAGCCTCATGATGGAGGCGTGGGCCAGCCGGTCGTACACCGTCCTCAGGGCCTTCTTGGAGTACAGCTCCTGGGGCTTGAACAGCTCCTCCATGAACTTCCTGTTGAACATGGTGCTGATGATGTCGTTCATCACTGCAAAGACAAGGAGGCTCCGTTGTTTGCTTCCCACCATCCCTGGGGTCCATCCCACACGGACACCGGGGGCTCCCACGGGAGCTCAGCTGGGAGAGCAGGGACAGGGCACAGGAGAGGGGACAGCACCTCCCAATCCCACACTCCCTGGGCCCTGCCTGGGCTGAGCCCGCTGACATTCCCCGGGGCACAAACCACCTGGGCTGAAGGCAGCACTCCCTGGTTCCCAGTGGGAACAAGGCTGGCTTTGCTGCCCTGGTTTTACAGCTGTGGTTGGTACTTTTCACTTGTAAATAATGTTGTTTATAGGCTGCTCTGACACGTTATTATCTAGAAAAGCTCCGGTTCCGCCTCCTAAGGAAACTATTCTGGATCACTCTTGAGCTCTGCAGACTGCAGCTGTGCCTGTTCCCCTCTGACACTGCCAGTCTATCTTTTCTCTCTCAACAGAAGCTCCTGGATGACTCAGGGCTCTCTGTAGTCTTTATTCCAAACAGATTAAAACTGGCAGGTATTTAAGGAAGCATTTATATCCCTGGGATCTATGTCAGCCCATTCAGGGCTCTCACAGCTGCAACACCTGCAGGCACTGAGTGGCTCAAAGGCAGAACTCCAAACCTCCTTATGTGTGGTTCATGTTTTATGTGTAAATTTGGACCTGGAACTGTTTTGTGACTCACTGAAGAGTTTGTAGAGCTCAGGAGTGCTGAGTGTGAGGGCTGTGCTCTGGATATCGAGCTTTTAATGCACAGAAAATGGAAAACATTTTGCACTGGTTCAAGCAGATGCAGCATCTGAGCTTCTGTGCTGGATTGGACATTTTATTATCTCCCTGACAGACTCTGCAGAGTTATCACCAATAAACATTTGTTTCTCTGCCAAAAGAATGGTAAATGAAAATGCCAAGCCACACAGATTACTGGACAAGCATGGATTTTCCTAAGCAGGTGACTGTTACTGAAGCCCACAATGCCAGACAACCCTTGGGGATTAGAAAAATCTCAGAACAAGTAATAAAAAGAAAAGGAAAAAGAAAAAAAGTGAACACAGAGACAGTGGTGGTGATCAGTGCTTTGAACTGCTGCCCTAATGATTCCCTGGGGGGTCAGACACATGGCTTTTCACACCTGCCCTACACCAACAGCCACAAGAAAGGTCATGTCCCTGTCACTCCACCTCTTCCAACAGGATTAAGTCCCTGGGAACATTGCTGGGAATGCTGGGAGCCTGGGCAGGGGCAGTTGTGAGGGCAGGGGCCTCCAGAGGTGATTCTCTGCCCTCCCTAAACCTGCTGGTCACAGGCTCCTCCTGCACTGGTCACACACAGCCCAGCAGCTGACAGGGCTCACTAGTCTGGGCTTAAGTACCCAAAATACCTGAGCAGTGGATAATAAATACACCTGAGCACAAAGAGGAAAAAAATCCCTTCTTCCTCCCTTCCTTTCTAGTAAACTGTCCATAAAACAATCCCTACTTGCAATCTGAGGCAGAAACCCTTGCTATTTCAGGGAGAAAATCAAATATTATTAGTATCTATTTCATTTTGAAAGGAATCAATTACGAAAACAAATTAGAACTTTAGCCTTATACAGCTATCAAGGAAAGTATTTTTAAGCTGCTTGTGTGTGCTGCCCACACAAAGGCTTCTCCTGTCTTTGCAGAGTCACAAATAACCCAAAACACCACCAGGAGACAGACACCTCCCAGTCTGGTGATTTATCAACGGAACTGAAGCTCTGTGTGAACCACACACCCAGTCTGACATAAATTATCTTCTAGAATTAAAACCCCTTGTGTGGGCTATAAAAAGAACCGAGAAAGACATTAAAAAAATCACGGTAAAGGGCAAATCTCACACAGTTTGATAATAAATCTGTCACATGGTCACTAATGACGCAGCAAAGGTCCCAGAGAGGCCCTGGGGAGCTGCACACACCGGTGTGGCCACGGCAGGGGACACTGGAGGGCTGGCCCAGGACGTGGCACAAGCAACACAGCAAAAAGCAACTGAGCAGAGAGGGGGGGCATCCACTGGGGTGGGAGGAGAGAAACCAGTACAGCCAACCCCTCGTTGCTTTGGATGAGATAATATGGAGCATGTCATGAGACTTCTGAGATATTAAAGGCTGGAAAGGGGGTGATCTTGGAAACAGGATGCGATGGTAGCAAAAATAAGCTGGGGCAAACCCCAGGATATCAGTGTTTACCTGCAGTAAACATTAAACCCTGCCACAGGTGCTTATTTTGAAAAACATGAACCATAACCCTGATCTCTGGTAAGAAAGGGCTGCTCAGAAGGCCCCTGGGAGTTCTGCTCATGCTCACTTAGCAAACACCTGAGATTCAAGAGGTTCATTTCCTCACCCAGCTCTTCAGCACAGCCCTTGCTGGAGGCTCCTGTTCCAGGCAGATTCCAGAGGGAAACGTGTTCACACCTCAGCTGCTCCCCTGCAACACCCTCAGGCTCATCCCAGGCAGGAGGAGCTCAGCTGAGGGGCACCTGCTCCTCTGGGATCACCCTTTGGGAGCACCAGGACGGGCTGGGAAGGAGAAAGATGGGAATGCCTTCAACCTTCCCTGGAGTTCACCTGTCCAAACCCTGAGCGGTGAGTTAGACAAGGCCTTGGAAAAATGGAGCTTGCCCAACATTCCTGCATTTCAGCAGACAAACAACCCCCACACTGCTCACACATTGCATGCTTGCATCCAAACAATGCCAGGGAAACACAGACTATTTTGACAGGAAAGACCATTCAGATAATAAGTTTTGATCCATTTACAGTCTCTGTTAAATCAACAACTGGTTTTTGAGGCCGTGTGATTTTGAGACGTTGCCTGTTTTCTCTCAAGGTGCATTCTGAGGCCCAGGTGAGCATTCCTGTGGATCTGTGACCCTGCCTGAAGGCTGCAGGAGCAGCCCCGGGGGCAGGCAAGACGAGCCCCAGGTGAGCCCGTGGGGTTGGACTGGTGCATGCAGCCAGCAGTTACTGTACCTCGTTTCCTGTCCACATCTGTCCATTCATCTACACGAAGCATATAAAACAAAACAGCATTCGAGACGTGAGAACAAGAGTTGCAAGGAGAAGAAAAGAAATAAACTAAAAAAAAAAAATAAAAGAGAAAAAAAAAAGAAAAAGGAAAGCTAACTAATGGATTTTTGTCTCTTCTCATCAGCATGTGGCACTGGAGAATCCTGCCCTCCCCTTGGATAAAATCCTGCTGCTTCAAAGCACATCAAATTTTACCCTTTGCACAGAGCTTGGGAAGTTTTCAGTTGCATTTTTAAGTGAACAATATTTGAGTGAACAGCTTTAAGCATTAACAAACACTTCGGTGTGGATGAACCACATCTCAGTGAAATTAACACCCAGTTTTTTGGAAGATAAATATCCACGTGTGGATAAACTAGAAGAGATCCAGTTCTCCTGCTGAGATACTCCACCAAGATGTAATTTAGTTTGAACTCCAAACTCAGCCCTGTATGAACAGCAGTAAACTTTTGTCAGATCATTCTCTCAGGACACACCATAAATAAATAATTACAAATTGCCCCCTCACAATAATATGATAATTAAACAGTGAACTCTTTGGCACTTCATACAGGACAGGCAGAAGGGATAAACATAACAACCTCTTCAATACCGGGCTCAAACCCAGTTGATTTTTTATTAAAGCATCCCAAAGCTTCCCCAGGCACATTCCCCATCCCACGACAGGGAGCTGCAAGGACTTGTAAAGCAAAGCTGTAGTAATTTAAAGTGGAAAACAAAGAGGTGCTGGGCTGTGAGCTGGAGTTTGGTGCCACATATGAAGGCACAGGACTGCACAAGGATTTCGGCCAAATGCTGCTTGAGAGATCGTATAAAAACCAGACAAGGGTTTCAGGAGCCGGGCTTGTGTTATTTGAATTCAAGAAAATTTCATATCCTGCTTCTGCACAGGCATTAGAAATTTATTCCTGGAAACTCCTTCCCACTGCAGAGTGACCTGATCTGCCCCAGACAGTTCCGGACCTGGGCTGGCATCACCAAACCCTGAGTTATTTTGAGCCCAAAAGCACGTTTCCGAAGCTTTAACCCCCAAACCAAGCCCAGAAACACCGACGGGGCTCCAATCCCTCCTTGTCTGCGAGAATCTCCCAAAGCAGCCCCGGCGGCACCTCCGGGCTGTCCCCGCAGAAACTTCCCGGAGCCCCTCGGCTGCGGGACAGCACGGAGGGTTCATTACCGCGGTAATCACCGTGCCAATTAATTACCGCGATGGGGCCCCTGCCCCGGAGCGGCACCGACGGCACAGCGTGTCCGTGGGTCCCGGGGCGCATCCCGGGACCGGCAGCGGGGGCAGAGCCCTGCCCGGGGGCACCGGAGCGGCCCCGGGGGGAGCGGCCCCCGCCCCGCGCTCACCTTTGCGCGCCTTCTCCCCCGGGATGCTCTGGGCGCGCAGCCGCTGGTCCAGGATGTAGAGCATCTCTCCGCCCAGGTTGAGGAACAGCAGCGGCAGCGTCCGCGCCGACATGGCCCCGGTGCCGCCCCGGCCCCGCTCCCGGCCCCGCTCCCGGCCCCGCTCCCGGCCCCGCTCCCGGCCCCGCTCCCGGCCCCGGCCCCGCTGCAGCCCCGGCCCCGCTGCCCGGCAACCGCCGCCCAATGGCGCGGGCCCGTCTTGGCGCGCGGGACGCGCGTGCGCGCCGGGCGGGGCCGGGGGGACATCCCGGCCTGAGGGGACACGGAACCTTCCCAGTGCCACCCCCGGCACGGGCACGGGCACGGACACGGACACGGACACGGACACGGAACCCCCCCAGTGCCACCCCCGGCACGGGCACGGACACGGACACCTCCCACAGCCCGGGGGGCTCCAGCCTGGCCTGGGACACGCTTTCAGGCGTGGGGCAGCCACAGCTCCTCTGGGCAACCCCTGCCAGGGCCTCCCCACCCTCCCCTTCCAGGACACCGCACCAGCCTGAAATTAAACGTCCAAACCACTGGAAGCACTCGCTGCCCTCCCCAGGCGCTCAGCTCGGCGTGGACACCACATGAGCACAGAGGCTTCCGGTCTTTGGGCACGTGTTTATTGTCAGGCTGGCTGTGATGCTACACGGGAGTTCCCTCCTGTGCTGGCTTCTCCTGTGCCAACTTCTGCCCCTCCTGCGTTTGCTTCTCCTGTGCCAGCTTCTCCTGCCCCTGCTGCCCCCGGGCCGCCCTTGCTCTCGCCTGCCGCTCTCTCTGCTTCAGCCTCTCCGCTGCTTTCAGCTTCTGTGCCTCCTGGTACACCTGTAGGAACAAAAGGTGAGACAGGGGTTGGTGGAGCTGCCTGCAGAGCTGCTCCCTGTGCAGGCTGCTGTGGGCAGAGCTGCTCCACCACAGGCCAGATCATCTCCTCCCTCTGCGTCTCCTCAGGGCTCCGGCCAGCCCTGCTCCAGGGAATCATCCGGGCTTATTCCACTAACAGAGAGTTACAGAGGTAGGAAAAGACCTCTGAGATCACCGAGTCCAACCTGTGACCAATCCCCACCTTGTGAACCAGACCAGAGCACTGAGTGCCACATCCAGCTGGCTCCAGTCCTTTGGATCCAGTGTCATTGATTCCACTTGAGCATTTACAGACCCGAGGCACAGCCAGCTTTTGGTTCTGCTCAGTTATACCAAGATCTGCTGCACGCAGTAGTTACACCCATGTATTCAGAGCAGACAATGGGTGCACCCACATTCCGATTCCAAACTGCCATAAAATTATCTCATGTACCGATTCCCATACCAGGCTTTGAGGAAAAAACAGCTGGTTTGAAAAATACACTTTTGAGCAAACAAGTAGCACAACCTGAAGCGCCTGAACACAGCACATGTGTCACTGCCCATGACACAACCGTCCCTCGTGGAGCTCTTGGCCGAGCTTAGGCAGTTCCCTACAGTCATTATCAAACCCAAAGCCTGGATTAGGACTCGGCAATCAGATCAGCCCCTTCTGTCCTAACTGTGCCCTCCTCTGCAGCGGTGTTTCCCCAGCCCAGCTCCCCTGCTCCATACCTTGATGCAGAAGGCCTTCTTCACCAGCCAGCGCTTGGTGACGCGCCGTGTGTAGGGCGGGGGGAGGCTGTACTGGATGTCCAGCTGCTTGCAGGTGTTCTCGAAGGTGTCGTAGCGCACCCGCCGCAGGTACCCCAGCAGCTTCTTCCGCTTGTCCACGTCCATCAGCATCCGACGCTTGTTGTTCTTGTCCTGCAAAGCACCCGGGGCTCACTGGCCTGCAGGGACACTGCCCTGCCACCCCAGAAATCACTGAGAGCACACTGGGATGGGGCTGAAAGGGAACGACCAGGTAAAGGACAGGGCCTCAGAACAGCTTGTCTGGGGTGCTGCGAGCGTGTCGGGTCAGCACAGGGAGATCCAGGAAGATTTCATTTACTTTGCACTGGAATTGCTTTCTCCGTTCTGTGGCTGCACCTTCCCCTTCCTCTCCGACCCTGAACTCTGTTTTCAGCTTATGTGCAGTTTCAGGTGGTGGCAAAAGCTGCAGGGAAGGTCTGCTGGCTAAAACCTGCTGCCCCTGAAGTGTACTGCTCCAGAACAACAGAGGCATTTACCTTCGTTTGGCCAGAAATCAAATGGGAAAATAACCCATGACTTGGCTCTGTCTGACTGTCTGGTTGTTCTCTGGAAGGGAATGTGCAGCTGAGCCCCACCACTCATGGCAATCCCTCATGGGAGACATTTCCCTGTCCTATAGGAGTGATTTGTGTAAAGCACAGGCTCCAGCAGAGGAAGTCTAAAAGGTCTCTTTGCTGGAACACTTGGTACAGCTTCTGGCTTGTAATAAAATCTGAATTCTGTTCTGTTTTACCCTTCCAGTTTTCACGATTAACAAACAATTACACACTTGTTAATCCACTTCCCACCTTTTGCCCTGCATAAAGAACCTTTAGTAACTTTTATTGATAAACTCAGTTGTGATGTTTCAGATTAGGGCCCGAACCCAGGTAGCTGCAGGCAGGGAAGTGGCTGTTGGGACATTCACACAGCCCTGCCCACCAAACGTTTCCATGAGCAGCACCAGGAGAGACTTTGCTTTGTCTTTCACTGCAGCTGCTGCAGTGACACATTAATTAGTGAAAACTAAGCAGTGCAGCCACATCTGCAGGGAGAAGTGGAGCTCAACTCTGCCCAAAGGACTCTGCTCAGCCATTTCCTCCAGCAGTAACAAACCTGAACACCCTCCACGCCGAGTGGGTGAGAATCCGGCTGTGCCTGAGCCAGCAGCTCCCCACACTGGCACCAGGGAACAGCTGGAACTATTTCATAAACCTCCTTAGGAAAGCCACAATCCCCGAAATTAAAGTCCTTTTGTTCTAAACCAAGAAAACCACCCGAGCAGCTGCTGGGTGTGGGCTCAGATCCCCGAGTTACCTTGGGGTGCCTCTGGAGGTGCTCCTGGAACATGCGGATCCTGGCAGTCAGAACTGCAACTGTGAAGAACAGAGTGAGCTGTGTGAGAGCAGCAGCCTTCCCAGGTGATGCAGGATCCTCTGCCTTCCCTGAAGCTGCCAGCTGAGCACTGCTGCTCCTGGGGGACCCACAGCACCACAGCAGACACTGCCCACCACACCACAGCACACAACCTGCAGAGCTGTAACTGTTAAGAGGCTGCTCAGTTAGAAGGGAAAATTTTAACAACAGATCATAAAAATTTTATCTGTGAAATTCCTCTTGCACTCAGTTCCCAGTGATTTTACATTCATTTCACCTCATGTGGCTCAAGCTCTGGAGGAACAGAAAGCAATAAAGGTGTTTTTTTAACAAAAGCACCAGGCCAGCTCTTTGGGATTTCGGGCTCTGGAGGGAGCTGCTGGTGGCACTCTGAGGAACTGAAGGGCTTTACTGATGATGAGGAAGTGCATCTTGGTCAGTGCAGTGTGGCCTTTGTCCCTGCACTGTCCCCACACTGTCCCCACACTGTGCTTCAGCCACAGCTCTCCAACGCAAAGGGAAATTTGAGTTCCGTGGCTAAATCTGGTTCATTCTGGTAACAGATGCAGCTCAATGCTTCATGTCACAGGGGCACTCCAAGCAGAATAATGCACACACTGCCTTTGGAGGGTGGATGTGGAGCGGGAATTTGGAAGCACCCCAGCAGCCTCTGCCAGTGAGCATCCACTGCCTCTGCAATGCTCCCACACCCGGAGCAGCCCCCCAGGGCATCCTGCCTCTTGAGTGCTCTCCTGGAGGAGATTCTCCTAAATTATACAGCCAACTGGAAGTGCTGGGGTGGCAACAGCTGAATAAAGGCAGAGATGTTTCATCTGCCAACAATATCCTTCCCTGTTAAACTTGCCTTGCACCTCAAAGGAGCCGTTGTCGCTGGGAGACCTCCTGACCTTCTCCACCAGCTGCTGCGTCTTGATTTTCATCTTCTCCTTCTGTGGGTCACAGGAAAGCTTGTCACTCTCTCAGGAACACTAAAGGTCAGAGACACCAGCTCCCTCCACAAACACACAGGTAAAGGCTTTGCATTTAAGAGCTTTACTCAGTGGTTTTACATCCTTTTAAGCTAAAGTGACAACCAGCAAGGAGCGGCGAGATCTCTGTGCCACTTTATTATCTGTTTGTTTTCTGGGCATACAGAAGTAAAAATAGCTCGAAGAACATCTGCTGACCAGTGCACTGGTTTCTAGAACACAGGAGGCCAACCACAGGCAGCAACAGAACACAGCTCATCACCCCAGGACTGCTGAATACTTTCTTCTCTCATTTTAATGTGCAATTATTATCCTAAAGAAGACTGTGGGGTAAATTCTAGAAGCGCACAAGAATTATCAAGAATTATCAATCTCACGTATTTAATCACCCCAGATTTGCAGTCACTTAAAAATACAGTAACTGAAAGGTATTTACCAACACAGACAGGTCTCACACAAACGTGCTCACTAAATCTATTTTTTTCCCCCGAGCAGAATGACACTGACCTGACTTGCCATTTCCAGGGACAACAGCCTTCTCACTACATCATCCACGCTGCAAGGAGACAGCAGATCAGTTTATAAGCTACAATCAAGTCTATTTAACAAAAGAAATGAGCTCAGGTTTTCAGAACATACTCACTTTCCTCAACTTTAATTTACTCTACAATGGAGTAGAGTACTACTCTCACAGGGAGTAAACAAAGACCTCCCACAGCCCTAACCACTGACTGTGTCTGTAATTTGACTTTCAAACTGACTTTGCGATTTTTGTGCCCACAGAGCATTAATTAGTTAATTACTGAGCAGGTGACTGCATCCACATGTGGTTCTGTGTAAGACACAAAGCTCTGGAGAGAACAGCCATTCCCTCTCCCTGTGTCATACCTGTTCATTACTGGGAGATTGGCATAATCCTTCTTCAGCATGGTGGGAGGGAGGTCATCCAGCTGGCTGGGGATGTCTACAAAGAGGAGGCAAACGTTTGAGGAAGAGCAGGACAGAGCCAGAGCTCTGAGCTGGCAAACTGGACCAGAGGAAAAATGCTGCAGAGGAAACTGTGCTCCAAACAAGACAGGAGAACTGAACAGATCCAGCCAAGCTGGCAGCAACTGAGTGAATAAAACAGGTTCAGCCTCTTCCCTTCAGCACTCTGGACTTACAACGTGCTGTACGTGGATTTACAGAGTCCACTGAGCTCAGAGATCACAGCATGGTTTGGGTTGGAAGGGACCTTAAGAGATCATCCAGTGCCACCCCCTGCCCTGGGCAGGGACACCTTCCACTGTCCCAGTTTGCTCCAAACCCCATCCAACCTGGCCTTGGACACTTCCAGGATGGGGCAGCCACAGCTTCTCTGGGCAACCCGTGCCAGGGCCTCCCCACCCTCACAGAGCTCCCACTACTGACAATCACTGATTTTCCCACATTCAGGAGCTGCTGAATCTTCTGGGTGACTTCTGAGCAAGGAATTATTTCTGAAATGATTTCTGTGCCATGGGGGTACAACTCTGAGCACGTCAACAGCACAGCACTTGGCCCCGTGGTCCTGTGGGTCCTGACCTACCTTTCCTCCTCCTTGTCACAGGTCTGGCATAACCTCTGGCTGCCTGGAGAGCAGGGCTGCAGGCTGGGGGGAGAAACAAAGAGTTACCAGACTCGTGTGCATGTCACACACTGCTCAGCCTGTGCAGGGGCAGAGAACTGAGGCTTTCTCTGAGCAGTGACCGGGGCTTTAGTGCCAGGGCAGTCGGGACAGCTCAGCGGGGCTCTCACAGAGCTGTGCCCATCCACGGCTGGGCACGGAGCAGCAGCACAGGCTGCAGAGCGGGAGGGCTGCCCTGCACAAATGTGGTCACTGACAGAGTTTAAAGTGAGGAATTAACTCCAGTGATGCCATGAGCGAGGTGGAGGGGCTGCTCTGGGCCCCCCAGTGCCAGAGCTCGGGGCAGCCACCCCTGGGGACAACCTGTGTGTGACCCCGGTGTGAGCACTCAGCATCCGCCTGAACCGAGTCCTTTGACCTTTCAGGAACAAACTCTTCCCGCTGCTGTTCCAGGCCCCGGGCATCGGGTTATTGCCCTGTTCCTCCACCGTTTGCAGGCACAGACCCGGCAGTCCCTGACCCGCCTCACAGGAGCCGAGGGGCCCGGGGGGCTCAGGCCGCCGGGGTCCTGTCCGCGCCCCGGGGCCCCTCAAGGTCACCCGGCTCTGTCCCCTCTCAGGTGTGTGGCCCCGAGTGGCCCCCGGGCCACCTCCGGCCCCGGGACCGCCCCTTCCCTGCACCCTCAGCTCCCGTCGCGGCCCATCCGCCGCCCGCTCCCCAATTCCCCCGCCGGGCCCCGCTTCCCCTTCCACCCCCCGTCCCTGCCGCGCCCCCCGCGCCCCTCACCGGCCCGCGCCCTGCCCAGCGCGGCGGCCCCGCCGCGGCCCAGCAGCGCCAGCATGGCCGCGCTCAGCGACACGCCGCCATGGGCGCCGCCATCTTGCTCAGGCGCGGCGGGCGAGCGCCGAGACGGGGCGGGGCGAGAGAGCGAGCGCCGAGACGGGGCGGGGCGAGAGAGCGAGCGCCGAGCGCGTCGATGGGAGTGCCAGTCCCCACCCCGGTCCTCGTCCCGACCCTCTCCCGGTCCAGCCCTTGTCCCGGCCCTGTCCCCGCCCCTGTCTGTTCCCGGTCTCTTCCCTGTCCCCGTCCCTGTTCCCATCCTCATCCCCATCCCCATCCGGTTCCCGATCCCGCAGAGGCGCCCGGGTTGTTCTCAGCACGTTCCTGTTTATTGCGGAGGGGTGACAGGAGGGGACACACAGTGCGGGATGGAGCCGGGCAGCGGTGGATCCCCCATGCCGGGTCCCCGGTGGCGGTGGATCCCGCATCCCGGTCCCCGGTGGCATTCCCGGTGCCGCTGCCCGGCCCATCCCGCGCTAGTCCGCCCGGCACTCGTGCAGCTCCTCGGCCCCGCCGATGCGGAGCCCCTGCAGCAGCGGGAAGCTGGCGGGGGTCTCCTCGGGGACCCACCAGTCCCCGGCGCCGTCCCCGCGGCCCCGCAGGTTCTCGTAGAAGCGGGGTCCGGACTCGGGGAGCAGCCGCTGCCCCCGGTACCCCGCGCCGCCCACCCGCGCGTACTGCACGGGCTCGCCGGGGCCGTCCTGCCGCACGTAGGGCCGGGGCAGCGCCGAGGGGGCGGCGGGCGGCCCGGGGGGCTCCTTCCCCGGCGGCTTTCCCGGGGCCCCTTCCAGCACGGTGACGGTGGAGATGGCGGCCGGGCCGGGCTCCCTGGCGGCGGGGACCAGGAGCGGCTCCTGGGGACAGCGGGAGGTCACAGCCGGTGCCACCTGCCCCTGGTGCCACCTGCCCCCAGTGCCCCTCACCGCGGCCCTGGCGGGGAGCAGGGCTGGGGGAGCGGCCATCCCGGTCTCACCTGTGGCAGCACTGCCGGCACCCACTTGCCCAGGCTGCTGTTGGCAGGGTCAGGGACGCTGGGCCAGAGCTGCTCCTTCACTCTGGGGACCAGGGGACGAGGGTGCTCAGCCAGGGGGGCTGGAACGGGCGGGCTCGGGGCTGGGCTGGCTCCTGCCAAGCTCATGGCAGGATGTCACCACTCCCGGGACCACCCTGTCCAGGGGCTCCTGGGGCAGCCCAGCCCGAGACAGGGCTCCTGGTACTCACCTCTCGTTCTTCTGGAAGCAGATGAGCAACAGTATGAGCAGGAGAAAGGCCAGCCCCAGGGTCAGGAACAGGAACTGGATCTCAGTGTCATCTGGGAAGTGGGACAGGGTCACAGGGAACTGCGGTGGGCACCGTCAGCTGCACTGGGCCACGAGGCCGGGGCAGGACCCGGGGTCTGGGGGTGCCCTCCCCCCGTGGCTGCCCCCTCACCAAGCACTGTGGTCACCAGGGTCAGGCTGGTGCCGTTGGTGCCGCCGGCAGCCGTGGATGCCATGATGTGCACCTTGTACAGGGTCGAGGGCCTCAGCCCCCGGATGACAAAGGAGCTGAGAGAGGGATTCACGGTGGCACCTGGGGACACACAGAGCTGTGGTGGAATCCCCTCCCCTGCACAGCCCCTTGGGTCTCTGCTGGCAGGACCCGACCCCTCTGAGGAGGGCACAGGGTCTGAGGAGGGCACAGGGTCTGCTGATGCCCACACCCAGCACGTCGAGGCGGGACAGAGGGCACGGTCAGGACTCACTGGCCATGTCAGCCATGCTGTTGGCCCAGAAGATGGTGTAGTTGGTGATGAAGCCGTTTTGCACCTCCACTGGCAGCGGCTCCCAGCACAGCTCGGCTTCTGACTTGCTGATGCTCCTCAGGTGGAGCTTTGGGGCATAGGACGGTGCTGGGAGGAGCAGGACAAGGCACCGGGCACTGAGCAGAGCCACTGCCTTGGGTGGGAACTGGTGTGGGGGGTTCCCACTCCCGAGGTGTGGGCATCAGGCCCTGCCCACACTGTGGGTTAGCTGAGAACACCTCCAGAGATGAGCCAAACCCAGCCCCGCAGGCTGAGCTCTTGGGCACGGCCCCTGGATTGGGGCTGTGTGGGGGAGCACTTGTGCCTCCTTTCAGGAGGGCAGGGGCTCAGGGGGGCCCAGGGCAGCCCCGGGGGGCACACGTACCCCTCTGCTGGGAGTAGGCTGCGGTGTGGATGGGCATCCCAACGGTGTCCTTGTAGAGGGGGTACAGGGAGATGTTGTACCGCTGGAAAGGCTCGATGCCATCTGCAATGCAGGGCAGGGGGGCGGGCGCTCGGGGCACTGTGCCGAGACCCCCCGGCTGTGCCGCCCCCGCCCCACAGAGCCAGCCCACCCTGCCCTGGGAGTGGAGCCAGGGGAAGGAGGGAGGGTGGGGAGAGGGCTCGGGGCAGGGTTTGGTCAGGATGGGTGTCAGCCCCCCGGGACAGCCAACCAGGGGGGCAGGGACCACCCGGCAGGGCAGGGACCCCCACTTACACTGGATGAGGGCTGCGGTGGCCGCCCCGTCACGCTCCATCTGCCAGCAGGCGCTGCAGTGTCCGGGCTCAGATGTCACCCGCTGCCACTCCAGGACATAGGCGGCCACCGGGGCCGGCGGTGCCTCCCAGTGCACCCTGAGGCTGCTGATGTCCCCGGGCTCGGCCCAGAGCCCGGCCAGGGGCTCACCTGCATGGGACAAGCAACCGGGATGATGGGAGACGGGAGCATCCTGCATCACCTCCCAGAGTCAGCCCTGCTCCTCGCCCTGGTTGTGCACCCCATGGCAGCCTGCCTGGGGGAGCAGAGCCCCCCGGGGGGCACACAGAGGCTTCAGGCACTGCCCTCACCTTTCCTCTCCAGGAGGACAACCTCGGTTGCTGCCGACTCTCCAGCGGCGTTGTAGGCTGAGAGGTAGACCCTCCTGGTCCCCGTGGGCGCCGAGAAGTTGCACTCGGTGTGGGTGGTGTTGCAGACGGTGGGGGGGTTCCTGCCCCTCCTCCTGGGGCTCAGGGTGACACGGTAGCCCAGCACTTGCCCATTGGCCTCGTGCCGCCGTGGGGCCTGGGCACAGGGGGATGTTGGTCCCCGCGGGGATGTTGGTCCCCGGGGTGATGCCCCTGCAGCCCCCGAGTGCCCGCCTGCCCCCGCTCACCTTCCAGCGCAGCTGCACCTCCAGCTGCCCCCCTGCCCCGGCCGGCCGAGCCCCCCACCACGCATCCAGCTTCCCTGAGGGGGCTGCAAAAGGAGGAGCTGAGAGGGGCCAGCGCGGCCGTGCCCCAGCGCTGTGCTGCCTGCCCGGGCAGAGGGGACCCCTGGGTGACTGCACCAACCTTTCTCGTGGGTGGTGTAGTTCCTGCCCGGGCTCCACTCGCTCCAGAAGGCCAGTGCTGAGCTGCGCCGGCAGCGCAGCTGGAAGTGGTACCGTGTGCCGAAGAGGAAGCCGCAGCGCTGCGCGGTGCCAGCCCGGCCCACGATGCCAGTGACCTGGTGGCAGCCAGAGTGAGGGCTGTGCTGGCTCCTGCCTCAAGCAGGAGCTGGCCCTGGTGTGGGTGTGAAGGGACACCTTGTTGTCCTCCTCCCACACGAGCACCCTGCTGCTCCCACTGCTGGGAGCGCAGGGAGGGTCCCGGCTCCTGCCCGGTCCCACCGCCCCAGCCGCACTCACCAGGCTCCAGGCAGGGTCCTCGGGTGCCCGGTAGCGCAGCTCACACTGCAGCTCCATGTGCTCCGTGCCCCGCGCCACCTCCCAGGCCAGGGCAACGCAGTCGGTCTGGAAGGGGATGGACTGGATGTTCCTCAGGGTTGGGGGGTCCAGCTTGGCTGGAGGAAGAGCAGGAGAGAGCTGGAGAGATGCCGTGGTGGGCAGAGCCCGGGGCCATGGCCTCACATGCGTCTCTTGTTAATGCCAGGACCTGCAGCTGGGGTTCTGCAGCAAGAAATGGCAAGAAAGCACCCCAAACCATTTAGGAAAACAGCTTGTGGCAGGGGACAGGAGCTGGTGCATGTCCCTGCCTGAGACAGGGCAATGCTCAGGAATGCAGCACTGGCACTGCTCTGCATCAATGCCTATGAAGGAAAAACAGATTTTGTGGGGCTTGGTGTCTGGAAGACCCCACATTTGGGTCTGCCCACAGGTGAGAGTGTGGCACAGCCATGGGAGGGCTCAGCTGGTTCCTGGGCAGTCCCTCCCTGGGCCCAGAGCAAGGAGGATAAGCTGCTCCATCTGGAAAGGCTCCTTTTATAAATAGTTTATAGGCACTGGATCCATTATTAATAGACCTCCGGAATAAATGGGTAATCAATTGCTGGAGGAG
Organism: Lepidothrix coronata; assembly: GCF_001604755.1. Classification (NCBI taxonomy): domain Eukaryota; kingdom Metazoa; phylum Chordata; class Aves; order Passeriformes; family Pipridae; genus Lepidothrix; species Lepidothrix coronata. Next base: position 1,587,159 of record NW_016690327.1, read on the forward strand.
CTGTGGAGTGCAGCAGGTCAAGCGGCAGCTCATAACCCGCCGCACGCGCTGCTCGTGTAACGCGGCGCTGGCACCGATTCATCCCGGCAGGACATCCATCACGGAACCCGCCCGGAGGACGTGACCTAAACCCCGACCTGCTTTAATGGCACTTTAATACCCCTGTCACCGCTGACGAGCTTCCCTGGCCCCTGTGCTGTCACTCACCGACGTCCATGGGGTCGATGCAGAGATGCTCCGACTCGGCCGTGCCCAGGGCGTTGGTGACGGACACCCAGATCTCCATCTCCCGGTACAGCTGGAGCAGCGGGCGCGGCACCGTGCAGTGGTTGTGCCCGCCTCGTGGGGTGCAGCCCGTCACCGCCTGGGCTGTGCTCCTGCGGCAGCCAGAGGAGTGGGCTCGGGGTCCCTCCGGCAGAGGACAGGGCTTGGCAGGGGTTTGGCGGGGGGACCGCGGCCCCGAGGCTTACCCGGCACACTTCAGTGCCACGCTGGTGGGGAGGTGGCTGTCGGCTCCCTGCTCCCACTGGCACGTCAGCCCGTAGTCGCCGAGGTTCAGGACACAGCTGAGGTTGAGGGGCTTTGCAGGAGGGTCTGGGGGAGAGCGATCGGGGAAGAGCCTGAGCAAGTGCCCATCCCGGGTGGGGAGGAGGGTGACACGTGGCAGCAGCACTTACAGCCCGCCCTGATCTCGGCCACGGCCACGCGCTGCTTGGTCCCGTTCCACTCCACGCAGCACCACAGCCTGGCCTGCGTGCGGTTGAACTGGGGCAGGGTGAGCTCGGACACCTCCGTGCCCCCCGGACCCTGGCGCTGGCTCCCAGCCACGGGCTTGTTGTCCAGCATCCAGCTGATCCGGACCTTCCCCTGCTCCAAGCCCTGGCAGAGTTCCCTCTGGATGGTGCAGGTTGCTGTGACGGCTGAGCCCAGGGTCACAACGGGTGAGCCCACGGCCACCAAGGCGCAGCCCAGAGTCCCTGCAGGCAGGAAAAGCGTGTCACATCCTGGGCACGGCTGTGACAAAGCCAGCTCAGCTTCTTGGTGCCCAGGCAGGACAGAGGGATGAGCCTCTTCCCTCAGACAGGCCCCCCAGCCCTGGAGAGGAAGAGCCGGGCGTTGGGCAAGCTGCCAGCACGTGCCAGGTCCCATCCTGCCCGCGCCCGCTGTGCCACTGCTCTTCCTGCCAGCCAGGATGGGCACGGGGTGCTGGGGACAGCGGGAGCACACGCTGTGGGACAACACAGGACGGGCCCCACTCACCGCCCGGGCAGAGCAGCAGGAGCAGGGAGAGCTGGAGTAGGGGGGGTGTCCCAGCACGGCGCCTGGCCATGGTCTCCTCCGCGGCTTTGGCATCACCTGGAATGGAGAGAGCGGCTCGTCCCGGGGGTCGGCAAGGGCTGGGGGCGAGGCGGGCTGGAGGAGCCGGGCTCCATCGTCCCCGGCGCTTCCCGGAGCAGAATGTCCTTTAGCTGTCAGCGCCAGCCTCTCCCCAGCCCTTCCGACACCTCCGCCCCCGGCTCGGCCGCCCCCGCAGGCGCCGGCGTGGGCAGCGCAGCGGAGGCGCTGGGACGGGGGTCCCGCCCCGGCCCCGCTCCCCACCCGGGCACAGCACCCCCTGCCCGGCCGCAGCACGGGCTCAGTTTATCTCCGTTATCTCCAGCCGCTGCCGGGCAGAGATTTGCGGTTTGAGGGCGGGTGAGCGCTCGGGCTGTGGAGGGCGATCAGCTGGAGAGGGAAGCGAGTGACCGACGGCAGCACAGCCTGAGCTGCGGGTCTGCGCACGCCCCCCGCTGTCCCCCTGCCTGGGGCTGGGAATGGCCCTGCCAGCGGCCCCTGCCTCTGTCCCTGCCCGGCCACCGGCTCATCCTCTGCCCCGGCCGGGTCCCCGCCGTGTCCCAGGAGGGGCTGCCCGTGCTGTGCCCAGCTCTGGGTGCCCACAGCAGTTCCCTCCCCCCAGCCCCAGCCGACGTCCAGGGGGAGATGAGGGACTCGAGTGTGGGAAATGGGACAGCAGCCACCCCTGAGCACCCAGCACGTGCGGCTGTCCCAGGCAGGGGACAGGGCAGAGCAGCCACAGACAAGGTGCTCAGTGGGACCCGAGCACCACGCAGTCGTCCCTACCTCGCCCCCATCCCTGCTTCTCCTCCGTGCCCGGTGTGTCCGGTCTCGGCTCACCGCCCGCTCCGAGCGCTGGGCTCGGGCTGCCGGCGGCTGGCCGTGCTCAGCCTGTTTGCTAACATGCTGCTTTCCCCGTTAGTTCCTCAAAACCAGGGCCGTTAATTGCTGTGACGCTCTGAAGAAGGTGATTGCAAAACACTTCCCTGAAGGCTGCGACCCCCTCGCTCGCCGCAGGCAGGAAAGCCCAGGGCACACAGACATCCCGAGCAGCGCCAGCCCCCACCCTGCCCGCTCCAGCGGCCCGGACCTGGACCAGCTCCTCACTGCTACTGCCCTGGGGCCACCAGGCTGGGCTGGGAGACACGGTGGTGGACTTTGGGGACAGGTCCTGCAGGGGGACATGGGCTGGGGACGTGGGCTTCAAGGAGCAGGAGGCAAACCCAGCTGTGGCTGCCAGTGCGATGTGGTGCTGCCTGGGTGCAGCTCACAGCCCCCAGCCCATGTCTGTGCCCATGTGCATGTGGTCCAGCTTGCCCCAGAGTGAGGGGACCCACAAGATGCCCAAGGGCAGCCCATGACCCAGCCTTCCCACCAGTGCTCCCAGTGCCAACCATTTACACAGGTTATTCCAGCAGCTCCTCGCCCAGGCTGACCTGGGGGCTCACTGCCCCTGAGGGACCCCCATGTCTGGAGGGACGGGGCTGCCATGGGGGGTAACCAGGGGGTTGCCCAACCCACCACGCACTCACAGCCTTCGCAACCACGGCGACTGTTGTGCAAACTGCTGTTTACTCCAGGGTCGGGGCTGTGTGTCACCTCCACCGTACGTTACAGAGCTCACGCAGCCCCACACTGCCAAAAACTGGCACTGCCTCCCACAGAGCTGGAAGGGGGTGGCTGGGGGCTCTGACCACCGACCTCACAGCTCCCACAGTCCAAGCAAAGGCATTTTCCCCCAAATCTGCCCTGCCCAGAGGGGGCTGTGCTGCTGGCAGGGGTGGGGTGGGGGCTCAGCACCCTGGGCTGGGCCACGGGGTCGATGCCCACCACTGGCCCAGGCTGGGGGAGCTGCCCTCGCAGCATCTCCCTGGGGTGGAGCAACCCCCAGTATTTGGGGAGGAAGCGCAGGCCGTGGGGGCTGTTTACCAGCCGAGCAGGAATATCCGTGGGTAGCCATGGAGACGTGGGCATCTCCGTGGGAACTGAGGGCGTAGCTGCAAACACCCGGCTGGACACCGCCCTGCTGCCCGTGGGGCCCCCACGGGGTCCGTGCTGGGATCCCACGTCCCAGCGTGTGCAGGGGACCCCACCTGCCCCCGGCCTCACCCCATCCCTGCTCCACAGGGAAAGGGCCTGTCCCGGGAGGCTCCGAGCGTGCCAACGTGCCCTGGGAGCAGGGATGGAGCAGACCTGCCTCCGTGGCACTGCTCTCGGTTCCCGTTCAGCTCTGAGTCACCCTCACAAGCCCTGGGATGGGACAGGGGACGAGGGAGGGCGCAGGGTCCCATCCCTGCAGAGCCCCTACAGCCAGAGCCACAGGGCCTGGCCAGCCCGGGGGCAGGAGGGTGCATGAGGAGGGGGCTGCCAGGGGCAAAGCCTGGGATGAAGCCCGAGGGTCCCACGGTGAGGCTGTGGCTGTGCAGAGGGGGGGACACAGGCCATGGTGTGGGATAGCACGGGGAGCAGGGTTTGGAGGGAGGGTGGGTGGGGGCTCATGAGGCAGGTTTTGGGGTGGGTGGTGGGGCAGTGGGCTCCCAGGCCATGGCACAAGAGCCTCCCAAGTCCGAGGCCATCGGGCGAGGGGGAAGGGGAAAAGGGGAAGCGGCCGTGGGGCTTTTCCTGGGTTGCAGAGCGTGGGATGGGGACTGCTGGCACTGGGCAGCAGCCCATGGACGAGGCCAGACCCCAGGGACAGCTCTGGTCACAATCTACAGGCAGCAGCCCCACATTCAATGCTGGGGGGGGTGGTCTCAGCTGCCTCCGTGTTGCCAGTGCTCCTGACTCCATCCCTGCTGGGTGGATCATTACTATTAAGCAGAATAAAGTACATTCCTGGTGTGTATCAGCTCTGCTGGCAGCCAGAACCAGCCCCCCCAAGGGCTTTTCCCTTTCTTCTTTTTATTCCCTAAAAAAATTAAATATTGCCAGTCATGTAAGATGCAAGATCTAAGTGCAAAAGCTGCTGCAGTCTCTAATGGATGAGGAGAGCTGGTTAATTGCTGCTCAATATGATTAATTCAAACAAACCCCCTGCTCAGCTGCTAGCAGAGGGGAGGGAGCAGAGGGCTCCCTGCTAAGCTGCCCCATGGGTGGGCAGACGTGGTCAGGATGGGACCCTCGACTCAGGACAGCACCACAGGGGGACACGGGGGAACGTGGGGAGCCCAGGCTGCCAGCACAGAGCTGCTCCAGGGATGGGAGCCCAGCTGGGACTCTCCTTTGTCTGCAGGCTCTGGTCTCCCAAACCCCAGGGATGCCCCTGTGCTCATCCCTGCCCTGTGCCACCACCGGCTCCTCCCCAGGGAGGAGGCTGCAAATTGGAGAGGATTGATGGTGGGGGGCTGACCTTGAACAGCTCCCAACACATTCCTGCAATTAATGAGGCAGGAGGATTAATTTCTGCGTGGCAGATCTGGGGAGGCCCTGGTGGGCACAGGGAGGGGGAGGAGGGAGAGATGAGCTGCCATTATTCATCTCTAATCTGTGAGACACCAAAGGGATGCCAGGGCTCATCTCGGCAGAGTGATCCAACGGGTGCAGGGTGAGAGGGAGAGATCTCCCATGGGCCCACCTACCCCTTGCCTGTCCCTGAACTCCTGGCTCTGCTGCCCAGGTACCTGTGGTGGAGGAACCTCCCCACGTCCGATGGCCCAGCCCCGGGCCAGCACCTCATCCCCTGCCACTCCTGGAAATTCCCACTCCTTTCTGCTGAGACACTCCAGAGCCCGTGGAGCATCTTGTCCTTCTGCCATTGCTGAAAAGAAATCTCCCTTTGATGCTGTCCCCCACCAAACCACCAGGGCAGGGGGGTTTCTGCCCCCACCCCATGCCCACAGTGCCAGGCAGCACCTCTGAGTCTGATCCCGGCTGCCGGTGGCCCCTCCTGACACTTCCCAGCAATCAGGCTGCAAGCACAGCACTATTATTTTTCTGCTCTAATAAACACCTCTGACAATAATAGAAAAAAATCGGCTTTCATCTGGAGAAAAGGATACCTGGGAATTATTTACTCAGAGTCAATAGCGGCGGGTGGGGGGCCGCCAGCCCAGGCAGGTGCCAGCAGCTGCTTGTGGCTGGAACATTGCATGGGAAAGGAGCAAAGCCCTCTCAAATGATCCCCCCTTGCTCCTGCTCCCCCATCTTGGCTGTGCTGATCAGGGGAACCCCCCTCTTTCTCTGTCCATGCCACCCTGGGACACGCTGCCAGTGCCAGGCCCCTGGAAGGCACAGGGGGGCTCCGGGTGCTTGAGCCGTGGGGTGGGAGCCCAGCTCGGAGCTGGCACCTCTCCTCTGCCTCTGCTGGGATCTGTGAGAGCAAGAACTGCACGGTCAATTGAGCTAATCACAAAGGCAATGAATGTCTGCTCCGAGAGGCTCTAAACATCCCCGCTCAGAGCCAGTGACACGAGGAAATAGGAATCCAACCAAGCGGCCTCCAAAAGTGTTTTATTCCCCATTATTTTCATTAGCTGCCTTGTAATTTGATTTGTCCCTCTCCTGCTGCTGGCTGGCTCCGTGGCCAAGAGCAGTGACAATGAGACACCGTCAGGAGCCCCGGCGGTGCTCGGGGGGGTCGGGAGTGACGCAGCTCCCCCGGCTCCGGGGCTGTGTCTGTGAGAGGGGACTGAGCTCTCATATTGCCCCGATCTCTTGCCCAAAACCCCTCGAGGCTCAGGCTGTGGTTCCCAGCACTGCCAGTGCTCTGCCTGGGGGGCACAGGGTGAGGGCCCCACTGTCAGCACCTCCCGCCTCCAGGTGCTCCTGTGCCCCTGCTCCCGCTGACATCCCGTCCCCATTATCTGCAATTTCCTTGAAAGCTGTCAGGCCTCACCGGGGCCCCTTTGCAGATGAAGAGAGGAGGAAACAAGCAGGTCTGCATTTATCCCACTAGAAATTAATCCCCCCCTTCTTATTTAAAGGTATCAGTGAATGAGGCCAAGTTGTTAAGTGACAAAAGAAAAATGATTCTTGCCTTCCAGGGTTATTAAAATCATGTTCTACAATTTTAGCAGCCACAAGGAAGCCCAGATAATGACAGATGATGATAATCCATCTCCAGCACAGCCTGGTCTATAATGATACTGCCCATATCTCTTGTATTACCACCAATTACTCAGCGTATAATGAAAATGTACATTCATTCTGGGGAGCTGCGTTTGCTGCCTCTGAATCCAATTTCTCCCTCTCCTTCTCCTGGCCCTCTCTGGCTGCAGCTGGAACCCCCGCCATGCCTGGCTCTGGGATCAGGGCTGGGGGAGCCTGTCCTGTGCCGTGCCCCTCACCCTGGCCCTGCACTTCGGGATGGGAGCGCCTGCACGGGGCCTGTCCGGGACACAGGGAGGAAGGGAGAGGCTTTGAAATGCAAATTGCAGGAGGAACACGAGGAGATACAAAGCAAAGTGAATCCTCTCTGCTGCACCGAGGTGGCAGCTCACAGGTAACCCAGCCGGGGCCAGGGCAGCCCTCAGGAGCTCCCAGGAGCTGCCAAAATCCACTGTGAAAGTGCCTGTCCCAGTGCTGAGCTGGCATAATCTGGCCCAGCCAGCACCATCCTGCCCAGCACAGCACCACCCTGCCCAGCACAGCAGCATCCTGCCCAGCACAGCACCATCCTGCCCAGCACAGCACCACCCTGCCCAGCCAGCAGCATCCACAGGCCCCAGCCTGGAGCAGAGGTTCCATCACACCCCCAAGTGTCACCTTTGGCCGTAACACAGGGTCATACACCTCCCCCCACAGCCCTGTCCTGGGGAAAATGCACCTCTGAGCTCTTCCACCCCCTCCCTGGAGGCAGCTGTGCCTCCCACCCCAGGACTGGCTGCATCCCCCAGCAGGGCTTAATCCCGTTAAATCAGAGTGGGAATCGCTCAGACCCAGATGAGCATCTGATTGCAACTGGATCTGCTCCTGCCACAGCACCTGGAAGCTGCACAAAGCTCTCCCTGTGTAAGATTAATGTAGATATATATTTCATCTGGATTCTATTATCTTTCACTTTATTCAGGTCAAAAAGCAGGAGACAACATCTTTTAAGATGAAAACATAATCTTTTGGAAAATTGAAAATATAGATCATTGTTTGGGCAGGAGTCTGTGTGTGTGCTGCTGCCTCCAGCCCTGCCCCAGAGACCCCCAGCCCACCCTGGGGGCAGCTCCACGGGGGTCCCTGGAGCAAAGGAGCATCTTGTGCTGATGGAGAGGAGCTGTAAGTGGGAAAGCTCCCAGAAAAGCTTTGTGTGTGTGTATGTTTGTGTGTGTGCCTGCCCTTCCCAACACCCACCGTGGTGAGCACCGAATCTCCCCATTTACAGACCTCCCTGTAAATGCTTTTCCTTGGAGCAGAGCTCTACAGCCAGTTAGCTCGTTAACATAGGCCTCCAGCTAGCAGAACTTGCCTCGTTATTTCTTAAATTAAATGCCTTTATTTTTTCACAACTTTGTGTAATAAATCTGTGTGTGTTTAATACATAATTAAGGGCCCCTCCTGCTCTGAGCTGCTCTGGTACCGCCTTCCCCAGCACAACTTTACATGAGTTATTAAAGAACAGAGGTGCATCCATTAATTATTTCATAAATATTAACAAGCCCTTAATGGCTGGAATCCTGGAATAACAAGTTTCCCAGGGAGTTAATTTTTAAAAAGGTTGTTAACTACACTGACCGCCGGGCTCTGGGAGCCCACGGGACCCCAGGCCGTGGGTGAGGGTAACAGGAGCTGTGCCAGTGCCAACTGCTGTGCTTGGACCCCTCAACAAGATGGACCTAAACTGAGGATGGACCTCACCTGGAACATGGCTTTAAACTGAAGGAGAGTAGGTTTAAATATTGGGAACAAATTCTCCCCTGTGAGGGTGGGGAGGCCCTGGCACAGGTTGCCCAGAGAAGCTGTGGCTGCCAATGGACCTGGTGTGCAGGGGGTGAAGTGGTGATGTCTTGGAAACCTGGGATGACACTGATTCATTGGGGCAATTAAAGCTCTTTCTGGCCTTTTCTCAGTGGCATTTTGGCATTTGGCTCGTCATGAGTTACAGCACCTTCTTCTCGTGGGGAAATTTATAGCCATGAATTTTGCAGATCCCGGTAGAGCATAATTACCTGGTGAGGGGAGGCAGGAGCCCTGGGCAGCAGCTCTGTCTGCAGGGAGGGCAGTGGTGGCTCCAGCTCCAGGCAGGGGTCTTCCAGCCAAGAACTCCAGTGAATTCCCGTGGGCTGGGGCTTCTGGAAGTGAGAAACACAGAGTCAAAAACATGGGGTTTGGCACGTTTTCATTCCACCCTGCAAATTACCTTTTGTTGAGGGAAGATCCCACAGACTGAGCGGGAATTCCCTGCGGAGCATCCCTGTGGGATGCAGGTCTGGCAGTGCCTCTGCCCTGCCGGGAACTGGAGCAAAACCACCCCCTGATCCGCTCCCGGATCCCACATCCCAGCACGAACATCACCGGGATGGGAGGACACCACTGATTTAATCAGGGTGACAGGAGCAGGGGCCCTGGAGGCTCCCTGGCATTGGTGTCACTTTGTGTCACAAGGCATTTTCTAATGTCGTTTGCCAGTAACACAATCACCTTCTCCGGGGTGCAGAGGCACTTGTTTCTCATCCATTATGATACAGACGTTGCTCCTCAGCCCTCATTAGTGCACGGGGGCAACACGTCTGGTGTTTTTAGAAGTGTGACATGGATGAGAAACATATTCTTGCCTTTCAAAGGCGATAAACAACCTCTGTTGTGCAACTTCCCTCAGGGGCCATGGGGGTGAGGGGGGCTGTGGAGCCCACCCAGCCCCACGTCTGTCCCTGGGGAACCGGGGCTGATCCTGGGCCTCAGTGCTGGGAGAGGAGTGGTATTTGGGGAGGTCTGGGGGCTTGGGGGACCCCCATTTCAGCCACCAGGAGCTGGATGACCTGCAGGAGGGCACTGCAGGGCCCTGGCAGGGATGTCTTGGATCAGATCCAGCCCCGGTGGTATCTCGGGGCACCATCACCCCCCTGGCAGTGCCAGGACTGACCTGAGCCAGGACAGGGCTGGGGGGCCAGTCCAAAGCACCTCCAGACAGTGGGGTTTGAAGGTGGCTGCCTGTGCTCTCCTGACCAAGAGCTGAGGCAGTTTATCAATGTATGTATGTAGTGAGCTTTCAGCTCACCTTCAAAGCCCCTGACTCCGTGGTGAGCAGCCCCGCTCGATTCCGCTCATGCATCTTTAATCTCGAGTGAAAAACGAGGGTTTTTTCCTTTTCAGTGTTTGGCTTCAGAGGCTGAGATAACATTAAATCTCCTCCTCAAGCAGACCCAGAGGGGCAGCTGCAGCTCTGCTCCCCCGAAAGCACCACACTGCCCTCAGGGACTGTGCCCAGTGGCACGAGGGAGGCACAGAGTGACCAAAAGTGAGGGAGCAGGAGCCAGGCAGCTCCTGTGTGGTGCAGGATCATCTCCCCATCGTGGTCATCTAGGCCTGTTATAGACATGAAGCACTTTGATGAGCCAGACAAGCACTTAAAGAGTGTTAAACCCACCAACAGGTCAAAATGCAACTCCAGCTCCTGCCCCAGTGGGGTCCACCCAAGGCCTTGGGATCAGCAGGGAGAGCACCAGTGTCTCGCAGGAGCACAAGGATGTGCTGGTTTGTTTGGGGTTTATTTTATTATTATTTTTTTCCAAGAGGAAAAAATCGCTATGGCAACTCCTGCAACCACGGCGCTGCTGGGAGATGGGCTGGAGTGAGCCTTGCCACTCATCATCTGACAATGTTCATCTGCAGGATTTACATAGTAATTAATGTCAAGAGGCAATCTACAACTTGAGCAATCAGAGTTTCTGTGCATTAAGTCAGACTCTGCAGACAGCAATTCATAATTGTGTGTCAGAAAGGCATTTAACCCCTCGTGGGCTCTCCCTGGGGAGCAGGAACTGCCCACGCCCCGACCCAGACGTGGGGCACGGAGATCCTTGGACCTCCCCACCCCGACCCCAGTGAGCTCAAGGCTCTCCCACCTGCAGCTCCCAAACCCTGCCCATTCCTCTTTGCCCTGGAACTCCTCCAGCCGTGCCCTGAGCAGACCATTCCTGCTCAGGTCGGGCCTTTCCTGCCCAAGTCCCACTGTGTTTTCCCCGGATACATCATTAACTCGGCACCTTCAGGATCCATCTCTAACCCAGCTGCTGTCAGCAATAACCCTCCTCCCCCAGCAGCACCAGAGTCACCCCCAGCTCCAGGGCAGCCCTCCTGTATCCCCCATCCCACTCCAGCCATTCCCATCCCCACTTCCAGGCTCTCTGGGAAAGCCACCATCAGAGACAGGCAGTTCAGGGTAGGAGGCTTTGGGAAGGGGCAGTGAGACACCTGGAACTTGGCCCTGGAGGAGGGAATGTGGGGATCAAGAGGGGACAGGGAAACTTTCCACCACAACCAACCCAGTGCTGAGGGGCTGCTCCTGTCCTCTGCTGCATCCTGGGACAGGGTTCAGTCCTTGCCACCCAAACCCCCTGCAAATCCCTGCCTCGAGCTGTTCCTGCAACCTCCTCTGTAAAAGATAAAGCTCCACTGAATCCCAGCATCCTTTCTTCATCCTTTCAGCTGAAGCCAAAAACTTCAGAGGAGGAATAAAAAAAAAAAAAAATCTAATTGATTTCTTCCGTTCTAACGAGTCAATCATTAGGGTGGGGTTTTTTTAATGACTCATAAGCAAGCTTGACATGTCTGTTAATTAAATAGCCATCTCAGCTCTAATCTGCTGCAAGTTAATCATTTGGGGAATTAAAAGGTGTCAGTGCTGAATTCCTTATTAGTGTAAGTGCTCTCCTGCCCTTGCTGGCAGGAGGAGCTGGGAGCTGAGCTCAGGGCAAGGAGGGGACTGAGCCCCAAACACCCCAAACCTGCCCCCAGCAGCTGCCCACTCACCCCAGACCACTCACCCAGTGCTTTCTCCCACCAAGCCCACCCATCCCCAGCACCCACAGTCCAGCAGCCCTGCCAAGGTGACGGAGCAATGCTCCTGCCACAGGCTGGCCCAGATGGAATGGGACAAATCGGGGTAACAAACTGGTGCTTTTGGGAGCAAGGTTGGTGCCTCTGCTCAGGCTCTTTTGAGCAGCATCAAAATTAAGCCCCCCCAATTTAATTTATTGCCTCAGTGCACACTCCCCATGACCAGCCACGTGCTGAGCGATGGGACAGGGTGGAAGTGGGTCCTTCCTGGCCACATGGGAGAAGCTGTGGGGAAAAAAACTGTGGAGAGCAAATAAAGAAAAATTTCTTCTTCTTCTGGAAATTTTTCTTTTTGTGGGTCAAGACCTTTAGGTTCAGAAACCCTCCTGCAGGGTGTCAGCAGGCCACAGGCTGCACTGGTTATGCAGAGGTCAGAGGATTTACAAGCCCACTAGAGGCTCCTGTGTATTAAATCTTGATTATAAACTCCTCAGAGCCAGTTCTCCTGCCCCCAGAAGATCCTGGCCCAGACCTTTGTGCCTTTGCCTTCCCAGCTGCTCATCCAACAGCAAATACGGATCCCTTGCATTTCCTGCCTTTCTCACCATTTTATTAAGCTGAACAACGAGAGGGCAAACAGGATAACTCTGGTGCTGAATGAAAGATGCAGCTTCATGCTGCTGTGTGTGTTGTATTAATCACTTAGTGACATGCTGGCTACCGGCCTGATGCAAGATAACGAGAGGTAATTAGTTACCAAAATTAGGAGGTGGGCAGATTGCCAGTTGTTTACAGGAGCCGTGGCGAGAGGGGCAGCCAGGAAAACTGCCTTTTCTGAGGGATCAAAGCTTGTTTAAAACACGTGATTCAATTATGGACCAAAGGCCGAGCTCTGAGTGGGAGTGGGGCATGAACTGAATGTTCACAGGGTCCCTGCCCCAGCTGCAGTGGGAGTATTGGAGCATGGACAGGACCTTCGCCCACCAGGGAATACGGGAACATGCCCTGACTCCACTCATGGTGCTGGAGCTGCTGCTCAGGGCCTGCCTGGAGCACTCCAGACAGCACAGTCCAGGGTGTGCAGGAAGGGAGAGCCCAGTGAGGGGCTCCTGCAGCACCCTGGGCACAGCCCACCCTGCTTCCCTCATCCCAAGGGGCAGCCCTGCTCCACTGCCTCTCTGGAGGGTGCTCCCAGCCATGGGAAGTGTTTCCTCCCCACATCCCCACACCCAGCACACGACACTCACCAGCACTGCAGCTTCCCCAGGGCTGGGGCAGGAGGAAGAGGAGGCAGCAGGAGCAGCTCAGGGGAAAACTTGGGCTTCTTAGTGGCAGAATTTAAAGGTTTCTCCCCCACCCGTTCAGGGGTTTCACTGGCACCAGCTGCAGCACCTGGCACAGGTGAGAGAGGCTGATGAGTGAGTGGGGGCTGGAAGTCAGCATCCTGCATCCTGCATCTTCCACCTTGCACCCTCCATCCCGCTGTGGGTGCTCCCTGCCCAGCCTTCCCAGGGAAGTCCTGCCTCTTGTCACCTCAACACAGCTGTGGCAGGTTGCACTGCCCATTGGGTGGCAAATAGGTGGGCAAAGGGCAAGGCAGGCTCTGCCCCTCTGGGGCCGCCCAGGATCCCTGGGTGCCACCGGCCCGGTTGGTCACCCAGAGGTGCCCGTGGTGCCCCCTGGGCCCGGTGTGCTCCGTGTGGGAGGGCTCTGGCTGTGCCAGGAGCCACACGTGCCCGGCCACGTGCCCGCCGGCACACGCGGCACACGCGGCGTCACCGCGGCCAGGAAACCTCCCCTCCCTCCCCACGTGCCGGAACAGGAGCCACAGGGAGCACTCGATATTTTCCCCTCGTAGATACAACTGACGTGGGCAGAAAATATCAGCTGCCGTTTGGTGAGGGGTGCAGAGGCCAACTCCATTAAAGCTGCTGGAATTGGTACATTTGACACGACACTGGCTATAACTTAGAGCCAGAGTATGAATAATAGAGCTCTGCACTCAGACCTGCAAGAGAAATATATCTGATTGTTGGATCGCCTGCTGCACAGAAACAATCCCAAATCAATTCCTGCCTGTCTGGCGCCCGGGCAGGGCCCGGCCAGGCTGGAGCCCTCCCTCCCTCCCTCCTCTGCAGCTCCTGCCCCTGGACAAAGAGCCACCAGCTCCTCTCACCGAGGTGTTAAACCCCTGATTGATCGCTGGATCCTAATCCAATTTGCACATCATTAGAAGCAATGTCTGTGCTGGAGGCAGGGCCGGGGGCTGTGGGAAGATGTTGTGCCACTGCAGGGCCAGGGCGGAGGGGACGGAATAGAGAGAGGTGGGAAAGGGATGCTGGAAGCAGCGGGACCATCCCTTGGCCCCCTGAGGGAGCCCTTGGGCAGCGGCTGGGGACGTGTCCAGGGACATCCTGCTGGGGACCAGGGACAGGGGGCTGAGCCTGAGGGGTGATGGTTCAAAACAGGAAGGATTAGTTTGGGGATAGTCTGTGCCTTTGGATTTTGGAGCCTCCACGTGTTTGCAGGTGTCCTGCAGAATTGCTGAGCAAAAGTGTCCTGCCTACCAACATCTCCCCACGGGGCTCAGAGAGGGCTGGAAATGGAGGGCTGCTCATTAACAGGGGCTTGGGCTTGGCACGACCCAGGGCTGGAGCACAGCTGGGAGCAGAGGAGCATCCTTATGCGGGGCAGGAGGAGCAAAATCCCTCCGCGGGAGGGAAATGTGGGAGGGCACCAGGATTCCCACCGGAATTCTCAGGCTCAGCGCGCCTGGCACGAGGTGGATCCCTGGTTAATCCTCTCGTTACCGAGGTGCTTCAGGAGGGATTACAGCCTTGGGCTTGTGGAGGGTTCCCCAGTGTGGCAGCGGCTGGGGAGCCCCGTTCTCACAGGGAGTTCCCCACGGTGAGGGGGTTCCCCACGGTGAGGGGGTTCCCATGTGCCACCCTCGATCACTGTTTTTACAGCAGGAGACAGGACTGATCCATCTTGTAAAATGCCTTTGTCAGAGGAGCCGGGGAACGTTCCAGGGGTAAGGGGAGAATAAGAACGGACCAGGGGTCGTGAAAAGCACACGACGTTTATTCACTATGGGGAGAAGTTAAAGCCTGACACCCTCCCCTCCCCTTAGGCTGGGCCTGGGGAGTCCCAGGAGGGTCGGCAGCAGAGCAGAGGGGGCACAAACACTTCCATCACCTCCGAGCCAGCTCCTGCTCGTGGCACTCCTGAGGCAGAGGAATAGGCACAGGCTGATCTGAAATTAATATTGCTTGAAAAGTGGCTTTCAAACCACCCCCAACCACCAGGTTTTCCATCTTGGCAGCTGAACTGACAGAATTCCTGATATCTATCCCTTCCCTGGGGGACTGGGAGCCTTCGAGGGACACTGGGCCTGGGCTGCCCCTTCCCCAGAGTCAGCAGGGCTGCAAACACCCCGTAACCAGGAACGTGCAGTTTGTGTTCGCTGAAGTTCCCGAGCTCGGGGCTGCAGGGCCCGCTGCCGCAGCCAGGGAGCACGATTGCCGCGTTCGCTGCTCATCGCGCCGTCCCGGCTCCGGCAGCGATGGGGCGGGCGGGATCAGCCCAGCGTGGTTCATCCCCGTCTCACCCACCCCCGGACCCCCCCGGCACCGCCCGGGGCCAGCACAGCCCCCCCAGCACGGGGTCTGCGATTGCCGGGCCCCCGCAGAGCCCCGACGGAGGAGAAGGGCAGGGGGACATCCAACAACGAGGCACCTCCCGACGCGCCCCCGGCACTGCCCCTCCCAGCCCCTTCCAGGGAAATTCTCCAGGAGTAATTGCAAAATCCTCTGGAGCATCACACGCAGCCCGCGATGTTATTAACTCGGCAGCCAGGAGCTGGCAGGAAAGCAATCGGGCTGTTTCCCCAAGACTGAGCCGGGGATAATTGAGTTGAATGGGAAGGAATCGCTGCTCTTTGTTAGGAGATGATCCTCCAGCCCTTCCATACTGATCTCATTTCGGGTTATTCAAACAGACTTTTGAATTAAGAGATAAAGTTGTTTCAAAAGACTCCAAAGCTCTTAGAAAAACTTGGAAAAATCTTTCTGTTTACACGTAACCCTTCTCCTGGTGTCAGGGCTGAAGGTCTGCAGTGTGTGAGCACCTTGAGCGGAGCGATGCCCCAAGAGTGGGATTTGAGCCCAGGCCATCACCCCAACACCCCAGCACCCCGATTGCAGCCCCCCAGCCCTGACAGCCCGATTCCAGCCCCTCACCCCCTGGGCTGGCTCTCGGTGGGTGCAGGGGGATGGGGGGGCTGCAGCCTCAGTTGGGGGGTCTCACCCCTGAGAGGTGTGGGGCAGGGGAAACACAAACTGCCCATGCCACCCTGTCCCTCTGTCCCCCGGCAGTGGGGGCAGCCCTGTCCCAGGGAGGGGGAGCTCAGGGAGGGATCCGTGGAGTTCCCATTATGGAAAGTACGACGAGCTGGCAGAAAATCAATGCTGAGATATGGCCAGCTGTACTCCTTCCCTTAACTAGCTCCTTTAGGACTGTTTTAAGATGCAATTATGTAAGGTTAGGGAGGTCAAGTACACAACACAATACTGCTGAAAATTAACTACACCATGTAATACTGCTGAAAATTAAGTACACAGTGTAATACTGCTGAAAATTTCCCTGTTCGGGCTGTTTCGCCCCAATAATGGAGCCTCCTCCCTGGAATTTGTCTGAGCTGTGAATTAGCTCGTCCTAAATGCAGCAGAATCCAGGGTCCTCCTTCTATCCAAGCTCCAAGACATCAAAACCCCACACAAATGTTCACCACTTGCAGTAAGCCCACAGGAGACTGCACTGCTGGCGGCAGCACTTTGGCCTGTGCTTCACAGGAGCAAATCCATCAGCTGGGTAGAAACAATAATCTTATCAAAACACAGGCTTTGCCTCATACACACATCCAGGCTGGAGTGAAATAGGGCTCTGCAGGAGGAGGGCAGAGTATTTTGATTGATTAAGATGCCAATCACAGCAGGGTTGCACACACAGCAACAGGTCCCAGCTCCTGCCAGTGAAAATGAAACCCCTTCAGCAACAATGTCTGTGGGAGATGGAGCCCCCCAAGTGCTCCCTCAGTTCCCCTTCAGTAGCTGCAAATGCCCCTCAAAACACCTGCAGCCAGGTGGGATCATGGGAGGGACCATGGGCTGGGGACCCCCCTGGGAACAGCAGGTCAGTGTAGGGGGCTTGGAGAGAGCAAGAAACACTGGAAAACGTGTGGGAACAAGCAAGTGATGAGAAGAAAATTGATCCTGAGGCAGCACAGGACACAGAACGGATGGAATGTGCAGAGTGAAGGTGTTGGGTCCACCGACAACCCAGCAGGGCCCTCTGCTGCTCCGGGACCTCCTTCAGAGTCAACGACAACAAAGCCAGGGCCGTGGTGGAATTAATTTTGCTTCAAATCCAACAAAACACTTGCAAGAAAAAGAATTAATTATTCACTAAGCTCTAACGATAATAAAGATGAAAATTAAGCTTGAATTTCAAGACAGAAAATAGTTCCTCTCCTGTTCAAACATAAATTAGGAACGCAGATAAATGCTACACAACTCAAAATTCATTTTAATTTCTAAGCAGCCATATGATGTTCACAGGCACATCAGTGATTCCACGTCTCACCCAGGATCACTGTGAGTAACCAGCTCTGGAGTAACACACCTGGATGAGGGAAGAGCCTCTCCTGGACAGGAGGGTTCGTCTGACAGGATAAACCACAGGATCATTTGGGTTGAAAAAGACCACTAAGATCATCAAGTCCAACCATTAACCCAGCACTGCCAAGGCCACCAGTAATCCATGTCCCCAAGGGCCACATTCACATGTCTATTAAACCCTCCACGTGTGACTTGCCACCCTTGGGGGTCCCTCCTTGGGGGTGCCACTGAGTGCAGCAGCAATTTGTCCCTGGAATGGCGTGAAAACAAGAGGGGAAAAATTATCTGCATTTTTGCCACGTATTTTTGTAAGTGTTGTGCAGGGAGAAAATAAATGTGTGTAGAACAAATTAGTTTGTGGTGAGACGTCGCCGCTGGAACGCTGGGCTGCAGATAATGCAGGGAAAGCTTTTGAAACCAAATGCCCAGCTGCAGCGATGGGGAGAGCGCCGTAAATGCTGCTCAGAACAATTTAAACAATTAATTTCAGCATTTAATGGGCACTTGCACTATCTGCTGGAGCAGAAATGAGAACGTGTCTTCCATTACCTGCCACACTTCCCCTATTCCTCATCTCACCACCATTCCCCGGGGGCAAAACAAGGCATATGGTAATTGAAATTGCAGCACAGCTGCAAAAAGGGGGGGGGGAGGTGGATTTCAGGTTTTTGTCGACCCTGGTTTCCACAGTTTCCACAGGAGGAATGTGATACTCAACTATTTACAAGCAGAGAAGTGTCAGGGGACACAAAGGCTGCTGGAGAACGAAAACAAACAAACTGCAGCCCCGTGTTCAGCCAAGGGAGGTGGAAACTGAACCCGGGTTAGTTTTGCCTGTTAATCCGTGTAAATTGGCTCTTCTTCCATGGAGAGAGGGGGAATGGGGCAGGAAAACTTCACCGTGCCTTTTCCCCCCTTGCTGCCCCTTTGCAGGGCATCCTCCCACACCCTCTGAGCCAGGTCACACCTGCAGCAATGCCCAGAGGATGCCGGATGCTCCGGCCAATATTTGGGGCTGGAAGAGGTAAATTTGGTGCTGCAACACCACCTCCTGCCCACATCCGTCCACTGCCCCTGTCTGGTCACTGCTATCCCTGCCTGGGATGCACTGGGAGCACTGTCCAGCACTGTCCCTGCCTGCTCCCTCCTGTGTCCCCCTGCCCCAGAATCTCCCCGGAGGTGACAGTCCCTGCGGTGCCTCAGCCAACTCGGAGCAAACGCTGCCCATCGCCCTGTGATGAAAACACGGGCTGGAAAAGGCTCCTGACTCTGGGCAGGGAGGCTGGGAGGGTCTCGGGGACAACGAGAGCAGCTGAGGGGGGGAAAAGCCAAATGTTAGTTTTCTGTTCAACAGCAATTGCCTTAATTTGCTTCTTTCAGTAACAAGGGGCAGGCTCAGGAGTCCTTTTGCTCCTGCCATTTGCTCACTATCAAGATAGCAAAACCTCCTTGGCCTGAAAATGATTATTTTTCTTGACAAATCCTCCTGCTGCTGCCTTTTCTATTAATCTCCCTCTGTCTCTTCAGAGCAAAGAGAATTACAGCGGCTGCTCAGAGCACATTGCTCGTCTGTCCTTGAACCCGGCTGGCAGCCCGTTGTTAACAGAACTGAGCAAATAGCAGAGAAAGGAATTTCTACAAATATTCTCTCAAATTTGAAAGCAAATTTCCACCCAGCAGCACAGGCAGCTCCTTTGTGGTCCCGTCCTGGGAACACTGCAGCGTTTGCCCTGAGCAAGCAGAAACACAGGAAGCACAACTCACACTTCTGTTGACTCAAACAGAAAGTGTTATTCTGACTAAAAATACTCAGTTTGAACAATGATTAACTGGTGATTAATTTCAGAGTTGGAGGAAAGGGCTGGAGGTGGCCACATCCCTCAAGTGCTGCCCTAACACTGGTTCTGAGGTCCTTGCCCCCAGTCATGTGCCAGGACAGACTCTGGGCATCCTTGTCACCGGCTTCAGCACTGCACAGGACCCTTAAAAATGGAGCTGTTTGGCAATTCAGACAAGACAGGCATCCAGAATTTGGGATCCAGGTTTAAAGCCCCTATTACTTTCTGCTGAGCACTTAGGAGAACCTAATCCAATTGGCCATATGGTCCTGGGCTCCCTCCAATCTAATGCACCCGTCCCTTGGGCATATTGGAGGGAAAAGGGGGGGGGAAATTGGAAAAATGTAAATCACATTTTAATAGACTCATAAAAATACACAAAGTGATGACCGAGAAAACTTATCAGATTTTATGGGCATGTGGGTTGCTCGGCAGAATATGGAAATGCCACTCAAACGGCAGAGCTGTCCTCGGAAACTCCACAGCACAATCCAATTTGTGCCGCTCGCGAGACGGAGCAGCCGGAGTGACTCGGTGTCTGCATCACTGTCACCTCTGCTTCTGTGTCTGCATCACTGTCACCTCTGCTTCCCCAGCTGCATCACTGTCACCTCTGCTTCTGTGTCTGCATCACTGTCACCTCTGCTTCCCCAGCTGCATCACTGTCACCTCTGCTTCTGTGTCTGCATCACTGTCACCTCTGCTTCCC